>NC_089211.1:14009546-14372046 GCF_963930695.1 Labrus bergylta | reverse complement strand
CTGCTGACTTGCTGATCATGTCTCATTGTGACTGTCTGCGGCTCTGTCAGAGCTCAGTAATATGTTGATATTGACCCTCTTGGACTGAAGGCTGTAAGACAACACACTGCAGAGGGGGGCGGCAGCTAGAGGCATCAGTTAATGCACAGACAAGCCAGCCAATTGGATAAATTAAACTGACATTATTGTATTAACCATTATAATCATATGAATGCAATTGGCAGGCTACATATGGAGCATAATATCAAGCTATGACAGTGAAAACAGATGTATATAGTCATATATAAAATAGTTTCACACATTAACCCATTCTACATCTCTACCTTTGTCTTCTGTGACCCTGAATCTATTCCTGAAAGATGTTAAAAGCTGTTTGAAGTCCCATGGATAAACAAAGATTAGTGGATTTGACATCTTAGGTGGTATTATTCACTGATAGACAGCACACACACAAAAACTTAGAAAGAACAAAAAAATGTATCCCACATATCCCCGTGGTTGATCCTCTAAATACAGATTAAAGCGTGAATTTCCGGTATTATCGTAGCCCCATGCCCATATGTATAATCTGAAAATCTCAGCCCTTAGCAACAGTCTTTCACCAACTTGTCCTCCAGATGTCATATCTGCTGGCTTAAAATGTTCTGCAAGGACCATAGAGTAGAAAGAAAGTAAGAGGATACATAGGAAACTAATGTATCTACGGCCATCAAAAAGCATAGCCTTCTCTGTCGTTTCTGCATATTTCTGTATTGGTCAACTTTTACATGTGTGTTTTTCCTGTCAGTCTGTTTATGTGTAAATCAGTTTTTTGTCCAACAGTTTTCTGTTTTTTCCCTCACTCCTTAGTCATCCATATCCTGTACAACACTGGACCAGATCCTAGATTTAACCAACACTTCAAACACATGTGGTGGACTAGCCTGGATACAAATTGCTTATTCAGAAATGGAACAGAATATACATAACAGCATCAACATTGTAATTTCCCCTGAAAACATGGGTCTTTTTACAGAAGGTAAAAGATGTAATCACAGTGCACTGCTGCCACTGAATATAGAGCAAAGAGTGTTACATTTCCAGCTGAAAACACTTGGAAATCCAAGGCCCCTGTGTGTCTTTAAAACATGGAGTTAGGGAACCACAAAACGGTCAACACATCCAAACCACAGAAACCCCACTCTCTCTTTTACACAAAATCAACCACACCAGCACTGGTACGAGTATCACCACTGCACAGAGTGGCAGCCTCACAGGCAATCTGACACCCTTTGATTAGAATTTATTGCACCTGCGTTTAAAGAAATTTACATTTAAAAACAATTTTTTTTTTTATCAATGCAGACAATCATTACATTCGGCTAACAAATGAGCTAGCATAGCCGAGGCCTCAAAAAAACACCAGGCTCCATTGGCACAGAAAGGACAGCTCCCCCTGGGCCACGTCTGAGACGCTGGTAGCTAAGTTACTGTGACAGCTACATGCTTTTACAGATGCAGTTTTCTTTGAGTGAAACAGCCTCTTTGGGAGAAGACAAGCTAAAGAGAGTCTGTATGTCTGCATAGTTGTATGTTTTAGAAGTAGCAAAGGGTGATTGAGGGTAACTGCATGCTAACAGTAGCTGCTGGACAGAGCTTGTCCACTCAGATAGAGCTCATGAATATTGTGACCGGTGACCTCAGAGACAATGTAGAATTAGTTATCTTAGAATTCCACAAGTCTGGTTAGCTCAACTGTTGATGTGTGAGGAAATGGGTCAAGATTTGTCATAGGAATACTACCCATTGGATCATTCTATTGTTGTAAGTTTGTATATGACGACCATTTTCCACCAATGTCAGACTCTGGGTGGAAAGCTGTTGAGCTGCTGCGTTCCAGTCAAATAAACATATCAGCAAGAGAAAAAAAACACCAGATGGTGAAAATCAGGAAGGAAATTTTGATTTAAAGTTCAAAATCAAACTTTTCATAAGCTATTAGCAACAATCAGACAACAATTTATGATGTACACCTAACTTAGGCTAGCTAGTTAGGTAGCTAACAAGAATTATAATAATAACCTAGTTATGCCGTAGTGAATGTAATTTATATGTTCACAAAACACTACAACATATTATAACACTTGTAATAACAAGATAAACACTATAACAAATACACAAGTTAAATTTAAGAAGAAGCTGTCTTATTACCAATGGATTGTGGGATGGGAAGTTCCTTGACTCATGAAAGAAATGATGCGCACAGTCTTGTTCTTTTGCCTTTTTCTTTAATTTCCAATCAATATTTTTTTAAAATGTTTTATAGTCACGAGTATTCGGGTAGCGTTGTCTGTTTTGTCCCAGGATCAATCTCTTGATATAAGGATTTTTTGAAATGTCAATGGAGGATTTGAATGGGAAATTTACTTCAGAGACATCGAAAAGGTGGGCGTCACTGTTGGTCTCAATAGGGAAGGTTGGTGTATTTCACTTTTAGGTGTAAATAACACGAGATGTGCAATGATGTTTTAGAAACAGAAGCAAACAAGTTTCAAATTTTTTTACCTTAAAATATGGACAAATGTCTCCAGATTTTCACTCTAAATTGCGTTTTTAAAATTGCAGATGACAAATTCGAGCATCCCACCATGATTATGACACCACAAGAATATAACATCATATATATATGATGAATTGTAATTAAAATGGTTAAAATGACTAAAAATAGATATGAAATCTGACCACCACTAAAGTATTTCATCCTGTCTGTAATAGAATTAGACATAAGTGAAATTGTATACATGATAAATAGGTAACTATAAGGATTATTTCAGACAAAATAGCATTGCCACAACACTGTCTCGCTGTAAATTCCGTTCACTTTATGGCCCATTTACACCAAATGCCAGCTGGATCCATCGGCAACACTTGCCAGGAGATATTAACACTACTGTAAGAGCAATGAACTTTGCATTCGACAGATTGGTGATACACTTCAATATCAAATCTAATCACAGAAGCAACAATAGCTGTGAGGGGAAGCAAAGCAAGAGGCATTTCATATTCATCTCCCTCGTGTCAGGTGGACTAAGTGCCAGCCGGAGTGAAAGAGCTGTGGAGGAAGCAGGTAATGTTGCAGACTGCAAAACAGGCTTAGGTTACTGAGTTAATCTAAAATCATTGATCAGCGCAGCCAGGGGGGAATTGATACTGTGCTGTTTGAAGACATTCATTTTTATTGTTTCTGACAAAAGGAAGAAAAGAATACAAGAGGATTTTTAGAAAGGTCTTCAATGTACCAATTAAAGCTGAAATGTTTCCTATACTCGGATTATAAGGTGAAAGTCAAAGTTTTGACCCTTTAGGCTGCTCATAGATCCAGCTGTGCTGTTATTAGTTACATATGAAAATCAGTAATTCATTCAAAATTTACAAAAACATATATTTTAAGATTTATTTCTGGGCTGTTGTGCCTTTCATTTTACCCAATTACCTCAAATTGTATGGGAAAACTTCATACCAATATATATTATTATAAATATATAATTTCATATTTATGCTCCCTTAAGGACCAAAGACAGAAAAGATCTTTAACAAACACCACTCTCCAAATTCTTGAATATGGCATATCAGTTCAGCTTGTACTGGTTTCCAAAATCTTACAAAGGGCCAATTCGCTAACCAGTCCCGACAACAAACAGCATCATTCACATTGGCTAGATCATGTGAAGCGTCAGGGAAACATGACCAGCTGCAAACTTCCTTCTTGAATGTTCCTTCAGAGAACAATGTCAATGAATAAAACGGAGCGTAAACAAACAAAGCCATAATCCGTGGCTTTTTAACACGATACTCACAGGGTTCCTGATATTCCTGATTCTTTCCTTTCATTTGTGAGACTTGGTGAGGATATGTAAACACAAAATCAAAGAGTGGAATCAAAAAAAAAATAGGAATGATCTGTCAGTGCTGCTGACTGTTTAAATAATCAGGCAAACAAAATGAGAAAAGCCAAACTGTTTCCATGCTTCTCAAAGCATTACAATATGGAGCCTTGAGGGAGCTTTCATGAACTACTGCCTCTCTCTTCTGTTTCATCCTTCGCCGCGAAAACTTCTCTCTCTTATTTTTCTGAGAGCCTTCAGGGCCTCATGTTTGTGTGTATGTGTGTTTTTCTTGGAGAAAAACATCACTTATTAGGTGTCACGTCGTGTTAGAAGCTGTGACCTGTCAGGGCTCGTCTTGCTACTTATCTGTCACCACTCGCCTGTTCAGCGTCTGTGGGTGGTTTGGATCAGTGCACCTCAATACACATATTTGCTGTTCAAGCATGGCTGAAACAACTGAGGGGTCAGCCATCAAGATGACCCTGATTGTCAAACACAACAACATACAAAGACGTTTTAGAAGGTTTCCAACCCCCTGGCTTTATGGCCAGACTTCCATTCTCAGTGATTAGCATGTAGCTTTATTAGAAAAAGGAACTATTTTGGAAGAAAACTACTCAAGGAAAGAGTTTCAGGATCATTTTGACATTCTTAAGTGCCATAGAAAGTTGCCTAAGAAGGGAACTAAGAACAGTTGAGTTTTGAAGCGTCACCCCAGCTTTCACCATTCTCCAAGTCATAAATCATGCTTGTGATGGGGCCTCAAGAAGCTGGAATGTGAGAGCGTGACAGTGATGGAGGTGAGCTGCCAGACAGGGCGTCAGGTGGCTGCCACACTGGGTTGATCAGCCCCGTGACACGCCAAGAGGCCAAGTGTGCTGTCCAACAGGTTATGAAGGCAGGCAGGATGGCGTTGGGGTGACAAGAACCAGTGGCTGTCAGGAGGAAAACGCAACGGACAGGATGTCATGTTCACCATGTTGAGCCACCATTTTGATTTTGCTTGACTGAGACAGCTGCCTCTGCACTGTGCTGATGGATGGATGCATGTGTTTATTGCATTTCTGTTCCTGTGATTATTTGGTATCCGAAAAAAAAAAAAAAAAAAACATTAGCAGCTGATAGGAAAAAGAATTAACTTTCATCTGCCTTGAAATTCTGTGCAGGAAAGTAGCCTTGCTTTGACAGTGTGCAGTTCAGAGCTCAGCTTTTTTCATCAGATGTCTTTGCAAAGCCCGAGGTACCAACTGTCCTGAACATGGATTTGGTGGTTAACTCCGAGGTCTTTCGCTGATTACTTGGCCAAGCTGTGGGGAATAAAACGACAGTTGTTAAACAGAGAAAATACAGCTGGATTGCTCAATGTGTTTCTTGTAAAAGATTCTCATGATGTGGAGAAATTAAAAAAGATGCCTTTGTTTTGTGAGTTGCCATTCAAAGGCAGCATTCAGAGAGTTTGTTTTCCACATCCCCAGGGGCTTACCAAAACCCTATCACTGTACAATTGATGTTATGTGAGGAGTGCAGGAGAAAGCAAATTGATGTCGCTCTCTGACTGTTGACTGTTGTGTTGTTGAGGATTATGACCAGGCATGTGCCGGTGATCTAAATAGAAGGGAAGTTTTGTGTTTTTATGAGCAAATATTATAAAATAAATATTTCATGATACTGACAAGCATGAGTTTGAGGTTGGACAAACTTTGTATCTTTGTAAATTGTAGCCTCACAAAAACAGATTCAGCTGATCTTTAGCGCATAATCATGGCATTATTAACTTGCTACATCTGCATTACCTCAGGGTTTTTAAAATAACACTTCTTATCATGTCGTGAAGATCATTCCAATCTTGATTTGCAACAAAATAAGAAAGTGGTAATGTACATTTTCTCTATGGTCTACAGAACCTAGAGGCATTTTTCACATTTTTAAAGTGAATTCAAAGCCCCATTTGGAGCCCTACATCATGGTAACATTACCACCATGTAATCTAGAATCTAATAGTAATAATAGTAGGTATCTAAAAGTATCAAAGACGAATGTCAGTCATTTTAAAAAGTATTTTATTTTCTACAGTCTTTTCTATATTCGGATTTAATTAGTCCTGATTAAGTTTAGTTGAACAAAATGCATGATTTATTTTATTTTGCGAGCTAATTATAAGAATAGTCACATGGCAGCTACTTTTTTTATTTCTACACCGAGAGTAAGCATAGTTGCGAGTTGTTATAAAGGCTCAACTTGTTTTTTTTAAATGACAATCATCAATTATTTTGCTTCAGGAGTGTTTTAGATGTTTTCTAATATTTTTTTAAACTTTGTAGTTTGAGTGTTGGGAATTCAACCCAAGCAAATGCTACATATCTATTGTGTAGCTTTTCTTTGGAACAACAGGGGCTAACATTGTATATTCTAACTACACCAATGATAGATAGAAATCCATTTTATTACTTACCACTCAGTGACCAGTTAACTTGAAGGGCCACATGTACACATTTTCAGAAATGTTTGCAGGCGTTCAGTTCGACTCTCCTATGTATATTTTATTTAAAACTGTACTATTTCAAGCTTTATTTCCATGAGCAAAATGAGCTGCAAACAGTGTTTGACTGTAAAATGTCTGAAAATGAACTTTAGGGGTGGATGCAAAATATGGCTGCACTTTATTTTATGGTTTGCTGCATAGAAGTTGTGTCTACCTTATTTTGTATGGTCCGGTAAGCTGCATGCAGTTATCAGCAGGGGGTCATGCTGACTGGCAATTCCTGTGGCTAATACACTTGATACTAACAAGTAAGTCATTCAACCCCACTTCAAAAAACAAACTATCCCTTCAAAAGAGCTGGGCACACGTCCATTAATTTTGTTTACTATTTTTAACCTGGACATTAATTTGGCAGACTATTATCAAAGCCTTTGTCTTCAGATAAATTCAGCTTCCGTTAACGTCCAAACACTGTTGGTAAGATCGATCGCAGAGAACCTGAGCACACGGCCTTCTGTACTTTGGAGAGCTTATTGAATAATGAGCCAAAATGCCTGTCTCTGCCCCATGCAGGCGTGATATCGTGAAATCCGGCTTGACCTACATGAAGGTACTTAAAGAGTTAGAGTGCAGACAGTGGTGATCAGTTTCTATTATTTGTTGATTTTCAATTCAGACAAGAGTGTAATGTATTTATATTTCAAGTCATCCTGGCCTCTTAAGAACCCCTTAACGTTGACTTCAGTTATTAATGAACTGAGTAACTATCAAAGCTAACATCTTTGGAAACAGATTAACAATTAACAAAGTACATTTTTTGATTAACTGTGCCCTCCTCTGCCCTTCAAGTATACAGATACATTTACAGCTAAGTAAATCCTCAGAGTAAAAAGTGGCATATTTGTCTTAAGAGCCTGTTTCTGTCTTCACCTGGCTAGAAGCATGATTCATGGCGTCATGGAGGATGTATTTCCACATTTACAGTGTCAAAAAGTCATGTCAGGCATGATCCAGCTACCTTAGGCCCCCAGAAACTCAAAGCAATCCTTGCAAGGCTTGGTGAAAGACAAATGGAGCTATCAGGACCATCTCTTGGACATTCACCAGACGCAGCAGAAGTAAAGTCATTAAGTGCCCCCCAACTGATCAGAGCACCTTGGGGCCATGTTTAAGGGCGCAGTGTGAACATAGGGATGAGGACCCAAGATTCCAGACATGTTTCTGTGATGCTTTCAAGCACGTACTGGCTATGGCCTTGCACAATTCATTTTGAAAGGTTAATAAATTATGTACAATGAAACCTGTAAACAGACAATACAGGCTGTGATTTAGAGACAAACGCGGACTAAGCTCACACACCATAAGAACTCTACCTTCTCCTGACCTAACCTTTCATGTTCGGCAATAGTGTTTACCTAAAAACCCATCACTTGTTAAATCACAGCCTGCTGTTGACTGAAAGTTTAATGATAGCTGCAGGGCCTTGTGCATTTGTATCCGCTATCGGCAGTCATTCATTTCTCAGCTCTCAGTCTCTCCTCCTCCTGCCTCTGAAGGCTGAGGGTTGAAGTCACGGTCAGGACCTCTAAATGGGGCTGTCGTTCCCGTCTTTCCACCAATCACAAAACCTGCTTTTGAGAAAGAGTTGTTGAGAGATCAGATGACATTCAGCAGAAGCATGACACTGCTCAGTGGCAGCAGTACACAGCCGGTAAACACACAGAGACAGACACTCTGCTCTACATATTTCCCTATATTTAAGTGCTACAGCATCCTGTCATGTGTATCAGCGCATCAGATTACACATTAATCTACTCACTGACAGCTCATCGTGTCCAACACGAAAACAACACCACTTTTTGCAATTTCATCCACTGAACTGCCTAAATGGTCTCATTGATTAGTGAAATATGCACACAGACCAACAGTTATCACTTCATGGGAACAGTTCTGATATGGTGTTGTATAATAGCTCATCAATATTCAAAGTGTTTCATAGAGTCTATGGTGGTCAGTGTGACCTCCTAAGTATGTACCTCATACAAGCTCACTTCAAAAAATCTAAATCTTACCCTTAACAAAAGTAATTTTAGTCATATTGCGAATCTTAATCTGGGTGATTTGATATTATTTCATGAAATGGGGGTTCTTCTGGCTCTTTGTTGTTGCTTAAACCAACTTGAAAAGATGAAAAGACTTTTCATACTGTAAGTCTCGTCATGTTATATTTGAACTCTTGTTCTCCAAGTCAAACAGCCTGATAAATAGAAGAAGAGATGAACAGAGAAAAAGCCGGAGGATGAATTAGTCTGCGGCAGAGTGCCTCATGCAGTCACAGACAAGAGATCAATATTTACAGACACTCCCATGCTTTAGACAGCATTCATGTCAGAGCGAACAAACAGTCCTAACTGCAGAGGTAATGTCCAACCCACACACTACACTACACCACACACTCACGCAGACAAAAGTATAAACTCTTTGTCTTCCCTCTCCCTCTCCCCCCTGAGACAAAAGCTCAGGTAAAGGTTGACAAAAGGTGTCCATGGATCTTTTGAGTCACACACACAGCAACCGCTGTCTACATTCACCCTGCAATTATCTCCTTACAGGTCTAATCCAGGGAGTTAAGTGGCAGGCTAAAAGCATGTGTACACAAACAGAGCCCAGAGAGAGAGAGAGGGAGAGAGGGAGAGAGGGAGAGGGAGAGAGGGAGAGAGGGAGAGGGAGAGAGCAAGGTGAAGCATGCCGTTTATCTGCAAGCTCCATCACACACCTGATTTATGGCCAACGCCAAACTAACAGGAGGCTTCTAACCCTGACCTTAAAGAAGTCAAACTAAGTACATGTAATGCGTGCTTACATCCTCACAAAAGCAATCTCAACTGATCCACGTTACGTTCATGAATATGGATCAGCATGTTGGGATTTCAGAAGCAGACCATATTTTTAATGAACTGCCAGAACTCTGCTACTGTAGTATTGCTATGGCAGCCAGCCTGACTGATCCTTCTCTATTTACATTCGTTACTATCATCAATATAATGAAGAAGTATCATTTCATTCTTTCATTGGATATAATAATTTCCAAAAATCATCCCCAATTTGTATTTAGATGCACAGCCACACCTTTAAGGACATCTATAAAATGCATCCCAGACCCCAAAAATCCCAACAATTAATCTGGCTGTCACAGGAAAAGAAGGATAGTTTTCTAAAATGATTTGTACTGTCCATAGCAGAAGAAACGGGACAGACACTAAAAAAAACATTGTCTTTAATGCATAAGGAGAATTATGGAAGCAATTAAGAAAATAAGGATTTACCCAAAGACAAAAAATCCCAAATGAGTGATCAATACTGACAGGGAATTATTGGCTAATGGAATTCATGGTCTACTAAAATCATGGAAACTACCTAACAGCAAATTAAAAAATCAAAACATAATTTGCTTTAAACCAACAACTATTAGTAAAAGGTGGTATGAGGGATGATAATTATGATGTTTTTGATTCAATAATACCAGGAAGTTGGCAAATTGGCTCCGCAACATCCAGCCTGTAATCTCAGCATGAGCCAGGTCATTTTCCTTGGCTAAAAAGAGCAAAAACCAGCTCTAAAGGGAAGGGCGCAAGAGGTAACTCGAGCCAGTGTGAATGGACTCATTGTTGCTTTGGCTTAATTAGGCATGACAAGTGAGGCGTGAACAGATTCCCATCATTAGGCCCCCTAAAAAGCCCATTAGAATCAATGGGCCACACTCCGGTCAGACTTTCTGTCTGCCAGCCAGCCCGCCTCCTGCCCCTTCAGCAGGACACTGGATACAGTTACAGCCACCCAGCCTTGGCTAACTCAAACAAGGCAACTCTATAGCCACGGCCCTAACACCCGAGGTAATGCGATTGACGCCACGTTTGAGGTAAAAAGGCCGCATGATGAGAGAGGTCGCAACATAAGTGTTTGAGTGGTGGCGTAGGGTGCAAGAAGTGTGTGTACAGGAAAGTCTGTGTGCGTCCACAAACCTAAGCCTGTCTGCTCGGCAGAAACCCGTAGCAGACAACGGATTCCAGCAGCCAGTGTTGCTGATAAACTACAGGGATTAGCAGGCACTTCTGGAGCCCAAGTGGCCCTATCAATACAGGACCAGGCCCATTGATCTGTTGTCTGGGCGGGTGCTGGGGCTAATTCCTGGACCTTGGCTCTGAGTGCTCCTCGCCAGGGAGGCTGGAGGAGGGCGGAGGTGGGGGAGAGACTGGCTGGCTACAAGTGGCGCCATCGTCAGACCCTACTGGATTTGAGGCTCATTGCTTAGCATACAGTAAACCAACTCAATATCCCCGTTACCACAACATGGATAATTGAAACTCTGCATAAGGAAACAGCCATTCCAGCACATTTATTATAATTTTAATAATTATAATAATAATTCAAAAAGGTAATTATAAGACTGAGAAGTACTTTTTTGTTTGATTTTGTGAAATGTACTGAGAAATGACCTCAGGTAGGACATTTTAAAAGTATCGTGGTTTTATTTGGTTTGTGATATGGCAAAAATATTTGCTCATTTATGCAGTTGGGGAAAAAATGTAAAGTAAAATTTACCCAATTACGATTGTTAATTGGAACTAAACTTGAAATATAAGATATTATATACGATTACATAGTAATAATAAATAATGTCTGAGTGTACTTTGGCCAAACAACTCACTCAAACATTTGTCAATGTCTGGAATGGTAATTGCAGCGTGTTGACAAATGGAGCTTATCTTGCGTAGTAGCCCACATTAGCACCTCCACCTAATCCCTTTCTGTCAAAGATATGGCCAGTGGGGTAGTTAAGGGGCAACTATGATAAGAATGGGACGTGGAAAAGGGTGAGGTACCTGTTGCAGAGAGGGGGAGAGGACGAAGCCCTGGTTGGTGGAGGAGAGGGGGACTAAGGGTGGACTAAAAAAGGGGAAAATGGGGTTAGGCAACAAAATAAGACATGATGCATAAATCCACAGTGTACTGTGTATAACACAACATGCTGTGACTTTAGAGTTTTTGTTTTTCAGTAACATGAAAAGAGCTGGCTTTAGCTACTACAGATATTGCTAAACATACAAACACAGAAAATAAATCTCTCAGGCCTTGCCCTTCAAGAGTATGATTTGATGGCAGTTTTTATGGTGCATCATAAATATGAAAAAAGTGGGTGGGAAGAGCTTTGCCTCTGTGCACTGACTGTCTGATGTTCGTCCCGTTGGATAAAAGCGTCTGCTAAATGAATTGTAGAATTGTAGAAATTCTATAAAGTCTTCTTTAACGAGAGTGAAGTGATTTCATACTGTACTTCATTCAGTGGTGGTGAAGATAGAGGATGAGCACTTAATGCTGAATATTTCATGGCTAAAACTCACTGCCTATCTGTCTGGTTTTGTGACAGCCTAATTTGGGTGCTGGCTGGCATCCTGCACAGGAGAGCACCCTGATACTCAAGCACTCACATAGTGTTAACACAGGGTGAAATATTCTGTGTAGAGAATTACACGTAAATATCCAGAGAAGAACATGTCCATGAATAAAAGAGGAGATGTTTTCTAGATTGTTTTTCAAAAGGAAACAAACATGTTTATTGATGAGGCTGTTAATTCCTGTTTAGATGGACACTTTATTGTATTAGTGGGAAATAGTTTTTCATTGCTTTTAATTATTTTACACACACACCACATCAACCGGAATACAGGAGAAACAACATAAAAAGGAAGCTTATTGTGGTGTTCTGTATCTGTACTCAGTAAGTTACTGTGTCACACAGCATGATGTCACTGGTGAGCGACAACAAACACACAACAGTTTGGTTATTCACATGGCACTTATAGCTCCTTGTTTTTGTCTGCTGTAGCTGAAGTTATTAAAGCAAGGCCCTCTGCATCCTCGGGATCTGCACCTGCGCCCAAATGGCTGCAAATTGAAGTGGGAAGTTAGTGAACAAAACTTGGAAAATAGGAATTGTCCGCCTATCAATCAGTAGTGAGAGGCTGTAATTTGTCACAGCAGCAATCTGGGCTCAATTATAAAAGCAGTATATCATTTACAGTGGCTATGCTAACATGCTGAATATAAGCATATATTTACCATCTTAGTTAAGCATATTAGCATGATCATATTGTCAGGAAACATAAAGTTCAGCCATGGCTGACGAGGATAATCATTGGTATTCCAGTATATGGTCATAAACCAAGTTATTGGACAAGTTTAAATGTCAATGCTAGATTTTTATGAAGAGCTTCATAGAAATCTATCCCAAAGCTGTAGACACTTCATTTCAAACAGTTAACTTACCTCATGTGAAGGGGAAAAAAGTAAGCTTAATCCTCTGGGGAGAAGGAATATCTGTTCAGTCTGTGTTTATTTCAGTCTTGTGGGGGCCTGAGAGAGCATAGAGTGGCCACAAGAGCAACTAGCATAGCTTAAAAATGAGTGGATGGATAAAGTGACCTACATGCTAAGCTCAAGGCACTATTTCATGTTTGGGGGAACATGTGATTATGACATCATAAAAAAAAAAATAAACAATACTATGCCAAAAATCTGTATCGTGTACAGTATAAATAATACTGTGACGTGGGCACTTGTAAGCATGTGACCATACAGCTGACATGTTCTTTAGTTGACTGTTTTTCTCAGCTGGAGAAAAATGTCACCTTCTTTTATGAAGTGCAGAGTTACAGCAGGTTTGAAAGAAAAACACAGTCATGCTTTGACAATTAATTTGGTACATTTATAGCGTGATGAATCGACCCATTTATAATACAGTTTTTGACCAAATTTGGCAAAGGATACCATTCAAAAATAGGCATCTTTTTCAAACATGCCTTTTATTCATTATTAGTAGAACAGAGTGCTACATATAACACAACATATATATCCAACATGAAAAGGCCCGAATAGAATTTGTTGAAATATTTATTGAGCATCGAGAAAGATGCAATTGACAGCAAATGTTCACTTTAAGAACTACACGCTCACGCACACACACACACACACACACACACACACACACACACACACACACACACACACACACACACACAAGGATACTTTGTGTGTGATGCATTATATGTTACTCAGAATTAAGATATTCAGTAGGGGTGTAACAGTATTTGTATTCGTCCCGGCTCGGTGCATGCAGTCATAGCCCAAATACGTCTGAGTGGAGAAAAAAGGTAGTAACACTTGCCAGTATCCACACCTCAATCCAGATGGGTGTATTGCTCGATACTGTTTGCTAACCCCTATCAAACAAAAAACGAAGAAGAGGAAGCAGACACAACTAAACACATGAAGAAGAGGGATATTCAGTAGCAAGATGACACAGGGGCGCTAGAGGACCCACCTGCTTCTTTAAAACTGCTGTAACTGTTTGAATTGAAGTGTTTACAGCTGTGGGATAGATTTCTATGAAGCTTTTCATAAAAATCTAGCAATGACATTTTATCTTGCCCAATAACTTGGTTTATGACCATATACTGCCATACCAATGATTGACCTGACCTGACAATATGATCACGCTAATATGCTTAACTAAGATGGAAAACGGGATCCAACAACTTTTTCCTGCTGTTTGAAAATGGCGCTGGATGTGAAAGCATAGAGGGTCGAAGATTTTTAAGGTTATGTCCGCACATGCAGCAGTAGAGGAAACTGGCTTCAGATGTGTATAAAAAGTGCTCCCGCCTTCTTTTTCATGTCTGCGGTCTTTTTTGGGGGGGCGTACATGAGTGATGATTGTGCACAAATAAGTCAGTTGAGTATAAATAAGGAAAACCTTTAAATATAGATTCAACCAAACTCCTACCAAACCATGACACCAAACAATGACCCCGATAAACTGTCAAACCCCTAATATTCAGATAACACTAATTCAATTTCAGCATACAACGTAAACAAGAAATCCATTTGTTATTGTAACAGGATAAGAGATTTGACAACAGGTGACGCAGTGATATAGAGCCTAAAACCTACTGCTGAATGTTGCTTTATATGACTAGCCTATAGTCAGAAGTAAAGTATGTGTTCTCTTGTTTCAACTCCCATTCCACCGTGTCACCACTTCCCTCATTTCCCCTCTCTCTGCCCTTACTGGGTCATCTCCATCGACTCTCATCTTTCAGTCCAACCAATCACCCTAAAATCAACCCAAAATTACGTTTCACCTCCAAATTCCTTCCAGAGACATCCGTTACCTCTCAGCGCCACTCAGAGAGAAAACCCCATTCATATTTGATTCAGGTCTGCCCAGAAATGGCAGTAATGTCTCCCATAATCATGAAAAGTGTAATCAAGCGGGCTTTTGATGGGCTAACGGTTGGACGCTCACTCTACTGTGTCAAGAGTGATATTATATTTGGCAGCTGTGTCACATTTTTCTAAAAAGCTTTTGTTTGATTTCCAGACAAAGAGCTCTTGAGATTCGGCTGATGTTTAAACCAACCTGCCTTTGTTTTCCATACTTTTCTGTCAAGAAAGAGAAACAGGTTCAGTCTCTCTAAAGGGGAGGGATTTCTCCTCAAATGTATTAATTTCATATATTGAATTATTGTTTTATATACATTTTTGTTTTCAATTGTGTTCCTTTCAAATTTTATAAAACTCTATCACACTGATATACTTTAAAAAGAAGGTTGGCTATTTACTGTATGTTCATGTGAATCTCTTAAGTAAAATTTAACCATACATCAGATATACAAAAGGCTGTTCATAGAACTTTGTTAAAGTTATGTTGACATGTCTCGACCTCTTTTTAAATATTTCAGGTGTTGCTGAAATTATTCAAAAGAAGGATTCATAATATTGCACCTTTGGTGTAATTTTAGGACCAACCACAGTGAAATCAAAGGGCCAATCGAACTTCTCCATTTTATTCATGTTTTTATAAAAGTCTGGGTATTTTAGTATTGACCTGAAAGACCGCATGGAATTTAGCTTTAAGCTATCTCCGGTACAACTTGTCAAATAGTAACTTTTATGTTCGATACATACATTATACATACAAAAATATTTTAAAATAAAGGCTGTCGTAGGTTGTCATTATTTTAGGTACAGACTGTAGCATTTACTCCTTTTTCACAGAACATAATCTTATCATCCAACATTTATTGGGTTTTCTTGGTAGCTGATCTTAACTTAGCCTAGCTGCGCTAAATGGAGCCATATTTTACTTTTGCTTTACAAAATGCAACAGTGTATTATTAAAAAGGAAGCATTCCTACAGGTGAAAAGGGTCTGCTATGGGAAGAAAGGAGGAGGGAAATATGTCACAGCTGAGATGGCCTTAATGTGTCATGTAATCGCGACAAGTGTGAGATCAAGCGGCTTTTTGATGGGCGAGCTGTTGGAGTGCTCTCCACTCACATGTCAGGAGTGAAATTCCATTTGGCAGCCTTGTCACGTTTTTCATAAAAAGCTTTCCCCCTGATTTGCTGACAAAAAGGTGCTCTCCGGATTCTGACGACATTTTCTGCCACTTCCTTTTCCCTCATCTGTCATGGAGAGGAGCCTTCACAGACGACTGCCAAGTGAATGTTCTAACACAGCCTGCATTGATCTAGGAAGGAGATCAATGGTAAATCGATTAGAACGGCTTCATTGGCTTTCTTTCTTCCTGTTCAGGCATCACCTTCTTTTGTCTCCTTTTGACTTGAGCCAATCTCCTCCGGCAGATCGACCAATCCTTGTGACTCTACAGATTGTTTTTCCATGGGGGCCTTGACATCATGTCCTGTGTACACATGTGTATCTCTTTTGCACATGTGTAGGTTTTTCGACCCAACATCCTCATAATCAGGCCTGACACCAAACCAGAGGCCCCTCATTCGGCCCGTCACTAATTTCAACTTCTCTCCTCCACCCCTCCAATCCGGCTGACAGGGGGCAAACCGTGGCTCCAATCAATCCAAGTTGATGGCAAATAGCTTCCAGAGCAGTTCCAAAACATGCTTTTTCCCCACCCTGAACTTGCAGGATCAGGTAAAATTAGCCAAGCTGCAAAAGAAGGACAAGGTCACCCTTTGGCAGTCACAATTTACAACCACACACTCACCAACACATGTGAACATCAGAGCAATCGCCTTCCCATTAACTGTGACTCTGAGAGCACAAGTTCACACTTAACCACACGCTAATGCTATCATGTGTACTTTAATTTAACACACACACATAAGGAGGAAGTGAGCGTTCTTGTATAAACAAACTCAGGATGCCAGGGCAAGCGTGTGCCTTAAAACCCACTTCCACAAGAGATTGGTGAACTCTGATGAGCGCTAGTTATAGTCTTGGATATCCCCCTCAAGTGCATCCATATTGCCCTGATTATCATGCAGGGAAAGCAGACCAGACTCTTGGGGAGATATTATGTCAGTGTTCCTTTGATTACTTCAGGTGAAAAGGAAAATTAAATTTAGTGTTATGCTGACGACGCATTGATATACCTTACACAGCCAAATATAAACTATATATTCAGAAAACTCAGAAAATCTTAACAATTATTTAACTAGGTAATTGACCCATTGAGATCAAGATCTCTATCACAAGGGTGACCGTGCCAAGAGGGCAGCAGCACACTTTTTAATAAACATTACATGATTAAGAAACAGTCCACAAGCAATGAGTTAAGAGCAACAACACTTGACAGTCATCACTTTTAAAGTCATATAAGCAGTTGAATTAAAATGCATTCGAGAGTTTTTAATCTGAGTCTATTTCCCTGCTTGCGAGTCTCTAAATCATGACACATAGGTCACACCTTCAATGCCCCATCCCTGACTGTAGCTAAAAAGGGGTTGTTATCTTTGGGAACCACCTTGATGTAGCTCCCCCTTTCTGTTTGCTGCCTTGTTCAGCTCATTGAAGAAGATGCTGATGAAGAGTTATGTTATGTTTGTTTTACTTGAAGGCGAGAACATATTTCACCGAGCAGAAGGTCATAAGGCAAGTCGAATTCTATGTGGCAAGGAAATATGAGCCTTTAAAAGTCTTTTAAGAGATTCCCTCACTGTCTTGGCCTCGGGGGCAGGGCCAGGCTTGTTTCAACACAGGCTCACAGAACAAGGCCTGAGGCTGAACATGGGCATGAGAGAGATTTGTGAGGGGTGATCGGGGTGACATATGATCACACACTGAAGAAGGGGTGATATTATCATGGGTTTGATCAAAAACAGCTACTGAGAAAAGGGAGATTAAATCTAGCCAAAGAAAAAGTTTATAAACAGTATAAACACACATCGTACTAAGAGAGGGACATGCAGCACTGTCTGCTGCCCAACATGTGATTGACTCTCACACTAAGGGAAATTTACACGGCCTATTTTACATTTGAAAAAAAACCACAAAAGCATATGAATGCTTACTTTTACATTCATTCTACATATTTAAATGTTTTGTTTTAAAAATGAAATCAGTTGCTAAATTATAACTCATCAATTAGTCCATTATATTTTAAGTAAATTACGTTGCGTCCCTCTTTGGTCCCTAAAGCAAGCGCAAAACTAAGGTTCCAATTAATGAAAATGAATTGCTCATGGTGAGCATAAGCCAAAACAACGAACAAAAGAAACTACCTCCTATTAAAAACTCACTTACCCTAAATGAAACAAATGAAACAGAAAGACATTTACTAATCCCCTTATCTTAAGCAAAACAGGAGAATGGCAGCTCACCCCTACTGCTTTACTCTGAAACTATAGAATAAACAACGATCACATTCTTAGATGAAACCAAAAATCTAGCACTTCCAATGCAAGGATAACAAAAGATTTGAGGGCAGGCGAGGACAGAACAAGCCTCTACTGTCAGTTGACTGCCGCCTACTGTGGAAAAAGAATGTTATTTTGAAAGTCTGGATGTTCTTGACGGAGGACTAATACCACAGATTTGCACACCCTTGACCACTTTTACCACTTCCTATAACAAGACAGAGCATTCACTCACACAGAAACACAAATAGCTTCACAAAAGACCGAATGACTGAAATTACAGTCAAGACATATTTCTTTTCAGTGTAAAAATGGGCCTTTTAGAATGGGTTATCTATCTGACTTCATTTTGAATATAGCCTTAAGTGCAGTTTTTTGCAGTTTTGCATTGGCTTGATTTTCAACACTTGAGGTTGCTGCTTTGGTAGATGTCAGATAAAGTGAGTTAAAGCTCGCTGAAGAAACGGCCTTTAAAGAGCCCATATTATGCCCTTTTTGGGGTTCGTATATTTAATCTATGTACCTACTTTTGTACGTTCACAATAGCTAAAGTTTGAAAAAAGTGTCTGTTTTCATGTACTGCTCCTCCTTGCTCCCTCTCCGCTCTGAGTCCATCAGCTACGCTCTGCTGAGCCCCCACTGCAGAGCCCCACCTGGGCCAAGTCTGCTCTGATTGGTCTGCCGATCCGCTCTGTCGTTATTGGTCAGTTGCTCAGCACGCGTCTCGGAAATGTCGCGCCTCTTTAACCATATTGGGAATGCAGCCACTAGCTCTGTCCGAGGGGAGCATTAACATTAGCACCTTAGCACTACTGTGCTACCGCAGGCTATGGCATATCATGGGCGTGCTACAGAAGTTAACGGGCATGCAACATGAGCTGCTGGGCTTGCTACAACGAGCCAATGGGCTTAGATCAGTGATCTCACACTGACAATGACGTCGGACTTACAAATTTTTATCGAGGGGGGCTAGAACCGAGCGTTACATACGGCTAATGCTACAGCTAACAGGAGGACGTAGGAGAAGCCGCGTTTCCACAGACTTTGAATTTTTTCACATAGATGTGTCTAAACATGCACAGGACACTTGGAAAATACGCTAAAGAGCATGTAAAACCAGAAAAAGCATAATATGGGACCTTATATCCACAGAAAATGTTCACAAGTGATACATTTGAATGTTTAAAGAAAGCTGGATGACATTTTTAGTTAACAGCATAAACAGCAGTTCTCTACTGGACCTTTTAATTGTACATATTTTTCACTTTCTGCCAATAAAGCCTTTGAATGGAGTTGAATAACTCAAAGAGATACAATTTTGTTGAGTTTTTTGGTCAAAAATACTGCCAAAAAAGAATGCCAAAACATTATTAAATGGCACTTATGTATCGCTCTTAATATTTCAACATTACTCTTGGAAGATTGCCACCACCTGCAGCCTCATCACACTGACAGACTAAAAAACCCACACATAAAGGTCATCCGTTACAGGATGATCTGTACCGGAATCTGCTTCTGAATAGCTCTTTTTATATTCTACTGAGACAAAGTTCATTTTAGGGACGTGACCTTTAGAGTTATAAACCACCACTATCACTATACTAAAGATATAAATAAAAACATGCCTGGGAAAGCAGAGTCGGGGCTTTCCTGCTGCAGAAGAAGCCAGAGAAACACAAAAGCTGCTTCTGATTGGCTGCATTTGCCAAAAGACAAAAAGCATCCAGTGCATGATAAAGGAGTGAATAAATGACTGTAGTGTGTATAAGTGTACAATCCCTCTTCCTCTCCCATCTTGGCCCACCTCCAACTCCTCTCAGCTGAGTTCTCGGACATAGAGAGATAACCACTCCAGTGATCAGCGTATGACAGAGATTTAGTGTTGCTAAGAAGCAACAAATGTCAAGAAACCCCCTGGTCCCTACAACCCGTCAGTTGTTTGTCTGGGAGCCGTATGGTCAGCTCATTTAAAGCTTCACACATGTGATTATGCGGCATATGTATGAGTGTTTTGGGGGCCAAGCGAGGTGATCTTTCTCAGAGCAAAGCACAATTACTCTCTTTCTTTGGCTCCCTCTTGCTCTGCTCTCTGTCTCCTTCACCTCATCACCTCTTTGTGTCTCACCACTGTGAAGGAAGAGCATCACAGCCTGATTATTGTTTGGCATGCCAACTTCCTGAATCGAGATGATGAAGAAGAAAATATATAGGAGGAGATTTCTTCAATAGTGCAGCATTTTTGGCATAACATCTCGGTGAAGAGGCAGGAGAAGCTATGTGAGATTCATGGCAGACATATTGCACGCACACACACCCACGTATACACACACTTATCCCTGGAGTGTGCCCCTCCTTGTCAGCCAAGTGCTGCTACGCTTTGATCTTGACACTGTGGGTCAACTCAAACCTCCATCTCTCTTGTTCCTTTTTTTCCTCTCTTGCACTTTCTCTCTCTCTTTTTTGGCTCTGTCTCCCTCCCTCCCACCCTTTCTCCCTCGGGCCGTCTGCACGGCTGGCCCGGCAGCCTTAGGGTGTTTAGGCTCTGGAGGGATCCCAATTTCCTCTTCTAATCATGACATCATCCTGCCTCAATAGGTTAAAGATGTGGCCAGGATATTCCCTGCTTCCTTATTGTGCAGCCTCCCATCAAATTACGCACATTACACGTCGCCAGCCGCGCCAACAGACTCTATTAGACTCCAAAAAGGAAAACAAGGAGCTGGTGTAAATGTGGAAGGGAAGCATGCAAATCATGTGTATCTGGCCTCCCCGTAATGAGAGTATCTGTGCATTTTTTTAGCGAGTAAATAAGCTTCAGTACAGCACAGATCCAGGTCATGAGGTAATCCAATAGTGCCGTTCATCAGTAGTTCAGAGATTGTGTCCGAGACTAGGACTTGATTAAAGGCTAAGGCTGATTAGAGGTGAAGAGTATTGGTGGCCTGCCCAGCCTGTCAATATCTGTTAGCTTCACCTCCACCAGCTCCTATAATCACACCCAGAGTGGCTCATCAGGCCCACTTTCTTTCCTTTTGCCTTTCCTCTTTTTTTTCCTCATTTTTTATTTCTTGCTACAACACCTCCCTGCGTTAAGTGAGCAATGAGAGAAGCCCAGATTACTATCAAACTTTTCATTTTCTGCCAAGACGACAGCTGTGCTCAGCCATCATGCGCACGATGAAACAATGTTCCTGCAACAATTCAGGCCAATATCAGCATTGCCATCATGAGGGTGGCTGTAGTCATAGCACTAAAAAACTTTGGAAAAGCTTTTATATGTTGCATGTTTTGCTCTGTGAGAGACAACTTTATCTTGTTTTTTTGTAACTTGATATAGAAGATAGCATAAGAAAGGACAGTTCAGTGGAAATAGTACATTTTTATAGCAGTTTTTTATAGGATTGAAAGAACCAGAAAGAGTTGTAAGTTTAAGTATATATTTCATGCTCTTTTTATACGTTTGGACCTTTACTGTACCTGCCTTCCAATGATGAATCCTGCCAAAAACATCTCCTTGATCTCACAAATGTATCTGTCTTGCAGCTTTGGATTAACCTCCGCATAAAAATTGATATGCATCTTTGTTATATATTGGATTTTCCATTATTTATTGCACTTTTGTGATACACATATGCTCTTAAATGCACTTATCAGTCTATAACATAGGGAGAGTAGCAGCAAACCAGACCTAGACTTTTGACCAGAGGGCAGTGATATAATCTAGTTTGTAGGAGTAGAGGGTATTCTGTTGGGAAAAGAGAAGTGAATGCTTTACCTTATCTAAAGAAAAGTACAGGGCTTTTGTAAGGTAAGTCCAACTGTACTCGTTTTACATACATTCACATGCACTTTTGGTCACTCTTCCAGGCTGTAAAAAGATAAATACAGAGTCCATGCAGCATCCCTTCCACCTGATACTGTTTGACTATAAGCTTATTAGACATTTAGTGTCACACCTACTTCATTATGTGCCACCTGCAATCTATGTATTCAGGTTACCACATCACAATGTTGGGAAACTCGCTCACTCGCATGTTCAAATGAAGCATAGCCATTAAAAAAACACCTGCTGTGACAACAGTGATTTGGGTGCGGTCAAAGGTGTCATGCTTGAGTGTTAGAATGTTTGTGTCCGTCACAAAACCAATAAAACATTTAACACACTGAGGTTTATTGACTTTGTTTGTACAGTATCTAAATTTAACATTAAGAACTGGCTAGCATCACGGAGTGTAGGGAAAATATCTCCTGGAAGGTCGTAACAACTTAATGTTAAGTCTCTTACTTTTTGAAATACTTGACTCTTCTGAGTTTATCCCTCTTAAGCCATTGTAGCTTTGTTCTTCTGCTTTGATTTCAATGAAACTCAACTTTGATATTAATAAAATGCAGCAAGAGAAAGTTTCCCTGCCTTGATGCTAACACAGACTAGATCAGGGATGGGCAACTTTGGTCACAGCAAGGGCCACATTCATTTAATTCTGACTGCCAGGGGGCCAAATTGTAGTATACAAAAACGATAACAGTCAATTATGTCTCAAATTTAACTCAACATATACCAGTGATCAGATATTATTATGGAAATATTTCTGGTTTTCATGATTTCATGGCAGATTTTGTCATGTTTTCTTCATGTTTTGATATATGAAAAATTGACATGAGGGCCACATTGAGGGTTGACGAGGGCCGCATGTGGCCCCCGGGCTGCCAGTTGCCCACCCCTGGACTAGATGTAGGACTTGTGATCTCACTTTAATACCATATCAAATTAAAGAAGTTATAAAACATCCTCTTCTCTCGCTACAGCTGCCAACACTGAGGCTTTGCAATGCTAAAGTTTCCTGAACCCTTTGGCTTATCATCCAGTGCGGCTCCATCATTGCAAGCGGTTAACATTCCCATCCACCTGTTACTGCAACAGCTAATGCAGGGTCTCATGGGCTCGACTTAGAGAAAGGTTCAGTCCGCACCTCTTCCCCAAGAAACCCGAGCCTTTAAATTTTAAGTCCACAGAGGGCGGCTTGGACCCATAGTGGGCCAAAAAGGATCTACAGCTCTTAAACAGATTTGAAGCTCTGAGAGGGCCCCAGCATCCTCGCCAACGCTCAACACTTCCACTTTCAACTGGATTCTGTTGCAGTCGAAATTCACCAGTGGCAGATATACAGTATATGGCAACGGCAAAATATGTATCTTTTAAAGTGCATGCAACAACATGCCTGCACTATTACACACAGGGGCCCTTTCCATTGGAACCAATTTCAACATAAAAAATGGGAAAGTGTTTCAGTGTGAATATGTTTGAGTTGTCTTTTTTGTGCATATTCTACTGTTTTGTGCATTGTCTGTTAAGTCAATGTTTCAATGGTATGTGGAGTATCTTTATATTATTATAACATTATATTTGCTGCCTCAAAAAGCAGAAAAACCGTGACAGTTTGACACTTTTTTATTTGCATTGTGGCTATAAAGACTTTACAGCTCTTAATTAGCGCCAATTCACAAACCAGCCTGGGATTATTTTCAGTCCATTAAATCCATAATTTGAAGCTAATTAGTTTAGCTTCACTGTGAGAACTCTGTACTTGACGTTTGATTTAATCATTTAGTATTAATACTCTTTTCAATGAAAGCCTCTTGACTGTAGCAATGGAGCATTCAGTTTAAAAAGAGGAAAAAACTCAAGCTGTACACACTTTTGAAGACGCCTCTCAATGGAAAGTCAGCACTGTGGCATTCACTGTCGTAGACTGGCTAGCTCACAGCCAGAGTGTGTTTCACATTAGGGAATAAGAGAGTGATACTGTGCTTGAACCTGACAAGCAGTAACCTTTATGGTGGTATGAGAGGCGGCTGAAGTCAAACTCACACAGCCGTTTTTCATTCTTTTAACTTTTTCATCTTTCAGTCAAACTCGCTCTCTGGAGTTTTCTCTTTTCTCACCATTGAGATGAAGCAACACCTCTGGGATCGATTGGAAAAACACGCCAATGCTAATCCTTCTAATAAGGTCATCTGACATTTGTTACAGAGACGTCAGTATTCTGAAAGCAGTCCAACCCTGCAAAGAACATACCGTGAGTTTGATGACCAGTTAGCATGTGTACCCACGCACTTACGAGCATATCTCCTCTTTTTATTTGCAAAATGAGAAAGGTGGGAGAGGTGGGGGATTGGATTCCTCCGAGCCTGCTGTTCCCAGTCAGTGCGGCTGTAGACAGCTGGGCGCCCACTACAGTTAAGATCAGAGGCCTTGATAACCTGGGCCCTGATTTATGGAGAACAAGCGGCCTCTGCAATCACCTAATGAGGGAGAGAACGCAGAGTGTTTACATGTTTATTAGATAGCCAAAACCAGCTGGGGACACTGTGTTCCTCCACCTCATTTTCTTTCTCTCTCTCTCTCTGTCTCTGCATCCATCGACAATATCTATTGTATCACGCTGCAGGAAGTCATGAACAATGACTAAGTTGCGGTAAGCTGGATGCTTTTCATTTAGTCCATGTCTTTTCCAAAACTTTTGTCATTTGCAAACTTCTCTTGGAGAGCATCTGTGGCCTGTTTTTGTACTCTTTCTGTTTTTAAAATGTCACACTGTGATCCACAAGAGGAGAAAGGTTTAACTTGTGCTGAAATGCAACTTTTCAGAGTTGTGTTTTATTACCAACAAGACTTGGAGTTTCAGTGCAGTGACGTTAACATACAAAATAGAATAAATGAATAAAAAAACAAATGTAGGAAACAGCAGTACAGGTACTAGCGAAAAACTTAAAGAGATCATAAATGTAAAGGAAAATGAAATCAAATATGAATATATGTATTGGATGTTTGGAATGAGCTTCATGGTATGACAGGAATGTGTAAGATGTTTCCAAAGGTGAGAGTAAAAGTATGAATGCATGAAATACAGAGCAATGTACAGAGTTAATACTCTATTAAGTGTTTAATGTACAGATTCAAATAACACACATTAACATTACATCAATATAACTTATTATAGATTTTAACATTGTTTCCAGTTTATAATGGCCAGTCAGAAGATACATCACTAAGGCTTTAACAATAAACACTTACAGTTTAATATCCTATGATCTCACTTCACCGACCAATCTGCAAAAACGTATTTGCTGTCAACACTAGAATCGATGTAGCTTTGCAACTTATTGGCATCATAAAGTGCAACTTGTTTTTTCGTTTTGCGTGCACATTTGCATGCATCCATAGATAGACATTTTCAGTAAGTGATGCTGAGTGGAAATCAGATCTTATAATCCATGCTGCTGCTCAGTGTCTTAAAATAAAAGAAGGACCCAGTTCTGGTAAAGATACATGTGTGGCCGGTTCATGCACACACAGATTTGCTCCTTTTTTACGATGTTGTCTAAGGTGTAATGATAAATGATCAAATAACACTGGTGTTCACATACACAAACACAAGCACACTTTCCCAGCAGCCTTTCTGGAATCCCTCAGCACCTGGGAAAAACTCTTTGCTGTCCAAAAAAGTTAATGCACAACAGGCCGCTCTCTCTCTTACTCGCTCTCACCCTCTTTTTATCCATTTGGCCTTGTAAAACCTTTGCAAATCAAATCCACTTTCCATCAGGGTTTTATAATTGTTGTTTTCGTTAGAGGAACAACAATTCCGAGGCCTTTCAGAGCTTGTCTTTCAACCAGACGGGATGTCTGCTGCTGCTGCTGCTTAGTTCTTGTTAACCTCAGCTGGGTGCTAGTGGTGAACAGATTGTGTCAGAATCCCTGCTGGATCTGAGAGCAGTTTACAGGTCTCCTGACTGTTCATGAGTAACGGGTGACCTGTGAGATTACTGTGGCAAGTTCCTCTGACAGTTCGCAGTTTAGTCTTTTGTGATATGGGAACTCATTGCCGGCTTCCTCTCATCATTTACCCGGTTGCCTCGATGTTCTGACACTTTCTTTGACAACAGAATCTTAATCACACAAACAGTGGCTTAAGAATGAATTTCCACTCCCCGACTAAAGGCCATGAATTATTGTTATGACTTGGTCTTTCTGGACATGTGCTGTACTGACATGAAAAAATATGGCGGCTGACTTGGGCAATTCCAACAGCCCCAAAGATTTACATCAGTTGAAACAGGCTTAAGACTCAGAAACTGTTTAAATTCAAAAACACACACAAAAGACCAAAACTAATAAATCAAACATGATAAGCAAATGAAAAAAAAAGACGCACAAATCTGAAAACAAATGTATAAACATCAAATGTGCTGCAATTACGTATGACACCATACAATGTCAGAAACACGAACAATGAAAAAGATGCAACATCAAAATGATAGAAATCCAGTCATAATTGCGAAAGGCCTGTAGGGGGCGCAAAAATAAACGATAGCAAGATAGGCAAGGTACAGAGAGAACAACGCCGGTTGGGGTGCTAGACAATATAGAAAACAAACAAAATACTTTGTTGGAGGACAAGAAAGAGTAACAGATTCAGTTCCACAAAGTTATTGTCATACCTGTTTGACTCTTACAAAAAACAGCACTCTGCTTAGGTCTCTGATATTGGTGAAACATGGTTATATTTTTGGGAGAAGGATTTCTGACAAAAGATAGCTTTTCTAAGGTAACCACCGTTCAGCTGGAGCTAGAAAGCTAGCTTGGTTAGCGCTGAATCCATTAGCTGTGCAGATTTTGGAACTAGCCTACTGTATAAATTTATGGTTGTGATGATTGGATATGTAATGGGAGTTTTCTTGTTGCTGTGAAGGGTTGCTCCTGTTAACTTGCTCGGTTAGCCTTGCAGCTAGTTAGCTGTTTGGCTAAGAGAACTATAGGTTTTTGGGATGATCTTGGCTTGTGTGTTTTGTCTTAAAATCATAAAACTATCAGCACAAAGACCCACAGATACAAAAAAAACAATGATGTCCTTGCACTCACAAAGGAAGGCACACAATTTGTTAAGAACCTTCTACTTAAACCTTAAAAGAACAGCTTATATCCTTAAGGGATTCACAAAAACACACTTTAAGCAACGACAGATTTACACTGGTTTTCCATGGCTACAGTAACATGCAATCTAATGCTGGAGGATTTTAATCTTCAAGGTCCATTTTCTCTCTCCTCCTTAGCCCTTAGATGCCGGCCAGCCAGGCGCTCCTAACCAGCCCCGTCCCCCACAAATCACTCATTTTTATACAATTACCTCCCGCTCCCTTCCTGCGCATGGCTGGATGCAAGTGTCGCCCGTCTGCCTGCCATTGTGTGCTAATTTTAGGCCCATTATTCGATGTAACAAATGTGCAGTGGGCAGAGTCACTTTCACATTAATAGTTTGCACCCGGAGAGGAAGTCTTCCCCCTCATCATGGATCAAAGGTCTCCTCTATTGTATCTAACTTCCTGTTTCCCTTTTTAGCCACTGTGTGTTGTTTTTTCTCACTCTCTCAACCTGGAGAGGACTATGAGGGCAGTTCAGGGCTTTAAAATTGGACACTGCTGTGAGTGACAAGCATGAGGAGATGCCCTTTGACCGGCCGGGTGATTGTGAGAGATCCAGCAGGTGATTTGTGGAAGTAGGAAGAGATGTGTAAAGTGAAAGCGCACGGACTTGATATCATGTGTCCGCAGAGAAATCTGGATTCCATTGTTGTACTGTCAGCAGAGGTGTCCAAGTTTGATAAAAAGCCTCGTCACCTTTCTCCGGTTCAACTCCCACAGATGGTGAATGATAGTGGCTGAGCAGCTGAAATTACCGTGACCTTGGTCTTTGGGAAATATTTTTCAAACTAGAAAGGGTTATAGTGACCTCTTTAAAGTCCTCTGATTAGCTTACCCAATCCCATCTTAAAGGTAATGCCAACTGCACTTAATTTCTCCAACTCCAGAGGCATCTCCTTCCTATGAGTTATTTCTTTGGATGACTGATGTAACTATGTGTCACAGGAAGCTGTACAGTGTAGCAGACAGGGAAGACCCACATGTCACAAGGCTAAACAAATCTCACCTCTCCATTGTGCTGCGAACAACTGACCCAACACATGACTCCTATGAATCACAAAGACAAGTTTGTAGAGAAGATAAAAGACAATAAATAAGAAGGCAGGGAACAGACACTGTTAGTGCCAGCGTCCAGAATCTCTCAGATGTAAAGGGTAGTTCCAGTTTATTCCATTTATGTAGATGAAGCCATCATTTTTGGTGGCTTATATAGGGCAGCAGACCGTGAAACAACTTCAAACTTACAGCACTGAGACAAAATGATATATTTCTGCCAAAAATGTATTTATACATGCTGTTAGAATGAACAAATTCTCCCTGCCTTTCCTCTCTATCTAAAGTTCTCCCTTAGAAGATGGATGTCCCGTCTTCTTATGTTAACAAGGAGCATCTTCCAAATTGAGAAAAGATTTCAAACAAAGTTGTATAATTAAATTCTGAAGATGATAAGAAGAACAAATATATTCTAGTGTTTACTGGATGCGAAGTTCTATGTAATTTGATCATTATTACAGAAAACAGAATATATATTCAGAAAGTGGTTCATGATGTCTTTTAACACCTTGCTCCTTCTTTAAGGTACTCAGGTTAGTGACAACACGGTTGAGGAGGTTAGGATTTGGCTTTACATACAGTTCTATTTAACGATACAATATGTAGATTCCGCCACCAGGGGGCTCTCAATCAATACTACGATAACAAAAGATGACGTTTAGGCTAGCTGGGAATCGTGTGATTTCTCTCTGTAACTCCATCCCCCCTGGTGAAAATGAACTCTGCGTTGACGGGGAAGACGAACGGGCGAAACCAACCTGAGAAAGAGAATATGTTTACCGATGTTGTATCCAAATTTAGTTTACATTACGTTTTTTTTTTATCAGAGCAGCACATACAGCAACAGTACAGCAGCATTCAGGAGCAATTCCCGCTACCTTACTTACTGGTCTTTGATGTCACATCCAGTCACATCCGGTGTTTCCACGGCAACGATACACATTCTGTCTGTCATGGCAGCTCATCATGGGGTCGCCTCGTCCTGTTACAACTATAAAATTACGTATTTCTCTGGCTTTGATAACCGTTGGAAATATTAGAGGTAATGTATGTACTCAACAACAACAAAATATATAACATAGGTTTAGTCAACTTTTAATTCATTTAGATATTTTGATGTAAACATTGTCATAAAACTAGACATTGCACGTTTAAAGCATGCTATTTCAAAGGTGTTTTCTCCTGTTCTTGCTAAAAGGATGATATTTTAGTGTTAATGATATTGGTTGATAACCAATGATTATATGAGGGCACAACTTATCTACACCATTCTAAACTATATTCACTTGGCTTTGTTCTCCAAAAGATGAGCTTCAGAAAAAGAAAACTTTTGAACTCTCTGCAAAAATATTTCACACCACAGTATAACCGCGTGTTTTACACTTACATTCATCTGTTCCCATTGGTCTTTGTAGAAAATTGGTTATGGATTCTGATTTTGTGATAAACAAATATTAGAATAGCAGTAGGGCGGAGAATTTCTAACAGACAAAAGCATTTATTTGAGCTGAGTGATTGTGTAATGAGGGCCACACAAAAGGTAAAAAGGAATTGCTGATAGCTTTGGGGGCGACCGCTCGGCTGATGGGGGATGGAAGGATACTGATGCTGCGGCCTGTTATGCGACTATGGGAGTGTGTCATCCTCCACTGTGTGACGAGTCCATGTTAATGCAGAATGTCCCCTATGCGACAGCAAAGGGACCAGGCCCTGCAGACTTACAGAATGAACGGCTTGCTAATGATACTTAAGGTCAAACATCCTGCTCCCAGCGGTGAAGGCTGAGGATTTCACAAAAACTGTGTAGTGATCAACAGCTGAACAGAATATGAAAGTATATTACAGACGAAATACTACATTCTGATTCATATTATAGGTGATGTGAACATACAAACATAAAAACTAAACTTCTTTCTGTGCATTTGTGGCTGGACAGCAGATCCCCAGAAATTCCTCATTCATAGTTTTGGCACTTTCCAGTCCATTTATTCCTTATAAGCTCAGTGGAAAGCTATTTTATCACACCTAATGATTTTGTTCGCCAAGATTGTCTTCACAAATTAACACTTTTTTTATTTTTTAAGTGTCAGTAGAAATTCCAAAACGTAAAAAGCTACACCACAGACATTTTAACATTTTCACCAAGGTAGCAGCTCCATGTTCAGTGTGATGACTTGTAATGTATGATGGGCTCCAGGTAGTCTCATTTAGCCACTTATTTAATCAAAACTTTATTACAGACTCAGGGTCCAGATAAGACAATACGAAAGACATGAAATACAAAGCACAGCATAAAAAATATCCCTGGATCATTTTTGACAAATGCCCGAAAAAGAATACAACTGCACCAGTGTTACCATACTGTATTGTAGCAGAAATCTATGATTGATTGTGTGTAGTGCAAGACTTGATGCTTGTCAAGCCCAGGACGATTTCATTTTGTGAGTTGTTAATAACAATTTATCAGTTACACTGTTTTTTAAAACCCAAAAGAGGTTCAAATTCACGATTAAGGTTTGACTAATAGATTGTATTTCTTAGAAGAAAACATGAAAACCCCTCAGCATGTGTTCAGCACTGACCATTTTTAGCCATTTAACCGAATACCTTTAAAGAAAACATACTTTAACATTGCAAAAAAACAAACTAATTCCTGCAGTTCTCTACATTAAGCTACATTGAATCCACCTGGACTTGGAGTTTCTTGGCCGACTGTGCTATTGTTGTTTCTGTGCTGCCTTCTTCATCCTCCGTGCCAAAGCCAGCATGTCTTACTCAATTGCCCACAAAATGATAAGTTGTAGCCACACTGGGCTGTGCCTGAAACGAGCACAGACAGATTGACTTTATCTGCTTTTGTAAAGTTCAGGGGTCTGACAGACGGACAGACTCACACAGATGGGGAAGAATATCTCTGAGCATCTATATGTCACCGAGTCACGAGGCATCTCATGGGGCATGTTTAAAGAGTACAGAGCCGGGGTCGAGGGGGCGGTGGAGGGTTAGTGCAAGAGACTGAAGGGATGGGGGGCAGGTCACAGTGCCTTCAGGCAGGTGGGGGTGGGCTCAGGAGTTAATTGGTAGTTTGGGGTTTGATGGTGAACAGTGGTGACAAGTCTGTGTGGCCAGACCCAGTGAGCCCCTGCTGCATATTCACTGTGTCGCAGGGCATCGCGGCAACTGTCACAGCTTACCAAACCCCAGAGACAAAACTAGAGACAGAGGGGGAAAGAGAAGATGTATGAGATAAAGGAGAAAACATGGAGTATGGAGATAAAATCATTTTTCTTTGTAGTATGTATTCAGGATAGCTTGATCTTCCTTTTAGACTTAGACACAAAAAAAAACAGAAAAACAGCAAGGACTTTGATCACTATATTCAATGTACTTGAATTGGTACTTTTCTTTGTTAATCTTGTCAATGTTATTGTGTAGATGATCTGTATTTGTATATGTTTAATTACATTTTTATTTCACTTTTATTTAACCAGGATAGTCCCATTGAGAATAAGAACCTCTTTTCCAAGGAAGACCTGGCCAAGACAGTCAGCAGCAAAAACACAAAGTTACACTCAGAGACACAAAGGGAGACAAAATACAATTAGCAAAACATTAACACATTAAAAGAGAACTATCTACGAGTCAAAACTGGGAGTCATTAGTTCAAGCAGTCCAGCTTAAAGCATCAACATCTTATAGAATGTGCTTCCAAATCCTTCATTTTAGATTAAAAATCATTTAAGGACACCAGCTCCTTGGGTTTCAAGTCACTCAGCCACAGATTCCAGGCTGAGGGGGCAGAATACCAAAAAGCCCTTTTCACCAATTTCTGTCTGAGCGTTTGGGACAGAGAGCATAAAAAGTTGCAATGCACTTGATGCACATTATAATTCTCGTTTGAAGCTCTGACCCAGAATAGTCTATATTCTGATGATTGGTCATGTGACCATTATGTATTTAACTCACCTCTATGCCCTCATGATTACGCTGGGCAAACCTGAGGATGCTACAGGTGAAACACGTAAACTCACCATGAAGTGACACTAAAGTAATTTTCAGCGGCAACAGTTTATTGATTTATTTTTTCATTTTTTTCCTATTTATGTTTTATTGTCTGATACTCATATTTTGGTATTGTGTGGTAGGTAGGTATATTGTATTGTATTGTTTCGTATGGTATGGTATCATATCGTATCTTAACATACCTTACCGTATCGTACCGAACCGCATCGCAATCCCATCATATTGTAGCTTTATCAGTATGGGTGTTGGGGAGTGAAAACAAAAATCTAGATAGCTTTCTATAGATTGTTATTTGGTTTAAAAGTATTAATAGTTGACTTTCCTGGTGAGAAAGGAGAGATGTGACTGTTTCAAAGCCTGCTAGTAATTGTGGGTGAGGGTGGGGGGGGGGGGGGATGTTGTGGCTCCATGGAAGCATGACGCTGGGGTGACTCAGTGAAGCCCTGCTCCTAATTGTGGCCCAGGGAAACGATTGTAGTCAGGGTGCAGGTCACCCCAGGCCCCATGAAGGTTACACTGGCCCTCTTAAACCTGTTGTTGCCTGGCGCTCACATAAAAATTACACCTCGTAAATATGTACAGCCAGGGAGTGTGTGAGGCAGGACGGGGTCACTTACTCTTCTGAACCCTGCCCTTTAAACTTGCAGTCACCTTGGTCCCACTGCTGACTGTTAGGTTGTTTTCTCTTACAGACTGCTTGGCAGAATGAGAGACCAGCAGCTGTATGTTTACTGGCTTGTCCTTTTGCTTAATAGATATTTTTTGGCTAGTCATGTTACCTGAATTGCTCCAAATTTCATCTCCTGTGTTGTTAATCTAGAATATGTTCTTCTATTACTTGCTTTGATTGGTTGAAGAAAAAATCTAGATGCACCAGTGCACGATGGTTTGATACTGTTAATGTTGTGTGCATGCTATATGAAAATATGTGAAGTTTTTCTTTGAATTGTTTGTGATTGTAAACTTGTTAAAAAGTATACTTTAATTTAGTATCTCTTGAGACCATGCAGGAAACTGTTCTCCCAAGAAAAGTGAAAGAAATGCATCACTTATATCAGCCACAACCCAAAAAACACTTTTGTTTTCCTTCATTTTAGGAAGAGGGAATAAGGGAGGAATCAGGGTGGAAAGGTGGGTTTACAAAACATGGCTGGATACCAAAGGAGGCAGCTGTTCATTTCCCCTTTTATCTACCATTCAATGTTGGTTTCTTTCAGTTACAACCGAATTTGCTCTCTAAACTAAGTTCTCTAGTCAAGTGCTTATTGTAGTAACCATGAAGAAGGTTGTTGATAATTCGATTTGATTCAAGACCAAGATTTTCATTTTCTTTCATTGTTTATGACCAGAACCACTCTGTTTCCAAAACCCTGACCATGTTGGGTTTGTGCCCATACACAATCAAAGCTTTTCAATCAAAGTGGATACCGGTCTTTTTGTGTGTACATGTGGTTTTGGAGGGTACTGACGAATGATGTTGTCCTTCCAATAGGGGCATCAGATCAGAAAAAGCTGTTGTTATGGAAGGCTGTATTTTGTCATTCATTTTGGAAGATGTTTTTGTACGATTTTTCAAATTGTTTGGTTTATTTTAATACCTAGAAAATCCAGTTATTCTGAAAAAAAAAAAAAAATTCAGACATGGTGACATTAAAAGAGCGTCAAATGATTTAGCATTTTTGAAGTTGGACAGTTTAGAGAAAAACTAAACAGATCAAGATATATGTTGTTTTAATTCCACACATTCCTTTTCCTTGTCAAAACCAGGCAATACATTACCCACAATGCCACCCGACAGGTAACAGCAGTGGTTTCTGCAAGCGGCCGATGTAGCCTAAAGCTGCAGGTCTGACAACCTATCCTCTTTACAATCCCTGGATTATTTTCAAATAAATAGTGTAGTCACTAATTCAATCCTCAAGCCAGCGCCTACACTGACTCAAGTGACGTGACTCGAGGCAATTCATCAGACTTCACAGAGCCCCCCCGAGGAAGCTTTGTATTACTTTTTTTTTTTTTTTCAGAAAGAAGCTGAACTTCTTCTTTTAGTATTGTTATTGTCTTGTTCATTTCATCACAGATTATTTTTTTGTGGTATGAGATTCATACAAAGGTAAAATAGATATAACAACCCAATTTACTCAAAAATGTGAAAAATAAAGAAATACATGGATAGAACATGAACTTTATCACATAAATTAATTTCGCCACATGAATGGAACAGCCCAATGTCATATGAAATAGCAGATACCGGGTACATATTACAACATTTTAATTTAATGTCCTCTTCATTGTGAGGACTGTAAGGTTCATTCTGTAAGGTTTATTCTGGTCACAATTCACTCATTTTTGGCACTGTTACAAAAATTTGCTCTGCTCTCATTGGGGCATCAAAACCTTGTGAGATAAATATTTTTTCAATGTATTTATTCAGCTTCAGCCTCATTACTCTTTCTCTTCCTCCCTCCTCTCTCTCTCTCTCTCTCTCTCTCTCTCTCTCTCTCTCCTTTTTTTTCGCCAATTTTCTCCTTCTTTGGTTTCCAGAGTCCTATGTGGGAACAATAGATGTACAATTAACGTGGGCCAGGCACGGGAGAGCGAGCGTTTGATGTTCCTGTTGAGTGGTCTCCTTGCTGAGGGTAGGAAAGCCATGTTTGGCTGTGCTCAGGCTTCACTGTGTGTTTTCCTATTTTCTCAAGCATATTAGCTCCCAGATTATTAAAATTCAGGTCATAAATAAAATGATGGCAGCTGCAATATGCCAGAAATAATGTTTACAAAGCCAAGGCCCTCATTATCTCCCCAAGGCCTTAAGTAGAAAGACAAGGAGAGGGAGGAAAAAAAGAAAAAATGCTTTTAGCCTCCTTTATGCGCACTTTACTCTGCTCCTCTTTTGCCTAATTTCCTCACGTCCTACTTCCTCCCTCACTTAATATGAAGAGCAAGAAATAGAAGATAAAGTCAAGGTAATACCCAACTGATTGTAACAGTAGAAAAGGAAATTATCTCCACACGCTCCATATCTTATAGCACTAATGTAAGTATGTACCTGTATATATTTTGTTAGGTGAGTGCAGGACCAACTTTCAGGCTACTTTGGGAAAAAGGCAGCGGGAGATTTCATTATGAAGCAATGGTTTTAACCACAGAGACATCATGCGTTCACCATGTTACCAATGGACACGTTACAATTTGATCATATTAACATCTATGGAACATTAATAGTTCCTTTTTTGGAAAGTGAGTCCAAACCTCATCTCAAACTGGTGATGTCATTTCTCAGTACCTTTGAGCTCAAAGGGTTGCCTACAAGAAATAAACTGTACAAAATCAGGCTGTCAAATGTCTTACTTACAGTATTGTAAACATCAACTGTTACAGTTTCAATGAAGAAACTGATTTAGTCTCAGATGCTTTAAAAATATTAAGACATTCCGAAAAAGTGTATTCTCATTTTATTTTGCTCAACAAATGAATAACCTCACCGCTACCTGTACTAAATGTCCTGCTCACAGACTTGTGTCAACTGAGCTCAGCGGTTCACCTGACACATAATCACCAAACAGATTCAAATAAATAAAGTGGACCATCTAAAAGCTTCTAAATCTACGGACATGAGGAGAACAGCTAATCCAACTAGAAATTTGGTCACAATGGGAAAGGCCATTCAATTGCTTGCATGCTCTGACATTGAGGATTTACCTTTTTTGGTATAAAAAAAAAAAATGGGGATGAGGCATGAATTGGGAAAGGGTTTGCTGCCTAGGGAACATGAGGAGTGAGCCGTAGCATTTTCATGATAATGGAGAAACAAGTTTGTAGGAACCTTGCCATCAAGAGTGTCAAAGGTTCAAGGAAAACATCGTTTAAATCTATTCTTACCCAGCAGCTCTGCCTTGGAGGTGGGTTACATGGCTCGAGCTGCTGTTATTATATTAAGATACAATGTAGGCCACACAGAAAACACAATGCCTGTGTGTATTTGTGTACTGTGTGTAGTTATAGCTAAACATAACACTCGTACATATATCGCAAGCACTTTCAGCACAGTAGCAGCAGGTGCTTGTTGGAAATGTAGTTGTTTTCAGTGTCTTTGATCAGTGGAGCTGCTGATTGAGGCCGGGGACAGTCAGAGTGTGCTTTCATAAAAGATGAAGACAGTGTCACATCAAAGATTGTTGCTTTGTTGGGAATAGCAGACAGGAGGGACTGTGAGTGTTGAAGTGTGAAGTAATGAGGTGGGTGTTGAATCTTCTCATGCAAAGCATAAACAGACCAGAAACCACACGGATGCTCACACACATTGTCACACTCTCTATGTTACAAGCACAAGCAGGAACCATCAGTGGAATGATTGAACAGGCAAAAAAAAACCTTGTTTTATGACTAGACAATGTATGTTGATCAAGCACTAATTTACTTCCCGTTTGGGGGAAGATAAACATATAACATATGTTTTCTCAATCCAGGAAGTAGTGCATTGTTGCCCAGAGAAGCCAAGCCAAATAGATCAGAGACCCCGCAGCCTGTACGTCCACATACCTATACCTTTGAACCAGAGAAATTGTCATGCTTGGCCAAGAAATAATGATGTTGGGATGTGTGTTCCCGGGGAGCAGAGAGAGACAGCAGGCATGAATCCAAGAGGGTAGCATTCTTTTCACTTTTTAACACCTGATGATTTTTTCTGTCAAAGATAATGGAAAAAAGTGTGTTTTTGGGATGAATTTGAAAGGAAAAAACAAAATAAAATGTTTCCAACAATTGACAACTTATGAGTTGTAAAATACAACATGAGGTATCTTGTGACACTTAACACTTAAATCAGGTCTAGACTGTAGAGATACCCACTACTAATTTACAATGAGCAAGCTCTTAGCAACATCTGCAATGCATATATTTGACTGCAAATGATTGAATTCATGACGTAGTTTTCAAGTTCTGTAACATACCTTCTCTATTTTTATATTTAAAAGGTAACCAGTGATAACAGGAGGAGAGGAGAAAGAAATAGCCAAAGCTTTAATAGAGTGGAAGTTCACTGTCTTTCCTTTTTTAACGTCAACGTTTTTTCTTCCTTTCTCTTCTTCTGCAGTCTGAGTCTTTAAGTGAGTCTAAGACTTTCCATTTGGCTGTCACTTTAGATTTGTGTATTCATCCACTCCTGTTGGCAGCTAATGGAAGTGGTGTGGAGGTGTGCATCAGGAATGATAGCGTTTGATATCGCAGGTTAAAAAAAAAAAAGAAGGTAAAAGAAGTAAAAGACGAAGAATATATCTTTTAAATAGGGCCACAGCAGCCGTTTAGGTCACTATGTAGCAAAGTTATTTAACAACGACATTCGAGCGCCAAACGAGAGCTATAGCAACAGATTATTTTTTCATTCATGTCAGTATTTTAAGCAAAGACGCAGATGTATCACTGATCTATCTGTGCTCCTGTAACACAAACAAACTCTCTCTGCGTAAGTGACAACAGAAACTGAGCTGAAAGTGCTGAAATTTATCGGTGGCGCCTTCACAAACTGGCAACACAAAGCTAACTTCAATCTACTCTGCATAGAATTTAATGGAACGGATACTACTCATGCGATTGCTGCCAGCTGCAGTGCTCCATTTTCAGCTGAGAGAGAGGCAGCAGGGATAAATCAGAAGTCAAATGCCAATACGCCATCGGCCAAATCTCTCAACCTGATGAAACACAAGAATAATCAGATTTGGAGACACTTTCTTTTTTTTGGGGAGGGGAAGTTCTTCTAGGGGGAAAGTGGGAGTGTTGGGTGATGATATGAGCAGAACGGACAGAACAAGGAGCTGCTTTTTTTCCTGACTGACAGAAGGTCCCAAACAAGGCTGTTCACTGAGGGAGGGAGGAAGGGAGATGGGGGGGGGGGGGGGGGGGGGGGTTAGTACAGGGTCTAAGGGAGAAAAAAAAATGAAGGAGGAGAATTGTCATTCGGTTAAGGACAGGGGATGCTTGGTTGATGTGTGGGTCAGATGAGGTTGGAAAAGTTGAGCGATTGACGGATGAATTAGTTTTGGCAATTATTGTTGTGTAATGTTTTAATTTGCTTCAATGTTTTTTTTTTTCAACTAAACAAGCACATTTGAGTTCTTCGTCTGTGGTCCTTTTATGTGCATTCATATTTAAAGTGATTTTTCAGCGTTAATAGTTTGCTGGTGTATTAATGTGTGTGTGACTGCAGACACATAAGTGCAGTTTTTGTCTGTTCATGCATCCATGGTGACTAATGTGTGCGTGCGTGTGTGTGTGTGTGCATGTGTGTGTGTGTTGCCTGTCGCAGGTATTTCATCTCCTTGTTCATGTGGAAAGAACTGCTGGAAAACAACACACACATAGCTGCTTCCCTGTCAAGACAGACTTTAAACGCCTCGGCTGTCGTTACATTTTCACTTTTCTCACACACTTTGCCATCGCTCGGTTGGCTTCTTACTGCACACACTGAACAATGACATGCATGTATCTGTAAAGACTTAATGAAACGTGAGATTCCTCCTGAATAGAGGAGTGCACAATGTAATAGTTTAGGTCGTGACTCATTTGAAATAGAAGGGCATGTTTGGACAGGAGAGTGGGTTAAAGCAGTCATAATATTCCTTCAATTCAATCAGGTGTGAATTTTATAGCATGGGTAACAATAATTTAAATGCTCTCTCTAATTATCATGCAATGCCTTCCAAAATAAACAAGCAAATACTTCCCAGTTAAACAAATAAAAACAACCTGAAACAGAAACTTTTATACAGTTGCTTTTGTTCTTCAAATCACGCTCGGTTATTGTGTAATCTTACTGAATCATCAAAATAAAAACAATAACAAATTCTGTTATTCACAATAAAATAACTTTGTGAAATGAAACCCACACAAGGCCCAAAACATCGACCAACATTGAAATAACAAAGATACTTTTGGGATTCTTTATTAAATAAACAATATGAAATGTATTTATCATTACAATTAATACATGACTTACATGAATAATCTTTAAACTCGTGTCAGCTTGTACTCACAAACTACTTTAACAATTCAACTCTAAAATATATATATGTATTATTCTGACAAATAACAAATACAAAATAAAACCTGGTTTTAAGTTAAGTTCAAATCCCAAAGAGTTATGATTCTTGACACGTTTGGTTGCATTGACATCTCTCACATTAGGGCGCCAACTTTGGACTTTTATTTTGAGAGTACAAACTTGCTGAACCCATGGTGTAATTTTCTTACAGCTTTAGTGCTTGCACTGTTGTTATTCTGTGCTTTGCCCTCTGTTATTTCCAGCGGCCAGAAGTAAGCCTAATATAGCCTACTGGAAACGTGTCCGCCGTTTCAAAAACTGAAAATGTAAACACACTGTGAGCCAATGTCTAACTGAGGAGAGATTTTAAGTGATGTGAACAGGACAGCTGTTAGTGTGACTGTACTGATCCATACTTTTTACAATGGGAGGGGGGGGGGTATATTTACAATAAGGGTGTTTAGTTTCCAGATAACATTTTGTTTAGTGTCGTTAAATACTTTTTACTCCGGTGTTTGGAGGTACTTGGTGCAGAGCGCGTGTGTGTGTATGAACAAGAGAGTGTAAGAGAGTGTGTGCGGAGTATATCTGCCGTACAGTAAGCAGTATCCGGCTGCAGCAGCGCCAGGTATGTGGCACACACACACAGCAGTGTTCCCGAGGAGCAGAGAGAGTCAGCAGGCCTGAATCCGACAGGGTAAGATCATTTTAACTTTCTAACACCTGAACATTCAGACAGAACAGCAGCTTTAATTCATTTTGACTTTAAACTTTAAATTACTGATTTGGGTTATTAATCTGCGGAATGACATTGAGAAGTGATTTGTTAAATGTATGCATAATAATAATAATTAAACATGAACTGTAAAATGTGGCACGTGGGATGATTGTGTTTCTTGACCTTGCAAATGTATTCTTATCGAGTATTTTTTTATTTAAAAATTAAAGACAAGTTAATGTGTTTTTTTTTATTATTATAATCTAAATGAATTGTCACCACTGTTCCATGTAAAAGACGCGCATTGCGCAGGAGAAAAAATACAGTTGTTCTATTAAGTTAAGATTAAGGTACGCGAAAATAATAATGTCGTTTCATTCTTATTCATACAGCTTAGACATTTATGTTTTCAACGGCCCGACTGACAGTCAAAGTATTGATGAAAAGTTACATTTAAATTATTATTCATTGTTTTTGCCTCACTTTGTATACAGTATCCTGTGCAAATGTGGACGAAAGTGTGTTATCCTGCAGTTCCCTAGCGCCATGCAGTGGCTGAGAAACATTTCTTTTTGGCCTCTACAATGACCAGGAGTGATTTATGCTCACCGTGTGTCCACTTTGTCAGATCCCCCTTTTTTTTAACAAGACGATGTATGTTCCCTTTTCTCCTTTGCTGATCGAAAACTCAAAAAGAAAAAAAATATGACGAATCCAGCTCCTTCCATGCGCACGTTCTTTGAATCAACTTATTTAAGTTGTTATAGGAATTCTAACATGCGATTTGATAAAATAAAATAAAAACCTTCTCATTATCCTCCGAGTTGAAAAGATAAATAGGCCTATATACCGTGTCGTAACCTAGATCAGTTTTTGTTGGAGGTAACTCTGATGTCAGGAGTCAGAAGCGTTTTAGCCTAGGAGGAAAAGCCTAATAGCATAATTGGGTCTATCAAGTAAAATTGATACAATAACATCCACTCAGTCGGTTCAAAGAATGCCCGAAGAAAACTCTAACACTTCCTCCTTTTTCATTTTTTTTTTTTTTTTTAGGTCTAATGACCCCTGCAATTTCCCCGCAGCCGGACTCATTTTCCCGGCGAGTCGAGGAAATATTCCATGTGAGCGTTTGAGGATGATTTTTCTTTGAAACCGTTTCTGCAGGTCGCTCCTGAGGGGAGTTTGAAAACATGTCGGCTCTAATTAGCGCTTCAGACGTCACACACCAGTCCTCGAGTTTGTCCAGAAAGCCCCCCCCCCCCAAAAAAAAAAATAAAAATAAAAAATAAAAATAAAAACAAAAAATCCCAGTTTCTGTGTGAAATGTACCCGTTCATAGTAGAATCATTTCTGTAAGCGATTTCAAAATTTACAAGAAAACATCATACTTATTATTTTTTTTAATGTCGCATAATTTATATTTCCTAGTTAACAGCAATTGTTAAATAAATAGGCATTTTTCCTAGTAAAAAAAACAATTAAAAAAATCAAAAGTTCCTCACTTAATCCAACCTTTGAAACTTCACATTAAATATTAAACTATGTAAGAGAGAAAACAAAATGTTGTAATTAAAACATGTACACATTCTTAATGCTGGTCATTAACAATAATTAGAACAACAAAGCTTGTTTTTTTTTCTGCCTTTTAAAAGTGTTTCTCTGTTTTTCTGTCCTGTTTCTGTCTTTCTTCACTTCAAAATGTCACACCATGATGAGTCCCATTATTTTGTGAAACACGTAAGCTAATGTTCTTATTGATCCAAAATTATTCAAAATATAAATCTTTGGAAAAAATGAAGGTCTGTCTGGTGCTAGTTATTTAACAAATATAAATAATACAGACCGATACCGAGACAGATATAACATCTGCTTTTTTCTTGTTTTTTAGTAAGTCTACATTTAGCTGAATCTCTGCCTCAAACGGATCAAATACAGACTTCTGCTCAATTTAGCATTTCATCCTTAACCCCACGCTAAAGGATCTTAGAAGAAGGAATATGATCATACATAATGGCCATTTCAATCACATTACATCAGTGATGATACCAATATCATTGCCATCATTTACCCCAGTTGCCTATTAATCACCTTTCATTAGTGTCTTTTACCGAGCTCTCAGAAGAGGTTCCAGGATCCTGGTCCATGTTTGAGGATAAATGAGTCATCAAGCCAACCGCAAAAATACAATAACTATCTGCCTTTTTGTTCCTGAGTGTCAGCCCGGCGTGATTTTTCATTTGGGTTCAGAACACGAACAGGGCTATCGATTAGAATATGTTTCCCCCACCCACAGGAATGGACACGGTAGTGTCCCACGGGATCCCAAATCTGGGTGTGAGCAGAGTGAAGGGAAAGAAAAGAGAGCAGGAGAGACTCATGAGCAACACTTTAAAAGAGGAGGGTTCTCCATCATGCTTTGTCAGGGGGTCTGCTGAAATGGGGAAACATCTGCTGTGGAGAAATAGAGACTGATGACTCAAATGATATGCAGTCAGTGGGTCTGCCAGCTTAAATGGGGAATGTCACGACAGAGAATATGCATAGACAGCGTTTGTTTGACTGCCGTGCCCTTCGATTCTTTTAGGTCAAACACAAAAAATGTTACCTTGTGTCATACAGGTAAAATCAATGTGGCAAGTCATGAGGAGTTTGTGTTTGTTAAGCTGAAAGTTTAAAAGATAAGCTATACCGCCTGATTTATACTTCTACATTGAAACTACACACTGTAGCATACGCTGTAGGTTTGTGTAGCTCTCTACCTACAGAGAAGCCTACTTAAGTATAGCCTGACATGCACCTCCTCGGAAATGTGACGACACACCGCAACAAAGCAGCCGCAAGCCCTGTGATTGGCCCGCTGGGTGGCATCTTATTTTATGCATTTACAGCATTTCTGGCAATGCTGTTGTTTTCAAAATTCTGCAGATGGAAGAACGCTACAAGCCAGTAAACTCACCTGCTGATCAATATTTATCAGCTCCAACGCCAACATTATACACCCAGTTTCAGTCATCATGGTGTCCTGTACACAAACAAGCAGAGAATGTGGCTGAACCAAAAACTGGCTATATAACAAGCATAGAAATCAGACTGCCAACTAGTGTTTGTAGACAGAGTTTTGCAGACACATCAACTCACAAGTATGTACGGCATATAGCTACGTCGTTCATTCGACAAATAAGTATAAACCAGGCTTTATTCAGCCCACAAATGTTCACGATCAGACTGTGTTTGTTTGACCCCCTGCCCAAGAATGTTTGGGGTCAAATCTCATCAAATGTGTCCTTTTCATTCAGATAACAATTATCTTGCAAATCAGTTTTTCTTTTTGTGAAGCTGAAAAGCTGCTTTATTCTCCCAACACATGTCCAATACCGTACCTAGTGTCTGTTTAACCATTTTCCCATAAATGTTTGGGGTCAAATCACACAAAATGCAACCTTAGTTCATCCAGTTGAGAAGAATCCCACCCGTTAGGGAGCCGGTGTGGCTGCAAATGCCGAAGTGTATCACATGTATAAAATTACTTTGCCCATGGCTGCGATGACAAAATCTTGCAAACTTGGGTGTTTGTATGTGCAAAGCTGAAAGGTTCAAAGAAAATCTTCCATGTTCTCTCCACATGTGTGTGTGCTTTGTCGTCTGTTTGAACCTGCCTCCAACCCACCTACAAATTTGAGGTTCAAATCTTTTTTTTTGATCAGGTTCAACTGATCTGTCACATCAGCTTGTTTGTGTTTGTAAAGCTGGAAGTTACAGAGATAAGCAGCTGGATTCCTCCCTCACTTTGACCTCAACATGCTTCCATTTGACCAAATGCCCCCAAATTTCAGGGGTTAAAATCATAGATTGTAAATTTTAATGGTTGAAGCCTGAGTGACATCACCCATCTGTTACTGCAGGGGGCTTTGGAGCCCAATCAATGGCTGGAAATTCTGTCTCAACCTAACTTTCAGTCAACCTAAGGACTGGCTTAGAGACAGAGTTTAGTTAGGTTTTAAGCTTTTTGCAAACCGTTACATAGCGCCTGTCTGTCCATCAGGTCAGCTTCTCGCCTTATTGTGAATACCGCTTATCCTCCATCAAATCAAAACGGATGAATTATCACTTTCAGCATGTGCCCGAAAATAATTAGGGTCTAAATGCGTTAAATGTAGCCTCTACTTGTTCAGGTAAAATATAATTGACAGCAGGGGGGTTTGTGTTTGTAAAGCTGAAGGTTCCAAAGATAAAGTATTTCCCCCACACATGTCCAGCAGGGTTTTTGTTGTCTGCCTCTAATAATCAGCCTCTCTGCCATTTGATCTGCAGGCAGCTGAGCAGTCTGTCTCTGTCTGCTGCATGTTATTCGTTGTGTTGGTCCACTTGAGTGAAAATGGAATTTTTAGGAGCATGTTTCACCTCTCGGTTTTTCCTTTGCAACAGCAGCTCGCTGATGCTTTTATGATTAGGAAGACTAAATTAGAACCAGAGAGAGCAAAGCGGGAGAGACACAGACAGGAAGACAGAGGAGAAAGTGCTCCATGCAGCAGCCAAGCGATCGGCCTGCTACCTTCGCCTGTATTGATGCAGGGAGCAAATAAAGCCTGGTTTCAAAAAGATCAATTCTGTCATTGTTATTATAATGATAATCACCAGACACAAGGCTCGCAGCAGGCTGTTCTTTGACAGCATGTCAGCTCTTATGATCATCAGGAACAACACTGGCTCTCGGAACGTTTCATCAAATGTTTCCACCATAATAGTGTTGATTTACTTGCAATTGTGAACCCTCCATGTGCATGACAAAAGAAAGCTGAAACACAGACATAAGTGCGCCTACATTCTTGTTGTCCGTCATGCCAGTGAGCTGATTTCTCCATAAGAGTCAGATCTCCAGAAAAAGCAAGAGGAGAAGGCTATCGGATCATTATTATGTGTTCCTTTACTCCCCTATCTTCCTAATGACTGCAGGATTCCTGCTTTGATTTGGAGCCCATTCTCCAAAGTGACTTGAATGGACGAGCTGAGCTAAGACACAATTTTCAGGAGATTGCAGAGTAAGTGCCTCTGGCAAGACCTTTTTATTTTTTATGGCACTTGACTTTCTCTATCTCTCTCTTATGTTTGGGAGAAACAGAGCAGGGAGGGAAGACAAACAGTTTTAAAAAATCACTCGGAATTCAGGTCAAAACATTTCTCCCAAAAGACAGTTCATATTTATTGCTGTTTACAGGCTTGAAAATATGTTCTGTTTCTGACCCATATTGCTTTTAACAGTAAAAACATCTAAATCTGAGTCCAAACTTTTCAATTGTTCCTTTTCTATAATACTCAATTCGTTGCAAAAGGCAGGAAAAAAATGTATATTACAGTTTGCATGGAGACACATTTTCTCAATTTGTCCAAAAATCTTTCATGCAAAAAGAAACAAAAAACAACCAAGTGGAAAAATCAGCAGCCTTTTATGTGCATAGCTTACAGATATTTGGTAGATTTTGTTTCAGTGTCACTTTGTTTGCAAAAGGACACTGACCTGTTTTAGTGGCGTCCTGATTTGTTTGTGAGTGTTTGTCCAAAGAGACTCACAATTCAGACGAGATATTCTGTGGACATTTTCAAACAAACATTTCAGTTTGAGTTACAGTACGCCTATATTTTTCCATTACATTTTTTTATACACATTGCTCTCATAACCAGCAACCCTCACAGCTGTTTACAGTCCGCTCAGTCTCTCTGTCTTTGCCTGAGTTTGTTCATGACAGTGTGTGTGTCACCTGTGTGTGACCCAGAGGTCTCCTTCATACAGAATGCAATCAGAGCTCATTGATTCATTTGATTGGTCACAGGTCGATTTAATGTTCACTGAACCTACAGTCATGAATGCAGCATATGTTTTCTATGCATGTGCTATAGTTCATCTGTTGACTAACAACTCTCCCTTGTGGGCCAGGACGACACTGCATGCGTAAAGAAAGAATACTTCAACGCTAGGTAGCCTACATCACAGCCTTTCGTTTTTTTTTTTTTACCAAATCATTATAAATAATGTTACAGCATTTAGGCCAAAAGTAAATCCAAAAAATTAAACAGAAAATGTTGATTTGATTTGTTTATCCCTCCCACATTGAGTATAGTGTAACACCGATGGGCACATCATCAAATCACTGCAAAATAATTGGATTCAATTTATCATTTTTGTAGGCATAACATATAATTAATTAAATATTGATAAAATATATTTTAAAAATATAAAAGATAAGTGTGAAAATCTGTTTAAAAAATGCAAAAAGTGAATAAAAAATCATGCCATTCATCTTTTGTATTTTTCCCAAAACAATAAATAAACAGAAAAGTAAGATTTGAGCACAACAATACGTTTGATTCTGTTGCTAAACAGAACACTGCGATTGCTAGGCAACACAAACAGAAGTGTGTAATTACTAGTGTGAGTGGCAGTTTTCCATCAGCGTGCAAAACATTGAAATTCACAGTGATTCAGACCCAGGTGTGCCGTTGTTGGCTGCTTCAAACACGTCTTGGCCAATCACAGCAGCGGACAGGAAACCTCCTTCTCATAATGAGGTCATATAATTAATGAAAGAACAAAACAATGAGGCTGGAGTGGCCGTGTTTTACATGTCAGAGGCGTTGATAGGCCTCATCATGATGCCAGGCGGGGGGTGAAGTGTCTGATGGCTTATTGGTTTAAGGACTCAGCAGAAAACACTCTGTGCTTTGGTAAGATACAACAACGTGTTGTTACTTTGCTTTTATGAACAAATAATTGTAATTTCTTCCGAAATAGTTTTTTTTAATACTGAGCCTGTGTCTGATTTACATTTGGCAAATAAACATTTTCTTATTTTTAACTACAGTGTTTGATGTGTTGGTGATGTTCTGATCAATTATAAACAGATGTTACGAGTTGACAGTTAAACATCTGGGACGTGAGCTCTCTAACATTAGCTTACATGTGAACTGTGAAAATGCCAAATAATATTAAGTTACTGAAGCCTCACTCACACACATCAGTTTGCTATTCGTTTTCCTCCCATTAGAAAAACACATTCAGCCTCCAGTTAGTCCATTCTTTAATCGTTGAAATCAATTCTTGCTCTGTTTCCTTTTGAATAGAGAATATTTTGAAAGACTTAGAGTCTTACTTTATTATAAGTATGATCACTTCCTCTTTAAAATACCAAGGTTCAAAAAAATCATGTGATGATGAAACATTATGGATCCTTTATTTTTTGCAATTGACCAATACCACTTCTTGTCTTCTTCAGTGCCTAAACATCTGCTTCCATCTTCACCAGTTGTTTAGCCTGATGCAATCATGCTTCTAATTCAAACGTTTTAAGGACCTTATTTCTAAGCCTTATTCATCCAAGTCCTTGTCTGAGCTTTTTGTATGGAGGACAACAAATGAGACTGTTCAAAAATGGGTGAAGAAAAGGAAACTTTGAAAACTTTGTGAGTCTCTCAAACGTCTACGTGTAAAATGTTTCTGAAATATCTTTATATGATATTCCAGCACACTTTTGACTAATAGTCAACAATTCAGTGAATTGAGTTCTTAAATATTAATAAACATGAACCTGATTCACATTCCACTCTTCACTCTTTCCTTCTTCATTCACCACATCCTCTCCTTTCCCTGGATGGCTGTGGCACACAGTCATCAAGGGGATTAATGTCCTTCAAACTTTCATATCCGACGTCAATGACTCATTGTTTTCTCTGCCTCGTTTTGATGTGTGTGAGAGAGTGGCCCTTTGAAGTCTGCAGAGCTTTTTATCTCTCTCTATTTACATTGGTTAAAGTGTTAAGTGTTCTCATTCAGCTTGGAGGATGTTAAAACCCTGCACTGAGAGATTTCACATGAAGGACAATTGCAAACTCCTTGTTCCTTTTCGCTGTAAACAAAAGCTGTGCATGGCTCTGTGTTGGGTAAGAGCTGTGTTCACTTTGGAGCCATTTGGAATATGGTGCAGGATTTATCTGGCTTCTGACCTTACACAGAAGCAAAGGGAACGTGAAGACACTAATGATCTTATATTGACTGATTTCCTCAGTTGACATGAGGGGAATATTTACTTATGTTTGCGTCTTCTAAACAATCAGACATACACATTTACTGTCAAGCCAAGTGTATGATTCTGCTTTCTTTAAATAGATTTGTCGAATGATAAAAGTCTATTTCAAAACCTCAAGATAAGGTCAAATACAATCTCTCACCTTGTGTAGATTTGTGTATGTGTCTGAATCAAACCATGCAAGAGGTATAATAATAGAATGTCAATTAATAACAATCCTCAAATAAAAATAGAAGGTACAATTAGTAGGGGAACCAAATGCTACAATATTATTTCATGGAAGTCAAGGAATGATGTCAATATGGAATTTGACCTGATGATAGGCTAAGAGCTCACTGTTTCACAGTAATTCAATTGGGCAGCAGGCAAAAAAATAGAGGCAACCGAAATCTCAAATCCTCAAAATCTCCCACCTTTGGAGAGATCGATTTGGATTTAGTCTCTCAAGAGCCACCATATTCTCATTAAATAAATAGATTTTTCGATAAAACATTTCTGCAGATTAGAACTTAAATATTTAATGTAAAATCAGCTTTTTAATATTTTTATAGTTTGTTAAATTAAACAATTAAAATTGTTGCATCAGTGGCCCCATTGAATAAGCCATATATAGTTTACCAATAGATCATATTTTTATTGTCAAGTTAAAGAGTAATATTTTTGTCACAGATCTGACTTGACACCTCTCAAACCCAATGTTTACTCGTGGTTCTCAGAACAGGATGAACTTGAGCTTAAAGTCTATTTATGTGTCTTCCCTAATGACCCATTTAGCATGCGTGCAAGTGTGTAAATTAGTTACACTGTAAGGTCAGTTCAAATAAAAATAGGAGCTACAACCTTCCAACATCATCATCAGCTTTATCATTGGGTGGTGATCACCCTGACCTGAGTCGCTCACAGCCCCTGCAGAGTCCTGAACCCTGGCTGACCTTATCGCCGTATCAAAGGTCAGGCAGAGACAGGACCCACCACGATGTCCACTAAAGGCTGCCATGACAGACAACAGGCAGACAGCAAGGTATTCAATAAGTGTGTGCATGTGCATGTGTGTCCCTTTCTCTCTCTCTCTCTCTCTCTCTCTCTCTCTCTCTCTCTCTTTAAAGTTCAGGAAATTCAACAGAGTTATCGCCATCTACAAAGCGGTGTGAAGCTACAGCCGCCAGCTGCCTCCACTTCTGAGGGAGAGGGCATGTCAAAACAGCACAGCTCTGCCCCGGCTAAAGTCTCTGCTGGGACTGGAGCACTCTCACAGGTCATCTGGAGTGACAGACTGGCTGCAAGACTGGTCCTTCACGTACCTCGGGTTTCAGGTCAGGATGGTTTGTCATTCCTTAAAGATCTGCATTCAAAGCATGCATCTGAATCAAACAAAACATGATGCTGGTGTTTTGTGAAGTGACTGAAGTATGCCTAATGAGCAGCCATTCTGGTGAGCTTTGAAGTGTCACTCTCCTCCAATGAAATAATCTTGTGCAACTGTGGGTCAGGCAGCAGTTTGGCCTGTTTCTGTCTTTCTGTAGCACTTTGTGTGACTAGGGAACTGTGACATTTCTCATAAAGGCTCCAAGAGAGAACATTTTAGCAAAGAGCTTGGCGTGTTGACAGACTTGAAGGTTTAAAACATGAAACATGGTGGACCAAAGTGAAGGTTAGCTCTGAATTGATTCGCATGTGAAATTCAGCTGATTTTTAAATGTTGAATAAATGTGTCATGTCCTGCATTCTGATGCATTTGACTCTGTTTTGATGCTTTTATTTGGCTACCTTGACAGACATGTTTCCCATTTATGTTAATTGATTGCCGCTTCAGATTCGGGGGAATCTGAAACACGAGGAATCTCGGGATAAGTTGGGCCAGAAAGGATTCACCGGATGGATCCATCATTTCACGGGGGTTATAAGGACACGCTTGTCGGCTGCATTTGAAGGAGCTTTCAAAATGGGACGCTTCTTTGATCTGATTGGTATTCCAACGCGCTCTAAGGACGCTTTCCTTACATCAAATCATCGATCCAGTGTGAATCCAAAAAAAAAAACAGTTGCTACTGAAATATGATAAATATTGTGAATTTTCTGCCAAATCTGTTGATCTGAGATGCTGTCAGTATAATGCTCAAATATACTCCCATTATATGTCTTCATTCCTCAGAGGCAGTAGTTCATGTTCTGCTTCATGGCTACACTAAGCCAGCATTCAAGTGTTAAGTTGTGTCTTTTTTTCTCTTCTGTTAGGGCTTTTTAGAACAACCTTGTCCTCTCATGTGGAGCCAGAAAAGCAACACAAAATGCCGATGACTTCTAATTGAGTTTGCTCTAATGCTACGTCAAGCCAGACCCTGGTCTGGCTTCTTTTGTCCAGTCTGCAGGCAATTTGGCTGGAGCAATCCACTTGGCAAGCAAGATAACAGGTAAATGGCCATGGTCTAATAGGCCATCTGTGGAAAACACACTGCAGTCAATTAGAGTCCACTGCCTCCTGTTGTGACGGCCATTAGACAGCCCCACCACGACAAGTGACTCTTTAGTGGCTTTTACTCTTCAGTGAACCGCTCCTCTTCATTCATAGTGTCCTCAAGCTGCTCAGGCCCTCAACACTGACTTGTGTCCTTTTTTTATGTCAACCATTCTGTTCTGCTTTCCAGGTTCTATTAAAAAGCAATTTTCCTGACCCTGATGGTCAAGAAGAACATCCTTCACTTCCTCTCTAGCTCTCTCTTCCTCACATATTCAAATTCCCCAACTACATCACACAAAAGGAACAACTTCCACTTATAAGGATGTCCTTTAGAATCATTACAGACACATAATAAGCTTACTTAAAAGTCCATGAAGTTTGTTTGACAAATGCATTTACAATTTTTCACTTCGAGTGCTTTAAAACACCACAACACTCACACACACACACACACACACAAACGCACACACACTCAGCATGCAGTTGACTCGCCGATATTTAGCACTGCTGCACATATACGACTGAATGCACAATTGTGCAGCAGCTGAGAAAGACAGCACATCATCAAGCAGCAAACATCAAAGATGCCGCTGTGACCTGGAGCGCACAGCAGCAGTTTTATTACAGTAACATACTGATGTAGCACTCCTTGTTGTGGGGCTCAGTCCCATTTCCTTTTGTATCTATTTGACAGTCTAGAGGTAAGTGCAAAGTAACAACTTTTTAATAGGATCAAAGTTGAATCAAATGTTTCTGTTTGTCTGGAGTGCTTATAGATAAATTAAACCAGCTCATATATTTACATGAGAAAACTGAAGACAATAAAACTAGACTATCTTGCTCAACAGGAGGGACAACAGCTGGAAGACAGACAGCATCTTTCATTATTCATTTGCTTTAATGACCTAGCAAGTAAAGTTTTTTATTTTTTTGAAAGGTCATCCCCACCTTCAGGCTTACTCACAATAACGAAACTAAAGCTAAGTAATTAGCTGTAATCCCTTTGGGTGTTGAAGTATGTTAGGCTTATGTTGGAAAACAAAGCTTCACACGTTTCTGACAGCAGTGTAATAGAGGGCTGGTCTTCCTCTTCACACTTAGTTATTGTGATTATTACTACTGAACACTATACTCTCACTGTTTCATGTCGGACCTCTCCTGCTGTCTGCAGCATTTACTGTTCATAAAAAAACGTCATTATGTAGGCCTATAAGATTGATGATGAAAATAACAAGAGAAATACATTACATGAGACACTCTGGAGACAAAGAGATATTGAACTTTCAAAGAAAATCCTGATTTTATGGAATAAATGTCCCCATTTCAGACCCTTTTACTAACAGTAAAATTAGGGCTGAATTACTTTTGATTAGCCCCATATATTGTTAGTAGAGGAAGGAGTATCGAGGTCCTTCATTATAGTAGAAGTGGCAACACCACGTTGAAAAAAAGAGTAGGACTTGAATTCAAAATGCGATGGTCCAGGAAAATAACGCACATGAAAACATTCTGGACAATTAATAATAATATTATAAAGATAATCAAATGGTTTTGATAATATTTAAAATGAATTTGAAATACATTTTGATATGTAACCTTCTTACCTTACCTTCTTAAAGTAATGGATTAAACAAACGATCACCAACGAGTGAAATCAGAGTGTAAGCCAGTCCGTGGTTAACAGTTCCTTGTATCAAAAAAGAACACAGAACGCAGCATCGCTTTCAAGAGTTTTAATAATTTACTAAAAAAGAGTGTAAAAGTAACAGACCCCTCCCGCTGAAGTGGATCTGTTCGATATTCAAAGTGATGACAGATGTAACAAATTTTTGCAAACTTGCCCTCGTCTGTACATTTGTGTACACTTGGCAATTTAACCTCTCGGTTGTAAATATGAGTTTTGTACTGTATACTGTATCAAAAAAAAAAAAAAAAAGCTCACAGCAAAATAAAATACTTTGATATGAATCACTTGAAAGTAAACCAACCAGCATGAAATGTACAGCTTTAAGAAATTCCAAAAGACACGGCGGAAAAGTGTATATACAAACATGCTAGGAGTCTTAACAAAGAGCAGACAGAGTGAAGTTGAGGAGACAGGACCTTCTATTGGTTTGACATCATTTAGGAGAGCCAATGAAATAAAGTCTCTTTTTAAAATATTTCATAACCTTGCAATGTTCCAATGCCATCGTCTTATATTGCCTATTTCAAGATCTCTTTGATAGCAGAAGAAAAAAACACGTTATAAATATAGAGTATACTGTATCTCCTGCATCGACTTGTTTAATTTAAACGCATTAAATAAAAAGGCAAAGTTCTCATTATCTGTAGAAAAACAATCAACTCAAATGCAATGTCTTTGATAAATGTTCATACTGTGTCCACTTCAAAAGAGATGGTTGACTGTACCACCTTTTCTCCTTAAGTGCCTGCATGGAAGAGGTAATATATATTTATATATATATATATGTATATATATATATATATATACACATAGATATCAAATTTTATGACATGATATACTTTGTATAAATATGGCATCTTTACAATTGCATTAAAATGACATTTTTCTATTTCAGATCCCAAGACAATTCAAAGTCAATCGGGAAAAAAGGCTTGTTTTAGTTTCTCTTTTTCTCGCTTTAAATATTAAAAAATAAGTCTCAATTCTTTGCAAATGTTTGTCTGACATAATAAACAACACATCTGTCTTTACTGGTCAAATATTTTCCATTGTGTTCGTATCTACAACACTTCGGAAGGTGAAGAAAAAAAGTGCCATTGTCAAATTTTCCCCCCCTTTGGAGTGAACAAGGACGTTTGCCCCTTTCAGAATAAAGGTAAAAGGTTTTAACAACCCCACTGCAAGTCCCCATGAAGCTCATCAGTTTCGTTCTATACAAAAACAATATGTAAAAGTATCATTGACAAAGCCAGGTGTTTTTTTTTTTTGTCGCCATGCCGTTTTTGCTGGTTGTACATTATGGAGTTATGTGGCCCTGCATAGACGTCCCTTTCCACAGGAGAGGGTTTCATACAGAGCTTCTCTTGAAGTGTCATCCACACACACCTCAAAGTGGAACATAATGCTGCTGTGATCAGGAGAAAGTTGTGATACGTCAGTCAAAGGAGCATTGTTGGATGAAGAAGTCCGTCTTCATCCTTAGAAAGCACCACAAAACAAGCTTTGAAGGTACAAACTGCTGCGGTTAACCAGTAACACTTAAAAGGAATTGTTCGAGCATTTCACCCCACTCATTCATAACATTCCTGCCGTGGGAGAGTCTGACTTGCTCTGTCCTTAATTTGGCCGTTGAAATCCACAGAGGAGCTCTGGTGCTCTCTGGTGCCCAGACGGAGGAAGCGTATAGGCACAGAGAAAGTGAACCATCAGCTGTCCATTGAAGTGTCCCACAGCTAAAGCATGTTCAGGATGGCATTGTACATTTGGATCAGTACAGCCAAGTGGACCGGCAGGCAGGACTGGCGGTCCTGGGTGGCAGGGGTACAAGTCAGCCAAGAGAGGGCGTTGTACTGCTCCAGTACAAACCTGTGTTTGGAAAACAGGCAATTTTTGAAAACAGAATAGGTAAGAAACTCTGGCTTTCAAAAAAAAATACTTAAGTTATTTTCCATTTAAATGCACATCCAGAGAAGTAATAACTATAAAGGACTGGTTAAAAAAGGATCACAATGTTGGAGCATATGGTGGCACTAGTAAATCTTTTGGCAATCTAATCCCTCTCCCTTTCTCATCAGTCAGTTTTTAAAGACAAATGTACATTTTATCAAGACAATGATAACAATGATAACAATAATAAACATATTATTTAGTCTAGCAATATCACACATGAGGGAGTACTGCTGTAATAATAATCAGCTGATATTCAGCACAACAGTACACCCTTGAGTGTTGCATTGCTTTTTTATTAAACAGTTTTATGAGCAAAATACAGTTCTAAAAAAGTAATAAGCAAAACCTGCGATACAGTGGTATCAGCTCATGTCCTAACAATACTTCACCAGTGCTTATGGCATTCTTCTTGTCCAATCAAATGACTAACTGTTGTAGTTCTATACAGGTTAACCAAAAGGGACAGCATTGTGCTGTGTGTTTACCTGAGCACATCAGAGGTGGTCTTTGAGTCTAAGGGGTGAGGGGTCCATTTGATCTTTTCTGACATCAGCTCATCCGACTGGGCGATAGAGATATGGTGGTGGAGGGAGGCCTGAAGAAAAAAAACACACCACAATGTTTTATCACATTAAACAAATTATTGATCCAGTCACTTTTTCAGTATCACCTACCCGTCTGTTTCTCTCTAGTGAAACAAGTCTGACTGGCACTTTATTTGTTTCTTTCACCCCTCCCCCCACACACACACACACACACAGTATTTTGAATACCTTGAGAAAGAGTGGACACTGGCTCTCAGCCTGCGGGCAGGAGGCCCAGAACCAGTGAGGGAGTCCGTTTGCTTGTGCAGTGGAGACGTAGTAACCCAGAGCCAGCGGCTGCTGCTTCAGCTCCTCTGGTGGACTGTCTCTGGACAGCAAGCGCTCCCCCTGGCTCTGTGCACACAGGAGCAGGCCAGCAATTAATCACCAACACACAATGTGATCCAAACAAACCCTGGATAATGATTTCAACCAGTTATTTACCCATCTACATCAAACATGTATGAGCCCTTGCAGTGGCTTTACGGGAATGTGAAAAAAAGGATACGTAAACATGTCATTTTCACATTAAAACATGAAAGCATAACAAAAAGTTAAGACCAAACTAGTAAAAAAAACCTGTAAAATTGCTGCACATCTTTTCTCCATGTAACATCCTGTCTTTTATCTGGAGCTTAAGATTGTAATAAAGTTTGAAATGAAAATGGAATCAGGTCTTAGTGAACAGAATTCTTTACAGATGTGCTGCATTTAGAAAATTGCCAAATGAGATCTGCTTTCTGTTCAGGCTGTGGTGTTTAGAGCTGTGTTTAAACATAGACTCACTGTATGTAAAGCCATAAATAGACACTGTGTTGAATGATAGCACACTTTAAGTTACACCTGCACCACAGTAGATACAACATAAAGAGAACAAAAATGTCAATAAGATGTTTTCCCTCCATACCGGTAATATATTTCTTCTTCAGCCCAATAAAAACAAGATACTTGGGGCACAAATATCTTGTGTTTATTTCGATTTGCAAAGGAACAACACACATATTTGCAAATCAATATGGAAATAATGTACATGTATGTTTTTAAATAATGGCTTGCTGTTGAACGAATGCTCCCACAGTTTGTCAGTGCTGAATGACAAGTTAAATTATGTAGGTTGTCAATGTGTCTTGTCTCTTGTGCCCTGAAGACAAATTCCTTTTTTTTTTCATTTTTTTTTTTACATTTGTTATACTTGGCAAAATGTCTGATTTTTGTCTGATAACATGAAGGGCTTGGTGTCTGCAAAGACAACAACCTCGTGCTTTAGAGTGAGAAAAAACAGATCCATACCTGAAAAGGTATTCATTTGAATTCCAGTACAATACTTCTGCAATAAAATCATGTCATATGTCTAAAGGTCATATATAAGAATATTGTATTTATGCTCATCTATTTATCATTATCATTATTTGTGTAGGTAGTACTGTTATTTTAAGGTTGTCCTGGAAGGTTTAGTAAGCAGACTATAGTAAAGTTAAATCTTTTTAAGTAACACAACTATTTCTTGTCACACTGTGTTTCTCTTCCTTCCTCTGCAGCCTCAGAGCAGTGGACAGCCATCTTTTGCTTATTCCCAAACAATGAGTTAGTACTGATGTGTAAAATGCAGCCGAATGTTTTGTCACAAGGAGGATATGTATGTCGCTGTCTTTCGGCTGCTCCCCTCACTCACCTTGGTGTGCTGGAAATGTGATCCCATTCCCATCCCAGACGGGGAGCCAGGCGAGGGCACAGGAGAGGTGTTAGGGGAGGGGTGGAGGTTCCCCGTGATCAGCATCATGTCATGGTCAATGTCGTTCTCCAGTTCATCAGGAAAGGGCAAATCAAACATGTCATCTGCAGGAGAGGGGAAAGAGACGAAAATGATGTCAGCTCACCCCAAACTTATTTAAACTTTTGGAATAAACAATGACAAATATCTGATTTGGAGTTATTTCCCATCAATACAATTCATATTCACACAAAGGGGGCAAATGCTATTTTTCTGTGGCCGTGATGCAGGGAGAAGTTTTTTTTTTTTTCACGCAATGATGCCCCCTGGTGGTAGATAATAAATCTAAAGATACACTTTTAACAAGGATTTTATCATGTAGACCTTGTCATCTTGACTGTTATAGTGTTTTCCTTACCATTATTGTCCTCAGTGGGATAGGAGCTGGGTGCCAGCTGTGTGGTGGCAGACGTTGGGAAGACTAGGATGTGTGTACAGGAAGCATCCTGAGGTGTGTTCAGCTGCGACGTCTGCAAGTTCAGAGCAGTGCTGCGGCCAAACACTGAGCCCATTGTCACTGCGTCTGGACGTACGCATAGAGAAACAGCAAAGGTGAGATGTCTTTCAACACTGGGTCTCACAAAGTACGATTTTTTTTAAATAAGCTGTAAAATAAGTACGGTCTGAATCAAATAAAGTTGTCACTCATTTAGAGTTGATCTATTCACTTGCTGTCATTTTTTTTTTGTCAATTGAATTAAACAATACTATTACAGAGCACTGCAACATCCAATAATATAATCTCTTAATAAACCACCAACGTCATGACCATCATCTTGTTATTGAAGTCAACCAACAGTTTCCCAAAGTGAACAGACTACTAACCAGGCATGACCACAAAGGAGCCCTGTGGCTCCATGGCGACAAGGCAGGCACTGAGGATAGCTGGGGTGTCAGCAGCTGAGATCCCACAAATACGACAGGCCTCCCTCAGCTGGCGCCCTACTGAATGAAGGGAGTGCTCCCCAAGGAGCGAGCTCCAGTCTATTTGGAGAAAGAGCGAGAGAGAGAGAGAAAGAGAGAGAGATGGTTAAGGGAAAACAAGAGAAAAGAAGACATACTTAGATGGAAAGACATTGGGGAATCATTCTCTGATACATTTGATCCCTTCAGGTATAATAAAAGAGAGCAAAAACAAACAAATAAGAATATAAAAAAGGGTTGGAAGAGGAGTGTATAAGAGGACAGTCTGAAAGCAAGTCTATGCTCCTATGTTTACATGTGACTGTTTGTACTATAAGTGAGAGCAGGTCAATGTCAGAGCACAACATCACAGTTTATGCTAAAGGAAGACTCTACTTTCTATTTCTCTAAAGCAAGAGTGTCTGAGTTAATACGTATGGGAGAGCTAAGCCTGCAGCCATTTTATTTTATTGCGGGAGCGCAAGCATGTTTGAGTTAACGATTATAAATTGTTTCAATGTTTCATCCACTTTTAAATGAGACAAACAATATCATAATCATGCATAAAACAGGAACTCATTTTTGGCTTTCAACATTTTTAGTTCAATCCTCAAGAGAAGCATCAGGTTTTGTCCCTTACCTTTTAACTCTCCATGTCCCAGTCTGCCTAATCGACCAATCACAATCCTCCAGGGTAGTGATGTCTTCTGTATGATGCCAATACACCATTCCCACATCTTCTGTAGTCCCATCTTCCTGGCTGAAACCTTTGGCCTTCGTGATCTGAAGTTAAAAAAAGAAAAAAGAAAACAAAAATGCATAAAGAGAGATGCTGCCAAACAAGTACACACACACACACACGCACGCACACACACACACACACAAAAATGACAGTTTTTTTTTATGAAGTTAAGTACAGACAACTTTTCCACACCTGTTGGGTACATCAATATTGATAATGCAGGTCTCCAGAAGTTCCCCCTGCTGGTCTGTGCAGGACACCAGGATCCAGCGCTGGTCATGTGACAGACAGTATCCAACGAAGAGCACGTTGAATTTGGGAGGAGGTTCAGCCCACATTTCCCCTGGTTCCGGCTGCTTGGAACGGGTTGGACCAAGGATGAAAGGAGGAGAGTACATCTGCCGTGGACTTGGATGCTGGAGGCGAAAATTCAAGAAATTAAAACGAAAGTATGTAGACAAAAGTCAAATAAAGTCATACAGTATACAGTGTATCACATGAGCTCTTTCCTTACAAAAGTATACATTTTTGGATTCTTATGCCTACCTCTGGACCGTTAAGTACAGAACTGACAGTGGACACTGGGCCAAAGCCAGTCAGGGACTTGATGTGTGTTTGATGGGGAAGCAGACGTCTGCATTGGGAGTAACACGAGAAGGCCATGGAGCGCAGCTGTTGCAAATACAAATGGCTCTCTCCACTGGCTGGCTGGAGGAGGTACTGGCAAGGCACCACCTACGTTCAACACAAATGAAATTGATGATGATCACAGGAGTGGGAGTAAATTCGCTTTCATTTTGTCTCGAGCAAAACCACAGTGTCTTCCTACCTGTAGCACCAGTGCAGGTCTCATCATCTCAGGCAAAGTCTGCAGCATCTCTGTGTAACAGCGAAGAAGCCCTAGTAGCCAAATGCTACCTGCCTCCATATCGTCACACTCGTCCTCCTCTCCACCTTCATTTCTTGCTCCATTTGAGCTAAGAAAGGCATCCACTATGTAAATAACAATAGCTGGTGGGTTTGCATGGCTGTCCGCTGAGTCGGGCACGGTTGGGATGCCGATTCTAGACTGCTCTGAAGTACTGAAAGAGGGCAAGAGAAGAAAAACATTAGTGTTAAAATGAGAGGAAAAAAAATGTGTGTGAGGTTATTTTCAAATATTTCGGTCTTACAGTTCAGGGTTTTCTGCTGGTGTGCTGGCTGGTGGAGTGACAGTGGAAGGCCCTTTAGAATCGCTGGTTGCTGCTTGTGTTGTCTCTCCTGTCTGGCTTGAGGTTCCCCCGTTCGGGGTTGGAACATTTCCCGAGCTGGCAGCTCCTGGAGCAGGTTCACCATCAGGTCCACAAGATGGAGTTTGCCCCGAGGAGGCGGGCTGGGCTGAGGATGTGTTGTTTGCGGGCGGCTGGAGTTTGGGAGGTACAAGAAGACTGCTGTCCAGAGGCAAGATTGAAAGCTTGGGACCTGCGTTTAAAAGAATTGGAGTGAAGAAGTCAGTGAAAATCTGCATTTAAAAAGACAACGGAGAGTGAAAATTCAACGAGACATCAGGCTGTTTTTCAAGTACAAATAACACAATAACATACACACATACAGGCTACATAAAGGTTCTAGTTAGCTATTTCTCTACCTAACATCAGCAAGGGAACAGCAGTATTAGCTAGGGAACAGTAGAGTAACAGGATATGATGGTAACGGTGTATATTCCAAGCTAACAATAACCTTAACTAGAAACTCTAGAATTCTTACATTAGCTGTTATCCGATGCTACTTTACTCAAAATAATTTCTTTGTGTCCATTTAGATTTTCACTAGCGAGTGTCTGAGTAGTTTCTAATTGGTCTTGTAGAGTTGAAATGACATTGTTCTGAGTCCCAAGTTTTTTACAATTAACAACCTAGTAGAGCAGTCAATCTGTTATAACATTATTTAAGTTTCACACCCTGAGGTGTGTGAACGCGGCGAATGGAAGTGCTTGGATCATATTTTATGAATAAGATTAGATTGCATCAGATTTGAAAAAAGATTAGTAGAATAAATGTTCTGACCGAGCTGCTGCTTGCAGGCATACGCGTAGAGTTTAAGTTTGCTGAGGTTGTCGTTGTGTTGCTGTCCAGCCCAGGGTCCTGTCAACCACTGGTCCACATCCAGCTCTTCCATTTTTTCCGGCTCTACCGCTTCCCCCACACGCACGAGGCCATCTCTGGACACCTTGGCAAGAGGTCGGTGCTTTCCAAGGCGGCACGTCTGGAAACAGAGTCATCATTCTGTCATTAGAGACACTCGCCATGTTAAAGTACAATCCTTTGTTAGCCCTCCATCTCGCTTCATTTTCAGAATCCAGTCTCCTACCTCATAAACTGTGCTTAGCTCCTGGAAGAAGGCCTGGGCTGCAGCCAGCAGAGAGGGACTGTTTGGACACAGCACCAAATATGCTACATCCCGCTGCCCCCCATAAGGCTCAAGTAGTAGCTTCTCCCAGAAAGGTAACGCTAAGGGGGACAATGCTAAGAAGTCTCTCTCACGGTCATAGCCAAGTAACACTGTAGGGATGGGCAATGGCTCTGGTGACTCTTCGGAACCTAAGAAAAACCACAAATAGTCACAATTTTATCAGGCTTTTCTATGTGTTTGACACTTCAGAAAACTGTAATCTCAAAAATGTAATAAACAGAAAATTGACATAGGATCTGTTTTTAGTTGTTTTTTTGTTTTTTTAAATCAATTTTGGGAAGTACTGGACTCACCGTATGAGCCTCTACCGGCCATCTTATGGAACTGCTGCCAGGTGAGTGGACCCTGAACGTGCTGAATGTTCTCCCAGGTCCTTCCTGTTCTCTTCTTCTGGATGGCGTCCTGAAGAAAAGGCTGAAGAGACAGCAGCATACGAACCATATCCTGGGACGACAACATGCTCATCTCCACCACTGTGGGGATTGGCAGACACACAGGCACGCGCACACAACAGTACACACACACACACACACACACACACACACACACGCACACACGCACACGCACACGCACACACACACACACACACGCACACACAGAAAAAGGATACATGAACAGATGCACACATGTTAACATGATTCTATACACAAGAGAAACAAATAAACACACATGAAACAGATTGATATGTAGTTTAGATATCACAAAGGGAAACAGGCATACATGAAACATTTATTTGCCAAGGCTTCCTGTAACAGGACTATGTTTAAAGGACTTAATCACACAGCGTTTTCCCAGGAACGTATTTGAATGGTTTTATTTTTCAACATAACTCTTTGGCTGCTAAATTGAGTTTCTTACCATTCGTGTGAGGCCAGGGGTGAAGAGCAGTGCTTCTGACAACAGCTTGATCTACTTTTCCTCCTGTGGAATTATCCACATACTGCAGCCCCTGTTCCAAGGCATTGTAACACTCCACACAGGCATCGCTCCCATCTGCCCACTGCTTCTCAGACATCCAGCTTTGGAGCAGCGCCCCCTTGCGGCCGTGACAGGAACAGCTGAGTGGGACATGAAGTGACGCCAGGGAGGAAATAGGCTGGGAGCACTGTTCCTGCAGAAGTACCATGACTAACGGAGATGCAGGGGCTGCATCCTGGGGCTTCTTAGCTCGCGGGTCTCCCATAGCTGGGTCCCTCCGGCATAAAGCCAGCCTCCTCTCAGCTGCCCGGCCTACCTCTGAAGTCCTACCGAAAATATCCAGCTCATCCTCCAGGAAGAGGCCTGTCCCATGGGCCAGCAACCTGTTTACAATGGCGCTGAAGCCGCACATGCAGCGGTACTGATCCTCACAAGTGGAATCAGGGATGTATACCCCCACATCTGCACCTTTGACATTCATATTACAGGCGCAGATGCAGCAGCTGTCAAAGTTACGATCCTTGAAAACATTGAGGACGGAGTCAGAAAGCAGGAGGACGGCGTACAGGCTGTGGGCTTCGGGAAGGGAGGGTCCTGGCCGAGCTAAGGGATCCACAGAGCTGAGTGGCAGGCTGGTGGAGGTTGAGACCGGTGAGCTGAGCTCAGTACCGTCCTGCTTCACCGAGCCCTGCCCAGAGCTCGCAGCATTAATCCCCCGTGGTGTTCGAGGAGTTCGTGGAGTGGGCACTGAGAAACGTGGCGTGGCAGGAGAAGGAAGGATCCCAATGGTGGTGCTCACAGAGGCAGTGGCAGCGCTCATCTGACCGTACTCCTGGTCGTTGAGGGTGTTAACGCTGGGCACATTTCTGGTAAACACACATTGGCAGAATCAAAAATAAGAGTTAGACAGTCGAGTACGATTGAACTAACTTACAGGATATTTTATGAACCAACTGACATTCAGCATATTCACATGATGACCCAGTTTTTCTGACATCCTGCTCAACGTGGGAAACTCAAATTCTTGTGTAACGTAAAACTGATTTATTCCAGGTTGTAAGTTGGACAGTATCCAACAATTATTATAATTTTACTGCTTTTTGATTGATCAGCAACTGAATAAAAAGTGACAACAGAATATTTAGAGGGACTTTGGGCCACATCTCAAATAAAAATAACCTACTTCACAGTATTCTGTCTTCTGTTTGAGACTATAGCAAATTTTAGCGTTCAAACCACTTCCTGGCTAACAGTGTTAGCTTGAATTTAAACCTCTCCTGCTGTATCATATAGCTCAAATAAATGCTTATAACAGCTTAAAGCCTGATTCCACCTAACGATTATATTAGCTAAGTAGAACGCTAACAATAGCTAGCAATGGGTATCCACTGAAAAAAATAACTTTTCCCCCTTTTTTTTTTTACAGTTTATTTTGTGGAATTTCTCCCCTCCAAATGCGGCGGGGAGAGAAAGAAAAATGGGGAATGACATGCGACAAAGGAACCACGAGTCAGATTTGAATCAAGTCTGCTCGCTTGGAGGACCATAGCCTCTGTACGTAGGTCGCGCACACTAACCACTAAGCTACCGGTGCCCCAAAAGTCTTTTGTTTAACTTAAAAACTTAGAATGAGCTCATGTCCCATCAGAGTTGTACGTTTCATTGTCTGCTTGTCCTAACAGAAGCAGTTAAATGAGAACGATTTATTTGAGCTTCCATGAGCATGACGCCAGAGGAAAATGGTGGCCGTGTGAATATGGCTAAAGTCAACCTCACATGTCCATCCTTCAGAAGCTACGTGGTCAAACACATTTTTTTATTTCATTTTAACAGAATGAAACATCTTCATCAACGAGAAAGGTTTATTTTCTTTTGTGTCATAGTTGACTACTCACGTGTATCCGTCTTTGATGAAAGCCTGATGCTGTGGATGCATGATCGTGGAGAAATGCTCCATTTTGGGCATGAGGGCCCATGATGGACGGTAGTAACATTGATCTGGAATCTTAAGCGGTGGTAGACTCTGGCTGGGTAGGCAGGATAGTGGAGCAAACATGGAGGAGCCTATATGTGGCTGCATAGAGAAGATACCAGGGAGAAGTTCAAGTTTAACATTCAGTTATATTGACACTGCACACATACATGCTTCACTGCTGAATATATCAGTGGCAGGCAGCTTTTTGGTTATAATAATGATGTTGCAAGTTGTGTTTGACACAACATCTTTTTAGTAAGCATGTCTGTCAAGAATTAGGTATGCGTCACAACATTTATTAAGTTTTTAAATTTGACGTTTTGTTAATTGTGGAACCTCTGGAATTCTTCAGCTGGCAACTTTTTTTCATAAAATGATATTTCCTTATTAAACAAGTGCTTACTACAATAGAATCTGTGTCAGGATACCAAATAACGGATAATATGTCAGGCGCTAACACTCATGCCATCAGTTGACTAAGATCCAATCCATTCAAATGTTAAACTGGATCCTGTTTGTGTGTTTAACATATTGAGCTGATAGAATAAAGCGTATTGTCTGGAGGAGGTTTCTGTTTGTGTTAATGAGGAGATGCACATAACAGTGGCAACTAAATGCATTTAACTATACAGTAATTAGTGTTTCCCAAATGCATAAAGTCTGCAGTAAGTACAAGAGTCTGACTTATATAGAAGATAACTAATTAGCAAGGATAACTAATTAGCACGCTATAGGTTATAGTAAAGCAATTCTAATGATGTGAGGGCTTGTAAGGAACTGACTGCCATTCATATTGACTTCCCCGTGTTGAGTTTTAAATGGACTAAAGCAATTTGTGAAAGTAATTAGCAAGCCCAAGTTGCTATTGTCTTACTAAAGTGTTGTTTTCTAGGTTCGCAATGACACACAAAGCTAAATATGCTGCTATTTGTGCTGTTAATTGAAGATTGGTTCAGCTTATTGATTGAAAACTTTAATTAAAACCTCCCCTCACCTTGATATCTTCCAGCCGTGGACTGACCATGCCCTCGTCAAAATCCATCCTGTATTCCATTATCTGGGTGCAGGCTAAAGGCGGCATGTGGTCCAATGGTCCGCTGGGTGCGGGGGGCTCCTGGCTCGGGGTGTCACGATACGTCATGATTGGAGAGAAGGCTGGGTGCTGTTCTAAGGAAGGAGGGGTGGGAAACATCCGCTGGAGGTCTGCTACTGCTAAAGGGAGACAGAATAAGGAGAACAGAGAAAACAAATGTTGTTAACAATGATAGATGCGATTGTAGTGTGCTGTTGATTTTGTAAAGATTATGAAAGTAAATGCTCACTTGATGGATAAGGTACAGCAACTCTGCCTTCTTTCCCCAGGGGGCGATCTTCTGTTGATACTTGTGGCTTGGTTGAATGCTGGTTGGGATAAACAGTCTACAAATTATTACACATAAGACATAATGATCAGATTAATTTAACACAATATGTTCCGCTTCGGGAATATGACAGTATTGACATGGATAAAGAAAATATGTGATATGATAAAGAAGGTACAAACATGCAGATTCTTAAAAAGGCAAAAAAAAAAATATATGTGGAACACAAAAGTATGTAAATGATGACAACTCACCCCCAACTCATCCTCGTCTTCATCAAATATGTTATCCAGATCAGAGATGTTCACCACCAGATCTTTCTCTCTGGTCAGAGAAGGGTTTGCTTTGGCAGCTCCGTCATCCTGACTTGAGTCATCTGAAACAAAAACCAAAAACATTAGGACAATGGCTACAAATTACCCATGAATCATAGAAGTGAAAGATTTGGACTCGAGTCAAACTACACTAGGAAATGGATATGATGCACTGTAGATGGTGGCACCTGATTTTGGAGCAGAGTTAAAAATGGACATGGCGTCTTTCCCATCAGGCAGTGCTCCATTGCTGGTGATTTCTTCTCCCTGCTGGATAAATTACAGGAAAAATTGTATTTAGTTCAAGTACAGTCTCATATTTTCAAAGGTTTAAAGCTAGGAGCTCTCATTTAAGACAAAAAAAGACTTAGTGTGTATAGTGCTGCTGTTGACAAGCAAAATGTACACAAAAAGAACTCAGTACACATAGAAGCTGCAATTTTCACAAATAACACAATGTCTTGTATTTTTTTAATTAAAGAGTATTCATTTGACCCCTGAGGGTTTTTTGGCCACTTCAAGGCAGCAGAGATGGGCTGTGAACATAAAACTTACAGTTAATAAAGCCAACAGATCTACCACCAGTTACACATCCAATAGATATAGAGCAATATTCAAACTATTTGGAGTCTTCCTCCATTGGCCACTTAAAAAATGCGAGTAGTCCAATATGAACTCTCCTTTAATTCATTAGATTATTTTTCTATTTACTTTATTAATCCCAGAAGGCAAATTCAGGTTTAAGCTGACAATGAGAAACACACATAGGCCCAAAATACAACATGAACAAACAGAATTCTATGTATATGCATCAATGCATGAATGGAGAGATATGTCAAAGAGAGGGCGCTGAACACAGGGTGGCCTGTCTTGCTTCAGGGCACCATAGCAGTACTATGGCAGGCCGAGTCCCTACGTAGGGAGCTAACTGCAGCCTGCACTGTTTCGAGGCTCTAACAACCTCTGTGACAGATTAAATAAAAGTAATAAAGTTGTAAGGCTGGATCAATAAATCATAACAATTAGCTCTCTCCTGATACAAGTTACATGGTCCTTATTTCAGAAAAAAAGCTATTATTGCATTGTGTTTTTAAACAGAGCGTGATCTCTTACCTTGACCTTCTTGCTGGGCTCTCGCCCCTGACCCTTTAACCTCTTGGAGGTGGAGAAAGTGTACTCAATGTCTCCTTCCTTAAAGTCATATGGATCGTCCCCTGGCTCCCTCAGAGCCTCGATACCGGGCTGCTGGTAGAGGCCCAATGTGTGAATGTGGTCCTTCACCCTCTCCTCTGAGATTTTAAATCTCTTGTGAGTCTGTGTATACAGTCTGGTGGAGACAAAAGACAGAAAAACACAAGTGTTGTAGTTGGAGCTTGTTCTATCTGTATTCTTTTTTTGCGTCCCCATACCGTATCTTTCATTTCATATCTGCAAAATAAAACCCAGAAACTCTGAGGAGAATTATAAGAAGGCATGAATCCTTTTATCCATATTCTTAGCTACGTCCCCCTCCCTTTCCTAACTTATACCCTTCTGTTGTTGTTTCTCTTTCCCACCTCTTTAGCGGCGCTCCCTCTGCGGCTGTATCCGTCTTCAGTTCCTCTGACTTATCAGCGGGAATTTCGGGGGGTCTGCAGTCAGTCTTATCAGTTCGGGGAGTTCTAAAGCCTCTCCACCAGCCACCCCCACTCTCCCGCTGCCTGAGAAGGGCTGTATATACCGCCGTCTCGCTGGTTATCAGCCCCATCCCTGAAGCCCCATCCTGGCAAACAGACATATCCACAGGCCCATCGAGCACCTCTTGGTCCTGCACTCTCGGGTGTGGGCTTAACGTGGGTGGAAGTGGAGACATTGGTGAATGAAGAAGGGACTCAGAGGCTTTTCTGCTGTTTGAAAGTGGTTTGGGAAATTTACAGCTTGGCAGAGCAGCCAGTGGCTCCAAGGGGGGCTCAAGAGCTACAAGACCTCCAAGCTGGGGCCCTCCTGTTGAGTCCTGCTCGAGAGGGGTCTCCTGCGTGATGGAGACGCGGTGGTGAAAGGGGATGGTGGCCGGCCTCTTGGACTGTTTGTCTGCCTTCTCTGTCTTGTCGCTGGTCTTGTGTTTGGGCAGGGAAGCGGGGTATGAAGACGGGCCTGAGGACTGAGGGGGGTTGGCACTGGTCTGAGGGTTGGCAGTGGATGTGGTGGACATATTCTGCTTCTGCTGCTTCAACCTGGAAGAAAATCAAATAAGTAAAAACAAAAAAAAAAACATCATGAGAATACTCTACAGGGCCTATTTCAGGAGAGAATTTCACAATAATTAGTCTTTGAGTTGCAAAAACTTTTCATGTTTTTTTTGTATTTCCCATTTTTTCCTAGAATTTCTGCAGTTTTTCTTTCCTGAAAAGAATACGTCTTCAGTTTTATTCCATTTTACACCTAACTGTGTTTTACAAGAACGTATCGTATGTTGTAAATAAAAAGATCCCTAGGCATAGTCATAATTGTAGCATGTCTTCAAGATATCTTAATGTAAAAATGCCCTTTGTAATAAACATTACAACACATCGCAGATGCTGTAAACACAAATGTAATGCTGAGCTGAGCAGCTTGCACGCAGCTCTGGTACCTGGAGCAGCTGCAGGACGATCTCACTCCCAGATCGTTGAAGTCCCACGTAGTCACCCCGTTTGGCACCTCTTTCTTCGGTGTGGCATCAGTTGGATGATTGTGTCTACAGGGACAAAGAAACAGATCTATGAGGTCAGCGGCTCTCCTGCGTCACTGCTCCTCAGTTATAATCACGGCAAACACATCCAGCAGCGGTTGAACTTACACATAATGTGGCTGGTTGAGATAGCACTCCTTCCAGGCTTGGTGCACTACCTGACAGGTTAGCTTCTTCCCAGAATGCTTTGGGCTGATGCTGGGGATCCCGATGCTGCTGTCTGGTGTGAGGACGCTGGAGACGGAGGTCACAAAGCCGCTGTCCGCTGAAAGGTGGAGGTTGAGACAGAGGCACGACTCAGCACAGGATTTTAAGGAAGTAGTTCACAGATTGTTTATTGCATTGGCGTCGCCTGAGCTCTGATTTAAATGCTAATGTCTGCATGCATAATAAAAATAGCAACATTTTTTCAAACTGACTTACTGATAGGTAAAAGGTTTTCAAATGTCCCAATTCGTCAAAGCAGCTTAGATGACTTAACTATAAGTAAAATATGTTCTGGCGTATTTGGTAATAAAACTAAATGTTTTGTACAAACTGAAAGTCTAACCAGATATTGATGAATAGTGATATAATTGTACGTATGTGTTACCTGAGCAGGGCTGCTGTGGGGATGTGGGTGGTGTGAGCGGCACACAGCAGTGGTTCGGCTCCCTGTGGAGGCCCTGAGCTGCAGGAACAGGTGGAGGCTGCTCCACTGGGAGGTCCCCCTGGGCGATCAGAACCAAAGCAGCTGGGTAGGTCATCCGTACACCTCCTGAGAAGATGAAATAGAAGGGCATTATTCACTTTAGGATAAGGAGATGGAGCTCATTTTTTACAGCATGGGTTATTGTACTGTTAAAACTCTAGCTAGCACTATTTGCAGGAGTCAGATAAATCCAGAAAATAAGCTGTAAAGTATTAGGAATGCAATTGTTCCTTATCCATTAATGTAATCACACACTTTCTATCTCTCTCTCTGCTCATATAAAACAAATGATCTTTATTCTCGTCATACCCATTCCCTTACTATCATTGCAAACCGACTTTCCTTTGCAGAAGCTGCTATCCAAAGGAGTTTTGATTATAATCAGGTCAAACCAACGCTGTGGGATCAGGCTGATTAGACAAAGCTATTAGAATAACTCCCCGGGGCTTTTACCTCCACTTCCCTTTTCTTCTCTGTCTGTCTTTCCTGCTCTCTCCTTCCTTTTATACATTTCCCCTTTTTTTTTTTTTCAACTCTGCACTGAAAGATGATCACCGCAGTCAGAGTAAACATTTATAACACACACTCCAATAATCCCTTTGTGAATGCAGACATTCAAATCTAGACTAAAGATATTCTAAAAGTGAAATTATAGAATTCCTTCATGATTATTTTAAGAACCCTGAACATTTACAAATCAAAGAAAAAATCACATTTAGTAGATAATTGAGATTCACTAATGAGTTCAATAAAAAAAAAATTAAAAAAGAGCTTTATAGTTAAGGTTTAAGGAAAAATAAATCTGTAAAAATGTGTTTTTCTTTGAACTTACTTAAACTTAAATACGTTTCATTCCTTTTTTTTTTTTTAAAGCAATTTCCTGTGTGGTCATTTTGCAGCCCTTGAGTAAAAATAATACATCTTATATAACATGCATGCATATGAATGGTTTTCAGCGTGACTTGACCCTAAACAAATGTAGACTAAAATGTTTTCCATGAGGCATTTGATATTGTGAGACATATTCTTCCCATTCAATACTCTCTTAGAAATTAGAAAAAAAAACATGTTGACTTTTTCCTTACCTACTATGACCTCGACTGCCACGTGACGGTTGCTATCATAAGCACGGCTTCCTTCCTCTTTCTCCTTTTCTCTGCTCTCCTCTTTCTGCTGTAGTACCATCGGGTAAAAGTAGCTCCACTCCTCCATCAGCTTGCGCGTCGCTGGATCGCTCATCTTAAAGGCCTGACCTGTGAGAGTGCCGCTCAGGCCGTACGGACTCAGGATCACTGCAGAGGGAAACAAAGAGACATTGCAAAGCTGAAAGATACACATCGAAGAGGTTCCCTCAACTTTTTCACCAAAACCTGATAGAAAATGATATGATTGGCTGCAGTTCAGTTTAAACTGGTTTCAAGTTTGCAAATGCTTAAATAGATTATATAACCGCCATACAATCACAAACTGTATCAAGTTGCAGTGTTGGATTTGTCCTTTAATCAAACAAGGAACGTATGCATAGTTTACTGTAGATTCTTTATTTCATTATATTCTATAATTATCTTAACCACAATTATCACTTTCCAATTTCAGCTAAATTTCTCATTTGTCCCTTATTATGTGACATTTTTCAAATATGAACTAGGACAGTCAATTATCAGTAATAGAAATCCAATGATTAAATGTGTAATAGCCTAACACTCACAGGCGTCAGTTGTCTTCATTAAAAAGATTTGGCACACTTCATTTTGTTGAAACTTCTTACAAACTTTAATATTGCAAGACCAATGTGTTAATAGAGCGGCAAAATAGAGTGGCAATTCCAATTTTTAACTTAAAGTAAATCCATGGCAAAATGAATGATCGCACATGTTGTTCAGAGTATGTTTTTCTTCATTGTCTATAAAAACCAAACTACCTGCATGAGTTTGTGTTGTTACCTTGTACTGGAGTGACGGAGGTCTGTGCCAGCTCGATGTGGTGCTCTGTGACGTGGTGCGCAGGTTGGTGCTGGGCGATCTCCACACTGGTGCACACATTGCTCTCCCCGTGGAGGAAGAAGGAGAAGGAGCAGGAGAGGTGCTCACTGGGGACAGAAAACAGGTGAAGTTTTTTAGTGAATGAGATCACAGTAGAGCCGGTACAAGTATGTGCTGGTATATAGCTCCTCTTTGTGTACAGCAACAGATCTCTGTGTCCAATTTCATAACAAGGACATGTGCATTTACCTCTACAAATGTAATTAAACTGAGATTTAAATGGAACCAAATCTACATTTGATTATGTTAAACTTGAGATTAAATAAACCCATAAATCTAATTTATTGGAGAAAAATGTTCAGGCCTAGACGTGACAGATGATGAGTGCTTTCCTCCAACAGCAATTTAAAGAACACTCTCAAAGCCTGGCCTCGCTCACATTGATCATCTTCATCGTTCCCCCACACAGGCTCCTTATTGCAGGTATAAATCCTCATTTGCTTATGACTGATTGTGTTGGCCACATGTTTACATATGCAGCGCTCTCTTTATTACACAGCTGAGACACAGTCCATCATGCATTGCTCTTTTTTTTTTCTTTTCTTTTTTCTTTTTTTTAATCACATAGGAGTGATTGTTGCGGCCTTTTTGCAATCCATACAGCAGTGGGCAGGCTGGACATCATTAACTACAAAGACGGCTTCACTGATGTATTCTCCTAATCTATAAATGTATCAGACTGACAATAAAGTCAGCAGGTACGGTAATCTCCATGTGATTACCCCGCTGCCCACGCAATAGCTCCTTCTTCCCTGAGGGAGCCGGACCTCCATTGGAGCTGAAATGAATCATCAAATTCAATAAGAGAAAAAAGAGGACAGCTCTATGGTCACTCATTGGCAGAACTGAAGACAGTCTTGAGGGGGTAAAATATCTCGCGGCAATGACCATAACCGCCCCCAGGTGGCGCCAAGTACAACCCAAGGAGAGAGTAGGCATTTTTGTCTGCTTCATAAACATTCTAGATATTCTCACAGTTAAATACACAACAAACAAACAAAATGCACACACGTCTGCACAATTACAGCAGGATATGCGAAGCTCAAATGCATCAAATGTGCATGTTAAGATCACACATTTATTTAAATATACTAAATGTTTTTAGTGATTATGCACTTTTTCCTATAATGCATGAGGTGGTGTTGTTTAAGCTACCTAACAGTCATTTAGCTGTGGAGTGGCTTTCCACCTAAAGGCCTTCTTTATCATTATTATTTTCATATTGTACACTGCATTGTATACAGTTTCAGGATTATTTGATGCATACTTTTGAGTTAAATTATTTAAGAGGTCATTTAGGGCTTGATTCTGCACGCCATATGACCTCTCCCTACTTGGGTTCTATATCAATTTGTTTTAAAATTCTTCCTTCTCTTCTTGGCTAACATTCATGGTATCTAAGCTAACCGGGCTATGTGTCTGTGAATGTATTTCCTGGTACATTCTCTATTATACCAGTGTTTACCTCCACAGGTTTGTTTTAGTATAAAACACAGTATCCAATATATTTTATTGTTAACACTGTTTTAGATGTACTAAAGTGAGATGAATATTTGTGTACTGTGTTGTTTGGTAATTCATCTCTTTGTCTACTCAAATTTGTGTGTAATAATTAATGTATCTAAATTAGAGAGCTCTTTATTTAATCATCTTTGTTTATTCTACAGAGGGCTTTCAGTGTGTAGTGTTACAGTTTTAAGAAGTGAATGACTCTATGACAGTCTTTCCTGATAGGTGTGGGAGCTTTTTTTTTTTAAAGGAAGTGTGACTAGTGCTGTTCTGATCTTGTTGATGACAGATAACCACTTCAGCATGCTGGTTGCCACTGCACTAAATAACTAAATGAGAGGACTACTGTGAGTCACCAGGTTTTGTTATGTTGTGGCCTGAATTGTTCCTTTACGCCAAAGTTTCAGCTGCAAGCATTGAAACATTGCTTTTCCATGCGCACCCCTCACAAACATACACAGCACGAGCCTATATCATCTCTACGATCCACATCCCTACAACAAATGTTCAAATGTTTTCAATGAGACTGCCCTCCAACTTTGTCCTCAGTGCATCATTACAGCATATGAAGAGCTATTTATAGCCGCACATGGAAGCTCAAGAGAACAGCTGCAAGTCAAGAGCACCAGTTGAGCTAACTGCCATGCACAATATGCACAAATAATTTACACAGAGGACGTTTAACCAGGGTATTGAAAAGCATAAAGCTGCTCTAATTGTTCTCTGAGTTTGCACTGATTCCTCATAAAATAATCTACCTATATAATGACGGACTAACTGGCTGAATGATTTATACATTGCATGTGTTTCTCTGTGTTAAGCTCTCAGTTTGCAACCCTGCACGGATTAAATAAGTCTGTGAAATGAAGCATCCATTAGAGTTTATTTCCCTCCTGTGTTGATAATTCTCTTTATATTGTTATTGTATATTTTTATGAGGTGTGTGTGCACTGATCGGGACTGATGTGTGCACAAAAAACATGACTCCCTTAACGCCGCTCGTAAAACTGTAGCTCGAGCCAATAGCAGGGCTATTGGAAATCATCTCTTCTTCATGCATCCTCTAACAACAGAATTTGTGGTTGGATTGATACTCAGGTGGGATCAATGTGAGCTGAAAAATATCATATTATTAGTTTGATTCATAAAAATAAATACCTACAAAAAAGCCCAAATAAGGCTACAGATGGAAATAGTCGACTTGTGTAGAGAGGGACCTTCAATTGGAAAGTCATGTACAAATGATTAATACTGAAAGCAAAAAGTCGAGCCGATGACTGATGTGTAACAATTATGATCTAAGCTCTATTACAGCTGCAATAAAGTGCAATTAAATGCAAGTCAGGCAAAAGCAGAAGTACAAAAAGAGCATCAAACTGCAGCCTGACGCAGCTGGAAGATTGATGCTCCCTGTCCTTTTACAAAGGGCATTTTTCTGCACAGTAAGCGGGTGTGAGTGTGTGGACACACTGGGCTTCTTGCATCCTCAGGGACATTTGTGCAGTCGGCAAAGCGTGTGTGTGTGTGTGTGTGTGTGTGTGTGTGTGTGTGTGTGTGTGTGTGTGTGTGTGTGTGTGTGAAAACAGTGGACAGGGTTGCGAGGCAGCTGTGTGTGCTGCCTGGGCTGCATGAGTACAGGTATTAATAAATGAAGAGGAGTGATGGCTGAGACTCGCCTCAGGGCTGACAGTACTGGAGAGAGATAGAGAGAGAGGAGACGGAGAGGAGGATAGAGAAGGGAGGGGGAGATGGGTGAGGGGGATTATAAAAGGAAGTAAAAAGAAGAAGAGGAGGACGAGCAGTGTGGAATTAAACAACAGCAACGGAAGATTGAGACAAAGTGAGCACCAGAGGTAGAAAAATGACGGCAATGCACGAGGAAAAAGGGAAAATAGAAAGACGGAGAGGAAATTAAGAGGACAAGGAAAGAAAAAAATGAGGCGTGAGAGCAAAAAAAAAAAAAAAAAAAGAAAGTGTGAGAGGAAGAGGAGGAGGTGAATAATTCAGAGCCACACACTGCAATCGCTGCACACATATCGATGAGATCAGAGTTTTAATGGGTGGCTACTGAGCACAATTTTATGGTGAAATCAATCAAGGCATGTAGAGGCGGAGAACACACAGAAAGACACATTACTGTACGTGTGTGTGTGTGTGTGTGTGTGTGTGTGTGTGTGTGTGTGTGTGTGTGTGTGTGTGTGTGTGTGTGTGTGTGTGTGTGTCTTTCATTTGGGCCCAGACTAATATGACAGCATTAAGAGTGTGCTATCATTTGTATGCAAATGTGCATGCAGGGAGACACAGACGCACGCTCAAAAAAAGAAAAAGAAAAACACAGTAATCATGACATGTGCATATGCATGTTTTAACACCATCGCATGAAAAGAACAGCTATGTTTGGCTTGTGTGACAACATGTGTCACTTAATCTCATCACAATACAAACAGCCAGACCGCAGGAGAGCTGGTTAGTATCTGACATGCATCATGGACTTCACCCACATGAACCATGTGTGCACAATCCAAAACACTGTTATCTCAGTGGTTGGGAGCCTCCGTGTCTAACACAGCAGGAAAAGGAGTAAAAGAAGATTAGATTAAAGAAGATAATGAACAATAAACAGTGAAAAGAAGAAAAAAAACAGAATTTGCACAATTCAAAAAGGTTGTGTTTCGACTGTTTAGCAGCATCTAATCCCAGTTTGAGATATCATTTACTGCATCGCTTTTTTTTTTTCTTAAATTCCAGCAAATTTGAGAGATTAATCTCCCTAATCTGTTCCTTTAATACTCTCTCTTCCAGCACAACTATGAGTTATCTTTCTCCTTCTAGCTGCCTCACCCCTCCTACACACTCTGAACACACACACACTCTCTGATGCTCTGGTGTACGAGGATGTTTACACTCTTGTAAGCTCTTGTGAGCAGCATGTATACACAAGTTCTTCCATCACACTTGCACAATAAGTTTTATTCTATACAAGCAAATCCCACAGATCCATCAAACATGCACAATACTCCACAGGCTTATGCAGGTGTGTGTGTGTGTGTGTGTGTGTGTGTGTGTGCGCACACATGACGCACCAGTATTAACACAAGTGTAAGAGGGATGCAGTCAGCTTGATGTATTATTCAGGAGCCCCAAGTGGGTGGCTTTAGCCAGTGTTGCTATCACACTGCGTGCGTTCAAACTGTTTATTTGGATTCCGAATAAAATGATGCAACTACAAAGCACATATTTGAGTCTTTATGAGCACAGGCAGTGCAGGAAGTGTCAGCGTGTGCAAATGAAATTAGATTCTTGTCAGCCTTGAAAGACAGCTATATTATCGTCAGAATTACTTTTTTCAGCGGGCGATTCCCACACAGAAACTGCTGCCAAATGAAAGAGTCTAAGTTTCAAACCTCAAAAAACACAAAACATTGGAGCTATACCACCGACTTCACATCTGTCGTCCTGATTAACAAAAGGGATAGAATCTGTTGGTTGGTGGCTGCTGTGATGTATCGTCTCTCTCTCTATCTCTCTCTCTCTCTCTCTCTCTCTCTCTCTCTTTTTCTCAGTAGTTAAAATTAGAAAGACATAAAGTCTCCAGGGAGGCCTATAAGAAACATGCAGAAAACATATTTCAAAAGGGAAATATTTGGGCAATCCAAATATTTATGAATGAAAGGATGACACTTATTAACTTTTATCTTAACAATATGGCATAAATATCTCAGTATAAACCATATAAACATATCAGACTATTTGTAATTTCACTGCAGTATATTTTATATTTTTATAGCTGATGCTGCACGTCGTCGTCGTTTGAATCAGAAGATACTGGGATCCTTTATAGCAATGTTTCAGAAGCAGTAACACACGTCATCCTCGTCTCTTCCTGGATTCCAATGAATTCAAACCTAAACCCTCTTCTCTCCTTTCATTCTCACATTCCAACAGAATTTACATCTCATTGTAAAATTGCATTATTTTGATAGTGTGGTCTTGCTCGTGAAAAGATACTTAAGTTTGAATGAAGTGTATTTCCTATTGCTGTAGCAGATGAATAAAAAACAAAACATTGGAGTGCAAAGAGTGATAGAAACCATGAGAGAGATGTTTTCTACTTAATTGGTAACAATACGTATTTACTGGTTGAAGTGTGAAAAATTATTCATTCAAATTGAAGATTCATAATCAATCCTATAGCTCTAAAGTAAAACCCTTAAACCTCTTATCACAGACTCGTTCACAACTGGTCTTAATAAACCAGTCAGACAGTAATTTAGTCAGAGATCCCTAATTCAGTTATTTAACCTAATCATCAGTCTGCGAGTTCCCATCCATCACTTAGCTTCAATGGGCTCACTGTCAGTCACCTTTGTAACCAGTCAAATGATCAGCTTCTGATATAACCACTGTTAAACAATCTTCACACAAAACACATCTGGGATCATCTGGATTATCCTACACCATTCACCCCAAACAATTAAAGAAAGCACTGACTTTTGACTATGAATTGAATGTTTTAGATTAAGCATTAGAATCATGTCACGCAACACGTTACTTTGTTTGGGGAAAAAATGAAGAACAAAGGCTGAAAGAGTTACAAGCAGTTGTGACTGTTCTTAATCTCACTTATTGCAACTATTGCAAATAGCCGATATAAATCAAATTAGGTCATTAAAAACTACAACTTTATATTGTGGATTTAAGGATTATAGGCTACTTGATTGAATTTACAGATATTTCAGGTATAAAAGGACTCTTTACCACTTTGGATTCTGTCTTTCTTTCATATATCCATCCCCTTTACTTATTCGAGCAAATATGTGAACAAATAATCTTAGTGTAAGTCGATTACTGAAACAGCACATGTTCAGAATTTATACTGCTGGTAAAATGTGAAGAGATAAGAAACAAACAAATGTGAAAACAGAGGAAATGTTTTCTTTTTTGAGGAGAGGAGAGGAGAGGAGAGGAGAGGAAGAGGAGAGGAGAGGACAGGAGAGGACAGGAGAGGAGAGGAGAGGAGAGGAGAGGAGAGGAGAGGTGAGGTGAGGAGAGGAGAGGAGAGGAGAGGAGAGGAGAGCTGTGGTTTTTTAAAAAAGTACTTTGTGTCTCTTTTAAGTACCAGAGGGTTTCTCTGTTACACTGTATAAAATGAACATTATTTATGGATGAGTATGTGGTCATTAATGCAAATGAAAGCAGGTAGATGAACAAATATACTGTGTACTGTACTTGGCATGCATAGAACTGACTGAAGTAATGAGCAGGAGAGAGACTCTAATACATCCATTCAGCCGTCTATTGTAATGATTAATTTACGACCCCCCGCCTTCTCTGATCCCCACCTCCCTACATCTTCCCCGCGCCCCCCCCCCCCCCCCCCCCATACACCCGTCCCTGCTCTTCCTTTTTCCCTCCATTTTTCTCTGCATCCCTGTAACTCTCTCTTTTTCCCCTCAGCGTCTGATGCAATCCGTTACCAACACAGAGTGCAGCCTTCCTCTCATTGAGACACAAAGAGAGCACGAATATTGTGCTGAGAGAGGAGTCGGTGGGGGGGGGTGGAAGAGGAGGAGGAGGAGGAGGACTGGGAGGAGGAGGAGGAGGGTGAGTTTGGATGTGTCCTGGATGTGCCAATCCTCACCGTGCCCCCGGGACACACACGAGATAAACACCAGATAAGCCTGACAAAGACGACGGCGCCAAGGCTCAGGGGTTGGCACGGCTATAAGAGGGGCACGGCAGGATGTTTTGCGCCCCCTGTTGGTGATAAATGGCAAAAAGAGTGTGTGAAAAAAAGAGACAAAGGAGCTGGTTACAGCTGAGGCAGGAGGTCAGTGTATGCCTAACTGAGCAATGTTCCCTCGTGGCAGGAAAACACTGCCGGCCAGGGATCTGCAGGGGCTCTTGCTGCTCACACTGTCATTTGTGGGGCAATGCTATTCTGGGAACAAGGTGGTGTGTGTGTGTGTGTGTATGTGTGTGTGTGTGTGTGTGTGTGTGTGTGTGTGTGTGTGTGTGTGTGTGTGTGTGTGTGTGTGTGTGTGTGTGTGTGTGTGATGGCATGCATACTGGAAGCAAGCAGTGGAGATATAAGGCGGGAAAAATGTCATATTTCTCAGACAATGTATTACAAACGTACAGACTGCAGACAAACTTAAATAAGATTTCCTTTTCTTTGTGTCTACATATTCAAGAAGATTTTTTTTTTCCCTTCTCCCTCTCTCTGACTCTCTCTCTCTCTCCTTGCAGGATGTTCAATAATTCACAGACAGAAGAAGTCGGGGTTGGCTCAGCAGGGGGCGTACCAGCTGACAAGATGTTGGTATAGAGCTGTCAAAATGTGGAGGAATTACATGATGCACTAAAGAGGCACCACACACATGCAAATCTCTGCACTCACTCAAAGCGTGATTTCAGAAATTCTGCATTATGTTAGTGTGCATACATGACATACTGTACACAAAGTCAGGATGCAATGTATTCACACTTTTATACCTTCCATACAAACCTCACATGCTGATCTTTCAGCAAATCCTCCTGCTGCACTCTCAATATCTCGATAACTTTTAGATTTGATTATATTTGGTCGTTTAATTTTGGACTTATTTTCCCTATGAGGCAAAATCTTAGCTTTCAAACTGGATAATTAATAATCCACTCTCACTTATCGAACACTTGTCGGACAGAATCAGTAAAAGATGTTACAACTACAGGCGCTGATAGCCAAGTGGTTATTTTGAGCGCCCCATGTATGGAGACTGTACTCCACAGCGCGGCGGCCGCGGGTTCAAATCCATCCTTGGCCCTAAAGCTGCATATCATCCCCTACTCTCTCCTCCCAACGTTCCCTGTCTCTCTTCAGCTGTCCTATCTTATAAAGTCGAAAAGGCCACCAGAAAATATAAAATAAAAAGATGTTAAAACTAAACCAGTCATGTAAATTTAATCTGAGGTGACCATGGCCAGTGATGTCATAACAGTATATTCAGACACGTTGAGCCAACATAATGTACAAGCTTGCTGGATGTTTGACCATTTTAAATTCTGCAGCTACAGTTTCAATGCTGCTCTTTCTACAAGTCTATTAAATCTCCCATAAGAGCTCATTTAGGTGGAGACCTGGTGACTGTGGCGCTCTTAAGATATGATTCACATACTTTAAACTCGTGTCGTGTGGAGGCCTTTCATTCTCAGTCAAGTTTCTGAACATTTTCATTGAGTTTTTAAACCCATCAGCAGTTATCACAGAAGGCAAAATCACAGTCTTGACTCAAGTAGTACCAGTGTAAAAATTAAATAATGAATCAACATCTATATTGAAGTTAACGTGAAAAAGTGAAGTACTAGCAGTATAAAAAAGGCCTCTTAAGGACATTTCATCACCCTGTTTCTGTGCAGTGTATTGACCTCACCTTATGTTTGGGAGACCTTTAAGTCTAAAGTCAATTAAATAAAAATCTTAAATGAAACTAAAGATGATCTTGCTCAAAAGTGCAATTCAGATATCAATGTTTGCTGCTTCACTTTCATTCATACCTCAACAAACGATCTAGTAACTGTTCTTTCTGGACGCTTCTTTCCTGCGCTCCGCTTTCCTTCTCTTTTCTTTGATGTCTTACATCTTTAATGCCATTTTCGTAATGATACGTCTGTATGACACTGATAGATATTCAGAGAAACTGTCATAAAGATGCATTTTAGTTGAGAAATGTGAGAATGTTTTGAATTCGGGCTCACAATAATGCACAATACACACAATCAATAATTCATTTTAAAATGATCTAAGTTAAAGTGACAGCTTTGTTTTCTATGTAAGGAGTATATGTATTTGTTCAAATATATTAAATGAAACAGCTGTTGGAAAAATAAACCCCCAAGAAAAGCACAAATACCTGAAAACACTGCTTAAGCCTTTATACTTTGCACCAGCATCTGTTTATCACTTGTATCTGCAGAATAGTTTTCCTTGAGAGAGCACTAAGACACACACACATTAACAGTTACATCCGGGTTCTTTGCAGTATCCCTCAAACACTAAGCAACACAAGTGACACACAACCTCATGAGCTATCACACGGCGTGGCTCACTGAGGGGCATCCACCTGCAGCTCTGAACAGCTTAACATGTGTTGACAACTTTCTACAGCCAGTGCACTCCTTCATACACAGCAGATGAACAATAATGTAACCCTAACACATTAGTTTATGTATACCATTATTTCAAGTTTAAACTTAAATAAATGTAAATCCAAAACATTTTTTTTTCCTTCTCCACACCGATTCCATTACCTTGACTTAGGAGACAAGAATTGGCCAGCCCCGAGTACCCTCCAAAGTAAGATACATAATATTGGCATATACATAATAAGTGCTAACATTTTTTTAGCTTCTACTAACATTAACTAGCTCGACACCTTCGCTATGTGTTTACCTGAAACATTCTGCTTTTGGGAGGCTTATGGGTGAAGGTAATGAATCGGTGCATTGACTGGCATATTCTATATGGTTCTTGCTGTTTGTCAAAGCACTTTGTAAACCTGTGTTTTTAAAAGGTGCTATATAAATAAAGTTATTATTATTATTATTATTATATTCTGCTATATCCGAAACAGGATTTAAGTCTGTATTGGTGTCACAACCATATGGGCATCAGTATACCAGGGGGAAAAAAAGTGCAGAGATTTGACTGAGCTGACTTTTCCTCGACCACATTTTTGCCTTTCAAGGAAAGCCCTTCTACTGTAAATGTTAACCATTTCACAGCCAAGTGGATTCCCAGGAGCCGTTGATTTTAAAAAAGTATTTGTGTTAGCAATGTAAGGAATGTATCATCGTCACCAGCAGGAGAATCAGCAGTGGGCACACTGAGCTGTGAGAGAGCTCTGTAATGACTGCAGCAACAAGTTGAGCTACTGTCATCACACCCACCCCTCTTTCTTACTCGCTTTCAGTCTGTCTCCCACACTGCGTGCACATTTACACAGCGTGACACTCACACACACACACACACACACACACACACACACGCGCTCTCTCACACACGCATCCAAAGAGCCGTGAGAGCTCGACTCGCCTCTCACCTCTCACCACCATTCATTCACTGTCCTGCTTTTTAACAGTCTCACACACACACACACACGAGCAGCCGGTGGGACATCAAGGAGAGAAGGCTCGACAAATGCTGAATCACATGAACGCCTTCACACCACTCGGCTGTGTCACACTCTGACGTTCACACACACACACACACACACACACAAGGTCACACACATACTGTAGATGGAGACACTAAACATGCTGAAAAAAGTCCAATGACAATATCCCAGTGAGGCATGTGTGTGTAGGTGTGTTTAAAGCGCTACTCACCTGTTGCCCAGAGACTTTTCCTCCAGTTCATGTGGCTTGAAAAACCACTTCCCGATCCTCACGAAACCTTTATCCATCAAACATCTGCAGCGGGGAAAAAAAGGAAATCATAGAGGGGAAAGTTATTGATAAGATAAGTTGAAAAAGAACCAGAAACTGTAAAATAAAACTAAACTAAACGTATCTTCCTCATAAGAACAAAACTACATCTAGAAATGTAAAGGCTGTAGTTACAATTGCTTGTCATTTGGTGGTAAAGGCAGTGAAATCAATCATATTCTATTTTCTTAGAATAATAACCTTTTAAAAATCTGTTAAAAATGTCATTCATAATAACTTATTTCTGTCCCTGATATGATTTTCAAAGCTCATATGAGCAGAAAGTGTTTTCATATTTAGTTGATCTTGCATGGGTTGAATCGCTTCTTTTTTCTTAGCTTGAGCAAAAATGAGCAACGTTTGTGGAAAGAGGAAAATTGACTTTTAGATGATTTTTTTTGAGGATTCAATATTAATTTATTATGAATATTCTCTTTTCAAAATGTCTTTATTTTTTTTATTAAAGCTCCTGTGAGGACCTTCTGAGTTGTGTTAATTTAGGCGACCCCTTGGGATAAAACTGGAAAATGTGTCTTTTTGTTGATCTTTCTCTGTACAAATGTAAGAAGTGTTTTCTGACCTTTTCATTTTAACAGTCTAATTTGCCACTCGAACTAAATCCTTGAAAATAAAATAAAAAAGGCCCTCAAAATGTAGAAGGGAGGATGATATTTCAGAGCAATGTGTGAGACGTAAAGTTTATGACAAGTGCAAAAGGGAAAGTAATCTCCCCACTTATCTGCTTTCCCTTAAGTGGTTTACACTTTCACACATAGCTCTCCAAAACCTTTTTCAAAATGTGACACATCAAACACTCGTGCTCCCTATTTGGCTATCCCGCCATCTGTGCACATCTTCACCTCGTTTTGGCCTCTTTTTCCTGACAAAACTGGACACTGTCAGAACTCTGACTCCACTCTGTGAGCAGGTGCCAGAGAATTCCCCCGCTGGATCCTCTGACCCGGGTCGAGGAATTACTAAATGCATTCATGGCCTCTCCTGAGCTATCCGAAAGCTTTCAGTCTCCTCTACCATCTTTGGAGCATTCTTTTCATTGCCCTTTTTTTTTTTTCTTATCTTAAAGCTGATTACTCCCTGAAACAACTCATCTTATAAAAACATTACCCTAGAAACTGTATTTAATGTGGTCACACATAGCTGATTCCCAAAACCACCTAATAAGGTCAGCACCGGCCCTGATACCAATTTACAGTATCGGATCAGTGTATCTGTAAGCAGGGTCACCTCACTGGAGCCCTTATTAAGAATACACAGTGAGGGAGATAACAGTGCACTTTATCCATAGAGTATGACGCTTTTACTGAAAGGAATCCTGATATAATTTATCTTTCTCATCATCTTTATTTGTTGAAAGCACAAGATCTTTTTCACAGTAACTTCAGCTCTCTTTAACAGTTTATTGCTGCACAGTTGGCATATATGTGTATTCATAAATGCATAACAAAAAACAGTTGAATACACTGATATTTTTGGCTACATGCTGCAGCACAAAAGCGGCAAAGGCCACATTGACATATTATATCTGTGTTTAGTTTATTTTGAAAACATGTTAGCAGGCAATTTTTGGGCACATCAAGAAGACATTAGAGCGGCGTGAGGATACATCCAGAGGTTTCTGTCCTTGTAGCATTGTTTTGTCTCCACCTACTCCTTAAAAAAATATCTGGCGTAATAATGATAACAATAATTACCTTTAGTTACGGGGCACTTTTCTGAATTCCAGCTACAAAGTGCTTCAGACAGCCAGCAAAATAAAACCGGCAGGTCATAAAATCATTAGCAATAGGGAGGATCAAGGAATGACAAATATTTAATTTTAATTGCTCAGTAATTCACATTCCACACGCTAGTCTGACTCACATTGTCTCTGTTGTTAGGTGGGTTAGCATTTACACTGAAGGAAAACAGTACAGCTGTCTGGCAAAAAGGAAAAGCACTGCTGTGGTTGAGGCTGTTGTGCAAGTTTGCAACGGGGCAGCTTGTTTAGAGACGATCCAACCCGTCCTTGAAACCCCTTTTGAGGAACTTTCAGTTTGTGTTCATTCTGGCACCCCCTGTGGACTAAGCAGTACCTCTGAACTCTTTGCCCATCGTGCCCTGAACATGTGCAGGTCATGTTTTAGAACAAAACAAATCTCATCCTACTTTTGACTGGGGGTCTGACACCTATTTCCTTAGCAGTGGTTGCAGGCTTAAGAGATACCTACATGTAGAGAAACAATGAATGTAGTCTCTGATGTTCTGCTTTGCTTTTGCAGCTCGTAAAGAGGCATCAGTGTTAATTGACGTCTGTTTCATAACCAGCCAAAAACTCCTCTCAGGAGCTTTAAAGTTAAAGTGTTGATAAAGCTGCTTTGAGAATAATAAGGGTTTGAGTGTTTGTGCTTTATTGACAGGTGTCTCCAGCTACAATGGAAACTCTATTGTATACCTGCCTTCATAAAACATCTTATAAACTGATGACAAAAGTAATGCCCCTTGTGTTTCCTCTCTTATCTTATCTAAATATCATTACACTATAGCTATAGCACTGTCTAGTGTAGTGTTAAGGATCACTCAACCTTTGTTACTATGTTTCTCTCGCTTGTTTAATTAAATAATCAAGGCCACTGAAACGCTAATTGTTTACCAGCTAATTAACTTGATGTTACTGCTAAATGAAAATAATAATAACAATAAGAGCAGGTGACAGAGATCAATATCATGTGTGAGAGAGGAACTAAGAAGTGGCAATCCGTCCTGTGTTCAAATAGTGAGCTATAAAAGGAGTTAGCTTCAAGGTAATAGGAAGGTTAATTCAGCCTGCCCCCTATGATGATCAGTGATGCTTAACTTAATAGAGAGCAAATATGTGCTGCTTCATTTAACAGATGGCTCTGACTCAGAAAGGAGAGCGTTGGGTACTTGAGCAAGTGATTCAGCACTCAGATTATAATTTCATTAAGGTGAAGTGGCTGGAAGAAAAAGTAAAAGCTGTCCGTCAACATGACATCACGTTCATTTGGTTTGGCCACTTCTGTAGAGTATTCAAACGGGACGAGTTGTTCATATAAGAAATGGTAGAGTTTATATCTTACGGACCCATTTTCAATTAACTTGAATATTAAGAAACTTTTTTTATCAAATTTAAAGTACAAAAATAATCTGACAATGATTCTCACTAGCTCAGTTTTTGCATCCGTTTTGAATGTGCAAAAAGTCTCAATTCATCTTAATTATTATTGCTTAATAATATCAGTGTATGAGGTTAGAATGAAACTTCCTAAAGTTGAATTATTTTCTTCACACCATTACTCTCTAAACCAAACTGACTGCATCAAAAACGTCAAGTTTCTGTCGCTTATTACAAGCCTTAATAATGAAACTCCCCTACATAGAATTATTTTTAAACAATATAAACATTTTATCACTATTTAAACATTCAACAAACAGAGTCAACAGCCTGTTTAGTAGCTGCACACATAAGAAGATGTTTTTATAATGTGACATTCTAATAATCTGTGTGACAACTGTTCTAACTTTTACTATTAACACATATTAACATGACAATTTTTTGCTTTACTCCATAGTCTAAAATACTTAAAAATGCATTGCTCTATATATATTTATCTCCTTACTATATTTTGTTGGAGTTCTTATTAAACACTCTTTGTGTTTGGATGTTACTCTGAAATGTTTGGGGGGGATGATTTATCTTAAGAGCACTTTGTAGGTTGCATTACCTTCTCTTTAATTTTTCGGTTATGTAACATGATTGAATGTTCCTGTATATCATTTAGAATCCTTCACTCTGTATCTAAAGAAGTATTTCTGGGGAATGGTGCTGTGTGTGTTTTTTTTTTTTTACCTCTCCAGCAGGTTGTGTATGGCCTTGAACAGGAGGGTCCTGCACTCGTATGAAAGCCCGCACTCCCACAGCCCCTCCTCAGCAACTGAAACACAAGCAGAAAATAATCAGCAAATTATTATTCTCTGTTTTTTTTTATGTCTCACTTAAAAAACAACAAAAGTCATCACAAATCCAGTGATAGCGAAACATCTGCACACACCAGCTTGCAGATAATAAACAACACATGATTCAGCGTTTAACTACATGTGTTTATGGCATCTCTGTCAAAACATGCTGCATGTGCTGATTAGAAAACCTTCACATCGCATCAGAAATGGAGATCAAGTTATGTATGTGTGCGCCTGTGTGTGTGTGTGTGTGTGTGTGTGTGTGTGTGTGTATGTGTGTGTGTGTGTGTATGTGTGTGTGTGTGTGTGTGTGTTCAGAGGGTGCTTGGCGGTACAGCTGTCAGGTTGGCTGCAGCGACAGCCCAGTCAAACCCCATGCAGTTGTCAGCTCCAGTTAGCTGCAGAACAAGATTGTGTATGTGTGTGTGTATGTATGTGTGTATGTGTGTGTGTGTGTGTGTGTGTGTGTGTGTATCTGTTCAGGCTGACACACATACTTGCATGCTCAGGTTTGTACACGCATACACAGAGTTTGAACCTTTTTTTCCGTCTTGGGAAATTTAAGCAGCTGAAGACAAACGTGGTCAAATCTGCAGCACACGGGTCACAATCCACTGTCCTACTGATTTCTTTAACCCCCCGACCCTTTCCTGGCACCAACCCCAATTCCTGTCCTCCCAAAAAGAAGACACACACACACACACACACACATATTCACACACGCACACACACACACACACACACACACACACTCACACACACACAGGAGCCAGTTAACAGAATTTCTCTTTGTTCATTGCCATATACCTGCAGGGCTCCTGGAAGAAACTGGAGGCTTGTGTGTGGGTGTTGTGTTTGCTTATAGGGTGGTGGCAAACAAACCAAGCATCACAGAAATACACAAGAAAAAAGGAAAGAAAGACGCACACTGCCTGGGGGATGGGTGGCATAAACCCCAGCAGAGGTTTTCATTTTCCTTGCTTTTTCTTTCGTTTCTCTCTTTTCCCCCTCTATCTCTTCTGCTTTGTTGATATTTCCCTCCTGTTCTTCTTTTCCTTCTTCTTCTTCCTCTTCATACAAGAGTGAATGAAATTTCCTTACTCGCCAGAATTACCCCGTCACCATGGAAACGCTGGTGGTGAGAACATGGCGCCCTGGCATTCAATTTCTAACACTGGTTCCTCCCTCCCCTGCCCCTCACCCTCCTCCTCCTTCCTCTGTTCTATTGCTTCCAACACAACCCCCCCCCCCCCCCTTTCCTCCTCCTCCTCCTCCCCCCACCCCTCATTTACTCCTGCTTCAGGGCGCAGACAGGAAGCTGCTCACTCTAGCCAGCTCCTCTACAGAGCAGAAAGAGAGCGAGAGAGAGAGAGAGAGAGAGACAGACAGACAGAGCGAGCACCATGAGCAGAATGCCAAGTCTCTCGCAAAATCCAGCTCATTATCACTCACTGTCTCCATATCTCCCTCTCTTTCTCCTACACCTACAAATCCCCCAACTTTTTTTGGTCTTACCCTAACTCTGCAACTCCTCCTTAAGATCCCATCTTTATTTCTTTTTTCAGGATAGGCTCGGCCAAAAGCCCCTGACCCCTATGAGAATATAACTGTTTAAACCACTACTCTATTTAATGTCCTCCAAAAACGCTTCTCCCCAAAAGATACAACACAATATAGTTCCATACAATATCATACGCTATACAAGTTTATACCATCCAATCTCTTATGATACTGCTGTATACAATATCATATGATCCAAAACCATAGAATAAGATACAAAATCATCATATGACAAGACTTGAAACGAGACGATATGATGCTAGGGGAAACGATAAGATAAGACAAAATAAGATAAGATAGCACAAATTGTGTCGAATGTTTGACTATGACCCAATAAAAGTTATATCATATTCAATTAATTATACACAGTGAAAGGAAAATGTTGAACATGTGAATTGTAAAGCATGGGTTGATAAATAAATAAATATAGAGGAATATTTATGAGGCTATATCTGTTTACATATAACATGCAAACAAATATAAATGTACATTAAGTTATATTAAAATATGTAATATCATGAACATGAATACGAATGAAATTAGTGTAAAGTTGACTATTAAATAGAGTCTGGCTCCAAACCTCCCACAAGAGTGTTTATAGCTCCAAAGAGAGCAGGTACAATGTGTTTTCACATTCTCTGATTCCTGCTAAACATGCAACCCACATTAGAGGCTCCTGTTTATATTGTCGCTGTCATAGAGCCAGCTCACTGCGCCACATCAACACAAGGTGTAGCAAATCACTCCTGCATGCAAGCAAACAAGGTCACAAGCATATACGTCTAACACCACACTCACACATAGGAAAATGAAGTGTGAAATAAAACAATGATCTGATACATTAAAGAAGCAATGTCCTGTAGGGATTTGTAAAAAAAAAATACAATAATAATACCATGAACCTGTCATTTTAGCTATCACCATGTTTGGAGATTTTTTTTATTTTATTTTTTTTTACAGCCTGTTAATCAGCGGAGGAACACAGATGGCTCGAGGGAAAAGTGCGCTGTAGACACTAAATGCACAGCTAAGTGCAGTAGGGCTTTACAGCATCATGATCCATCATTCATCACAGGCTGAGCTGCAGGGAATCGTGCATCATGCTTGAAAGATCTTAAAGGAACTGGATCCAATCAGCCTCAATTAGATTAAAGTGAAAGCTCATCATTCTTGGTGTTTACTGATTTTTACTGATAAAAAAAAAAGCCAGATTTCTTCAAAAGAAGCAGACAACATCAATTTGTCTACAATAATAAAAAGAAAAAAAATTCAAATGGGATAAATTGGCTTATAACACTACATCATGCTGCAACCAGAAACATTTAACAATAAATGTGAACTATAGATGCAATAAAGTGAAAATAAAAGAAATAATATTCAACCATATTTGTTTAAAAGATCCCTTAAAATATATACATGACTATCAGTGTTCAAACCCATCAGAGTCATGTTGACAGTGTGTGTATGTGTGTTCATCTTCATGCATGCAGAGTGTGTGTGTGACAACTGGTTCCCAAAGGACCTGACTATGCATGCAAGCTCTGGGCCTACATTTTGTATTATTGTGTGTGTGTGTGTGTGTGTGTGTGTGTGTGTGTGTGTGTGTGTGTGTGTGTGTGTGTGTGTGTGTGTGTGTGTGTGTGTGTGTGTGTGTGTGTGTGTGTGTGTGTGTGTGTGTGTGTGTGTGTGTGTGTGTGTGTGTGCCATGTGTGTACAGTGAGTGACGTAATGTCCTCAAAAATGCGTGCATTTCACACGACCCCCCCTCCCGCTCATGCTCTCCATGCTCTTAACTGCCGCACCTCCCCAAACACAAACAAGCAGTGATGGAACTGGGTCGCCTGCTACCACTCGCAATATTTCCACCTCTCTTTCTCTCCATCTCCTCCTCTGTTTCTATCTTTCCATCTCTTTCAAATCACATCCTCTCTTCTCTCTCTTCCTGGCTCTCTCCTTTTTCCACGGCGTCCTCTGGCTGTTTTGCTCTCACAACGCTAGATGGAGTGACCCATTGCTACAATTACACGATCTGTGCTTAGCAAACACGAAGGTGGTATTGATCTAAAGGCGAGAGTCGAGATGTGACAACACTCGATGACCCCTCTCTGCACGTTTCCATCCTTCTTTTCTCTCTCTCTCTCTCTCCCTCGTCTCTCTCTATTTCTCTCTCATTTGATCAATATTACCATCAGTCCTGATGTCCAGCAGCGTCTCTGCAGCATGCAGGCTACGAGCTCACCCCGGCAGCGTGAGTGTGTGTGTGTGTGTGTGTGTGTAACATTGCCTGTATGTGATTTCACACAAACCACACTGCCACTTTACTAATTAGCTGCCCTGCTGCATGTCTGAGCAGAGGTTGGTCTCTGTTTGTGTGTGTGTGTATGTATGTGTGTGTGTGTGTGTGTGCTGCCTGTGGTGTCTGTTCAGGGTAATATGCTTATGGTGATGTGTGTTTTACGAACAAGAAAGACAAAGAGAGATAAAAAAAGTCTGCACAGATGGGCTGATAGGGAAACAGAGAGAAGAAGGGACACACAGGTAAGGGGGATACAAATGAAGATAATAAAGAATCACTGTTCCAGTGCTCACTTAAAGACTCTGGAAATATGAATTGAAAGATTTAAAAAAAAAAAATCACTAATTATATCAAAGTTTTGTCTCATTTAGAGTTCATAAAAACTAAGTGAAAGTAAGTGTTTATTACTTTGTGAAAACCTAGATCAAACTAGTCGTATATTTGCGTATGCAATTTAGAGAGCATGTCAAGCCTGGTTTGGCCTTTGCAGATCATATTTTGATTGACATCTGCCTGGTTTCACAGACAACAACAGCATACATGAGAAGGTGTAAATCAGCCTCATATGTCTCAGTCCCCTGAGTCAGAAGCAGAGGAGGAAGCAGAAGTCTTGCATTGTAAGTGACAGTTGTCATTGTAGTGAGAATTTACGTCCATTTCATTGTAAGCAGTTAGCATACACACACATAGATAGGTAAGATAGTACTCTTTGTTCACAAAAAAAAGAATGCAGCAACCATGGCTCTTAAGTGACAAATAACTAATTAAAACTAAAGCTGTCTGATGAATTAACATTTGGACGTTAATCATTTCATAAGAACACAGAAAGCAGGTTTGAGACTAATGTAATTGTTTTGGCTTCACTTCCAGGGAGATGTTCTTTTGCCCATTTGAATATGCAGTCAATGCAGGTGGAGAGCTGCTATGTGGCATTTATATGATAAACACCCAATTCAACCCAAATATAGGAAAGGCTATGATGGTCTCTATAATGTACATATGACCTTGAATCACATGGTTTATGTGGATATGAGAGGGGAAACCAACACATGCATTTTTGTGAATCTGTTGAAGTGGAAGGTATTGGTAACAAATTTATTGCAATTAGGCATCAGAAAATGATTTCATACTATTGTTCTTTAATGACTACAAGTATAAAAAGTACCGCGTGGAGAAATTATTTCCCATTAGTTTGTGACTTTGACTTTCTTTTAATTGATCTAATACAGACAAAATCAAGCACCACAGCATGTTTATACTTGTGAACCTTCACAACACAAAACCAGATTTATTATGTCACTTTAAAAGCGCTGCCAGGGAAATTGGAAACACTTCTACAAATGTGTAAGAGTTCTGCAGAGCTGCACACTGCATTTTTATGACAGCACTCGACAGTTTAACTGACATGAGTATAACACACTGGGGTGCTGGAGGAATGGGGTGTTGGATGTATCCAAAAGGAAATTAAGAGGCAATAGGAGCTGACCGTTTAAAAAAAAAAAAAAAAAAAAAAAAAAGGGAGAACAGAGTGGGCAGAGAGTTCAGATCAGCAGAAAGAAAAATGATTGTTATGTCCCTAATATTGATCGACAATTCATTCAAACTCTGCACTTTTATTTTGAAATTTATTGATTGAGACGTGCATTTTGAAGAATATTGGTCCTGCTGCTGTTACTACAGCTCTTTTTATACTGCATTTCTTTTATCCTTTATAAGACACTCTACAAAAAGATAAGAATCCCCAAGAGATATAAGAGAAAACCTCGTGCTGATAACTAATAGCCTTTACCTATACTTAACAGCAGGTCACTGTCTTTGTACTGGCTGTTAATATGACCATTATATGCTATATCAGCCTGGAACTGGGCCAGAGTTAATGCCTCCTGGCCGGCAGAGCTAGAGCCATCTGAAAGAGTTATAACCTGTATTCAGTCATGTACAGAAAGGAAATGAAAACACATTGAGAGTTCAGCAGTTTTGCCACTGCAGGATGTTTGTCTGGTTGTCAGGATGTGAGAGAACATTTCTGATGAGGTTACTATACCATTCAGGAACTTTACCTCCACTTTCATGAGTCAAATCTGCTTTCAATTCATTTTGGCAACAGTTCTTGTTTACGATGTAGCGGGCATATATCAGTGTGTCAAGTCACCGTAATTCTTGTAGGTCAAAAATGTTTAAGTTCTGAAGTTCCTGGATTGTTTTGGGAAATAGAAAATGTTATGAAAGCCTCTGCTTAATGTTACTTGAGGAGATCTTGTGAAAGTTATTTTCACTGACAGATTTTTACATCATATCAGGCGTGTTGTCATTTTGTCAATATTCTTTCTGCATACTGTTGTAAGCTTCTCTGATTGTTGTTGTTTTTCTGTCTTTCAGATCTACTGGGGGTTCAGCAGATCACAGATCTCATAGTACAGATTGGATCACAGACAGAAAATATATACTTATAATATATTAGTAGAAAATCAGATGACATCAGGCTGTGATATAAAAAGCTGCATCATTTCAATAAAAGGTATTTGTCATTGAACAAAGTACATTAACATAACAAACACAAAATAGAAATCTTTCTGTGAATAGCAAATCTGCTGTTAATCTACACAACAAGGGGTCTCTCTTCAATTGCGCTTTGAAATGACACACAGTTCATTTAGCTGATGTGTGTGTCTCTCCTGTAGTGCCAGTTGCGTGAGACACACAAACAAAAACATGGGGAGCATGTGTTGAGGGGCATCATCTTCATTTTTGGGACTGATCACAGTGCTCCACAGTTGGTTTGTTTAAGTTTAGACTACAGCAGGCTGTTAAATGACATTGCCAACATTGACTTACTTACTGATGTCATCCCCATCCACCAGCTGATACTTGCATGACGAACACAGACACAGTGAGAGTAAAAGTAGAAAATTCAAAGCAGAATCACACACACTGACAAATTCACCTTTTCCAACTGTTTTGTTTTTGGTATATCTCAGGGCTTTTAACTTTACTTGAGTGGAAAAAGTAGACAATCAGGAAAAGAACGAGGGAAATGCCATGCGGGAAAGGAGCCACAGGTTCGCCTCGCTGCCAGCTTGGAAGATTACAGCCTCCACACGTGTGTTGCGACCTAAACGCTAAAGTCCAGAAGCTAGACCATCAACCCCCTATTACCCTTTTTTCTGTATGAAAGTCTGTAAGAAACTTGCTTAAATATATTTCTAAATGTATTTTTAAAGACTGAATTGTCTTTCTATATGTACAGAGAATCTCCATGACAACTACACTTTCTACTTAAACACTGCCTTCTTCTCACTGAGACTCCGCACAGGGATTTAGTAGCAGTACATTCATTTTACATCATGATATTAAATGTTACATTGATCCACAGATCACATTCCAAACCATAGGGGGTTCGAACAGATAGTGATACATCCCTTGAGAACTTTTCAAGAGATTCAGCTGAACAGCAGCTATCTCTAATGTTCAGGGGAAAGTATTGAATAAAAAATTGTCTAATTTTAACAGAGTCTAATGACCAGTCTTTAATGGATGCTAACTTTTTTTTTTAAATCTCTCATGCCTTATCCTAATTTAAAAAAAAAATTTAAATTATGCTTAGGTAAGACACATACTTAAGACGAAATGTGCTCCACTGCATTGTGTTGTGAAAACTAGAAGGTGAAGCGTCAGTTTCAGTAGCATCATTTGGTCTCAGGGTGTAAACAGAAAGAGAATCCTGATCTGGTCCCTGTACAGCTCATATCATGGTAAATAATAAAGGGACTTGTCTCAACTTCCTTTGCTGATTAAATTCAAACTGTAATGACTCTGATGATGACTTGCTGGGTGAAAAAAGGCTTAACTTAATAATTGATTGCATAACTTAATATGAGTACTGTATCATCTGCATCAAAGAATGATCATGTTAGTCGGCTCTGCAGACAAACACTTTCAAGAATCATGACTGTGTAATGACTGTGTTATGTAACAACAAGGAATTCTAAAACTTGGACAAGTAACAAGCTTACTGGTTGCAGATCAACCTTTGAAATCAGAACCTGTTTTTAAAGTTAGCTTTAAAACCAGTTTGTTTCCAAGTTAAATGCTTTAAAATCAAAGCTCACAAGAACTTGGGGGGGGGGGGGGGGGGGGGGTTGTAATTACTCCGGTTATTTTCTGTTTTCTGTCAGTCACATGAGAATCAAGCTGGCTGATGGGAACACTTCTCTTACAAAGAATTACAGAGATCAGACGAGGTCGATTCTACAACAAGTAGCATCTGACAGCGGTAGCGTGAGGACACGGCCCCTCATACGTCTGACTGTGCCTTTTATCTAGTGGTATGTAAATACTGTGTATTGATATAATCCTGTAGGCCATGATGTTTAGATGGTACACTCTAATGTGGATGCATGTCTCAGTCATGCAAACATATCAGTGTTTGACTCACTGAATGTCATTGTATGTATCTTGTTATAATAAATAATGCATGAACTGTTATATGGTTTTTGAAGATTATTATTACAGGATACATTTTTACAGTGTAAAATGTAATTGTCCACAAAATACACTATTTTTGTTTTACTTTCTTCTTGACTTCCTCACCTCATCAGCTCTTTTAACACAACAGACCTCCAATCTGTCCTTGTGACACATGGACACACCCCCCCCCCCCACCCACACACACCACACACACACACACACACACACACACACACACACACACACACACACACACACACACACACTTGCTCACGTGCTGCTGTATGACACCATAACCTACATTTTTTAGTGGCATCTGTCAGACCAACACAACACTGTCTCTGCTGCTCCTCTAAAAACACAACCACCAACCTCCAAAGTTCATAGTGTGCAGAAAACAGCCAGCCAGTCAGACAGCACTACCAATGATAAGATCTTGTCTCCAGTTTATTACCCTTTACCTGTAGTCATCTTATTTTGTACTTTTACTCTCCTTAGAAAAGTCTTGTTTTTAAAGGTGATTCATGAACTAAGTTATTATTATTGCTATTAATAAGCTCTAAGTCCTGAATTATGAAAGTCTGCTTATCAACTCCAGCTATAGGTCCTTTTCAAAATGACCTAATGACAGTGATCCATTTCAATTACGTTAGGTAATGTGTGCAAGCAACCCATGGACAATCTAATTCACAAATTAAAGAATAAAGCATTCATCACTTATCAGAATTATCCAAAATGTCTATTATTAATTGGTATTTATGAGGCAGGTATTAAGACCCAGGAGGCCCCCAAAAATTGGACAGAACCAGGGGCAGGATTGACAGCTAGGAGGAGGAGGAGGAGGAGGAGGAGGAGGCTCAGAGCGAGTGAAAAATCTGGATTCAATTAGGTGACTGAGCTGTAGTTGCTCACATAGTTGTGGGAGTGAGTCAGGCAGAGAGGCAGGAGAAGGGACCAGGGTGTGAGTGCTGTTCTGTTCCTCACACAAACTCAAGAATGCAAAAGAAACTGAAGTTTATGTCTGTCTAAAGAGGATTTTGAAGACATATCTACTTAGAAATTATTCTGTCATTCCAAAGGATTCTGTTCCTCTTTTTTTTTTAAACCCTAAAAGCACCATTTGGAGCAAAGGAGTCAAGTTGCAGCCAGAAAAAAAAAGCTCCACCCTCTCTTGAGCTGAGGTCAAAGTGGAGGGTAACAATCGGGTGTCTGGCACCCACCCAGGCCATGTCAACACATTTCCATGTACAACTTCCTCTTGTTACCTCTATTGCACACAACATTCACAGCGCTTTGTTTTCTACCACTCCCTCTGACGCCTTGTGGGTTTGTCTTGAATGAAAAAAACAAAAATAAAGAAGAAACAGGAACTTTGTGAGAACGAGAACTGGTTGTTTGTGCAGCTGAGGTTTGCAGAAAAAAACGTTGATTGGCAGAAGTAACAATATGCATGAAATATATCGCGCTACAGCTATAAGTAATAGATTTTATTTGATTCAATAAACAGTGACACAGAAAGGCACGTGCACAAGAGGTGAAAACATAAAGTGCATTGTGTGAAACAGCCAGATTAACAGGAGTGAAAGGAGAGCATGCACAAAGCAGCAGAAGGATGGAGGGATACACTGACGAGGTGTAAGTCTCAGAGGAATCCGCCCTTCCATGTGCAAACAGGGATCTATTTCACAGACAAAGCTGCACGTTTTTACACACTTAGAGGAAGGGAGGAGGGAGAGCAATCATCACGGACATGCAGGAAATAAAAGAGAAGAATGAATAATTGAAAGCAACAAAGAAGACTCTCCAAACTCACAATGTTAACACTTGAAAACAGCTGTATGAATTTCCTCATTAAGACCCCCCCCCCCCCCCACAAAAAAAAAAAAACATCACTGTGAACCTTTTTTGTTGTTGAAAATCTATTTGTAAGATTAAAAACTTTCTTCTGTTTCTTGCGGAGATTTTTCATTTATTTTTAATCTGGTAAACAGAAAAAAAACGTAAAAACTCATTGAATTATTCAGCATCTCGAATGCTGGTTTGCAGTGATACTGTGTGTCATTACTGTAACAGCATGTTGACAGTGTGATTTATAATTTACAGGATATTTACTGTATTAATGCACAGTCAATAGTGTAATTAGAGAGAGGAGAATAGGGATCTAGCTGGGGCTATTACGCCCAACATAGGGAACAAAATGAGATTATGCTTTAATACAGCCTGCTATAAAAACGACGTGTGTGTGAGAGAGAGAGAGAGAGAGAGAGAGAGAGAGAGAGAGAAGGGGAAAGAAATGACAAAGATAGAAGAAGAGACAAAGAAGTTAGAAAATAGGTCATCATGAAACAGACTTAGAAGTCATGACAGAAAAGGTAAGGAAATAAAAATAAAATAAGCTCTATGTTATGCTGGAAGTGCAAAAGTAGTATGTGTGTGTGTGTGTGTGTGTGTGTGTGTGTGTGTGTGTGTGTGTGTGTGTGTGTGTGTGTGTGTGTGTGTGTGTGTGTTTCGTTGGCCTCTCGCCTGCCCTGACAATCAAAAAAGAAACAACTGTGCAGAGAAAAGCCAACAGAATTATCCCACAGCCTTACATAATTTGACAGTCATTTAGTTCATTCAACCCAGCACACACACACACACACACACACTCACCAACACACACTCACAAACACAAAGCTCCGCCACACACACACACATCCTTTGATGTTTGGGATGCTGTGGATGGAAGGATGCTAAGTGCCAAGTGTTTTCCCAGAAGTCACTGAGAAATAAATAAATGAATGGGACGAGGCGTCTAAACTGTTTTGCACATATTGTCAGGAAAACACATTTTGTCTCTGCGGGTCTCACATTATCACAACTGGCCGCTATGATTATACAAATAAATAATATAAAGGCAAAGAAACTAAATACGCAAAATTGCGTCTGCTAAACACGGTTAAATTAATATTACACAAGATAGGAAAGACTTTTTTCCCTGAATAATTGCTTTAAATTCTTAAATTGCTTCAGCCTCGTGACTCTGTATTTGTAATGATCAACCATGCATGGTTTATATCCTAATGATTACTACCATAATGTTCTCTTTTCAGTAGTTTTGATGACATGTCGTGAACAAAGAGCATCTCAGTGCCTTTTTCAATCACCTGTGTGTTCAGATGTGCGGGAGTTATCATGGGTGTATTTGCTGACCTTTAACTAATAAGAGGATTATTATTTCCCAACTCTATTTTATAATAATGTGTATTCCCTTCATGTTCCGAGCTTAGTGGCTCTAAAGTTGCAGCATGAAACCATCTTCCTGTCCTGAATTCCCCTCCACTGTTGCTGTCTGAATGAATCCTGTCGGTCTGAAAACAAAGGAAGTGATGCTGTTTTTTTCTTCTAACTGAGCTGAATGTGCTCAAGGATTATTTGTATTTACATTCTGATATTAATGTAAGCAGATGTCTCTGAGGAACTGTGATGGAGGTCTGTGTGACGGCCTCATTTATTTATATTTGACCCAATTTAAACCTTGTGTTTTTATTCTTAATATGCATTAAAAAAAATCATATTTTAAACCTGCAGCAAACTGCCCATCAAGCGATCAAACTGATCGAAGGAGAGCTGAGGAGGGGATCACTGGGAACTTATAATGCCCATTCTGCTCAAGTTTACCTGCAATCTTCAATAAGTTTGCATCTTTTGAATGTCTGGATGGGAAAATTGCGATCCAATACGACATGTTACGATACACTTTATTCTCATGTAGGTACATTCGTCTCTGATTTGAAGGCTTCACACATGTAGCAGACTCCACAGTAACAAAAAACAATAAGGATGTCAACAATATGCATGTAAACAAAGAAGCACCTGCCAACAATAACTACAGACAACATATATGTTCTGCCAATGCCTGTTCACACAAGCAAGTACTCCATGTATGCAAGTGTCACCATCAATGTTGTCACAAAGCCTGTACTCAGGTCACACCAGACACCACATGAGGGGAGGTTATGACATGTTTTCAAAAACAATGTCAGGGGAAAAGTTATTGAAGTGGGAGTGTTAAGAGTGACTGAATCTAAAGTGACTTTCAGTCTTCTGTCTGCTGCACTTTCCAAAGTGTCTGTCTGTTCAGGCTCTTGATTTTTGTAGTGTTGTTCAGTAAGAGAGAAGTGATGCATCCTTTGAAGCCCATTCACAGTGTGTACCTGAAGCTGTCAAAATAATGTGTCAAGTGTCAAGTATGGCATTCACAAGTTAAGTTAAGTATCTAGTTAATGACAGCACTGAGGTTTAGTGAAAAACTGTTGATTTCAAAGTAACACCTGAAATCAGACAAACAAGTGTAACATGATCACTGTTAGCTGTTTTAAATGTCCTGTCTGCAAGCTGCAGAAACAAACATTTAATTTTAATGAAGTTATTGTCTCGTGCATAAAAAGTTTACCAAGCATTTTACCGACGCACATAAAACTGAAACACTTAAAGATTCCAATATAAGACCATGATATCATTAATCACAGATTTAGCGCTGCAGCTAGCGGTGTAAAAGGACCGTTTCTGTGCTGTTGACCCTCATGTTAAGCCACAGACACTTGAGCACCTCATTAGAAGTGAATGGGCCTCGAGGTGGGAGGCCAGGCTGCTATTGAGAGGCTTAGCGGGACTCCACAGGGCTTCCCCAACTGCCACTGGAGGACAGACAGAGAGAGAGGGAGAAATAGAGAGAGAGACAGAGAGAGAGAGAGAGAGAGACAGAGAGACAGAGAGACAGAGAGAGAGAGAGAGAGAGACAGAGACAGAGACAGAGACAGAGACAGAGAGAGAGAGAGAGAGAGACAGAGACAAGACAGAGCGAGAGAGAGAGAGGAAGCTCTCTTCCAAGTTGGGATGATAAGAGATAGAGCGAGCTCTCCTCTGTCCCCAGGCATCAGTGTTGGTCTTTAGTTTTTACAGCACTTATAGCATGAGGATTCATTTCTTCAGTGAAAATTTAGAGTTGTGACTCCAAAAAACAAACATTTCTGGAGATCCCATAGAATTTAATATTTTATAGCACAGCGGATTAATCCCATTAAATGGCCATTATCAGTTATTATCAGTAACAAAGAGGTCAGCGGTAACAACTATACCTACCTGTTTTTAAAGGTTGAGCGACCTATATTTACACTAAGCTGGAGGACTAGTGAGTGAAGCAGTCATGACTGGAGCAAAAAAAGAAAAGAAATCAGGTGACGTAGTTTAAAAAGTCAACAGGTGTTTGAGGGGTCGATGGGTCGATGGGTCGATGGGTGACCCCCCCCCAAACAGGACTTTCATCCAGGAGATCACAGTTGGTGTGCAACCTGAAGTGAAAGTTATCTTAGATTACATTTACTTCAGAAACATAACATGACCTTATTTTTCTCTTCAAAGTTACATATATTTTAACTTAGACTACAAGCTTCTTTCTAAACCGAACCCAAGTGGTTTTGGTGTCAATACAAAACCACTCTGCGGTTGCTTCAAAACGTCTATCTTCTTGTATCGCTACCATGACGATGAAAGTTTGGTCATGTTGCCACTTTTAGCAAAACAATGTGTTGGCAATAAAAGGTGAATATGAATAAAGGGTTATTGTCTGATTACTTATTATTAACAATGTATTAGTTGTACATCAACTTATTTGAATGCTTTCTACAAAATTCTGTATTCTAAAAACATTTTCCTGATCCATAACTGCAGTAATTTTTGATAGCCTACCTAACAACACAGCAAACATTGTACAGGGTTAAACACTTGTTTAGTATTCTTAAAGTGAAAGCAAAGGTCCTATGACATACCGTCACTACTAATATTGCTCTGTATGTGTTCATGACGCGATTTTACACATTTTTGCCTGCTGGTTCAGTTGGCCTCATTCAAAGCATTGTGATGGTAGTGATAAGAGCAGCGGGCCACTGAATGCGCTAAACATTGCTGCTGCTGCTGCTGCTGCTGCTGCTGCTGTGGTAACAACATTCCAAGACACAACCTGATTAAATGAGTACATCAGATAGGGTAGAACTGTTGGTCCAGCGTCATCAAAATTGTCTTGCTAACCACTCTGGGTTTTTTAATCTGAAGTTTGTACAATAGAATACAGTACAGTCTTCATGTATGGTAATGTGGCTAAAAATGTGTCCCAATGAAAGGGAGTAACACATAAACAAATAAACCAAAAGTTCAGTTTCCACAGAGTTGTCTTTCTGCATATTCATGAATGATCATTTCTGCTCATGGCTTCACAAGGACTCATCATCCAAGGTTTGGAAACAAAATCTTCCCTTTTTCCTTTGAGCCAGAAATGTGGTTAAAGAAGATTAAAGACCAAGTGATGATCTTCTTAAATGGTCTTTAAAAAAGGGGTAAAGAAAAAAGAGTATATGAATTCATTGTAGGGACAATACAAAGCAGTGATTTGAATCTTAAAGGGTTAGATTAGTCGGCCACTAAAGAACAAATGTTGAGCGCATTTGAAAAAAAAAAAAACATAGATAAATAAATATGCAAACAGCCTGTGTTTGAGTTGAGATCACATGTGATTGCTTTAAGAATCAAAAAGTTCCATTTTCATGATTGCTAAATGGTATAAACACACAGCGGAGGTCCCTCTATGAGAATAGCCGTCCATTGTGTGAGACATTGATTGTGTGGGCACTGCAAGAAAATCAGCATCTCTGTGCTGGTGATAAAAACGCCAGGGGAAAAAATCTATCTGGCCGCTGTATCACTTGATGCCGGCTGAGAGGCCTCACATAAACTGCAGATATCAAAGGAAGCTGGCTCGTCTTCAAAAGGAGGGATGGAGAGAAACAACAACACTATTCATTCCATTTAATCCCTGATTATTTATTTAAAAAAGAGATGTATATATAGCTTCTTTTTTTGTTGTTTAAGACATCTGGCTTCAGTCTGAGCAGCATGATACTTCTGTCCTGAAGCTAAACAAACACAAATCTTAATGTCAGGCTGAAATAAGATGTGGAGGAGTTCTATACTTCTTTATTTATATCAACAGAAACATTATATTTGTCTTCTTTCACATTGCTCAAAGTATTCTTTTGTTTGAGATGTTTTTGCACCCTAGCTGCTAAAAGCTATAATCATAGATGACTGTGATTTGAATGCTGCTTAGGTTCATATAATGAGGAAAGAAAGGGTTTGAAATCATTCTCAAAGTAAGAAAATTACACAAACACTATACTTAAAACAAATACAAAAATATGAATAAAATAAATATATATAGATATAGTGGAAGGACTGTATGTATATTTCTATATTTATCCTGATTCTATAATTACATAACTTCATATTCTTAATCCTGGTATTTGAAATGCCATTGATACTGCAAAGAAAATGTAATTTATTCACCCCAAATCAAATTAACTTATTTTGGTAAAATTTGATCTTCTTTGTGGATCAAAACAGAGACCAGCAAGAAATGTATTTCTTCGGGCGCCGGTAGCCCAACGGTTAGCAGGCGCGCCCCATGTACAGAGGCTGAAGTCCTCGAGAGTGGGCAGCCCAGGTTTGAATCCCACCTGTGGCTCCTTTACTACGTCATTCCCCCAAACTCTCTCCCTGGTTTAAAGGCATAAAAAGCCCAAAAAGAAATATTGAAAAAAAAGAAATGGATTTTTGGTTATCTATATTTTGACGTTAGCAAACAACAACAACACTGTTATGCTAGCAGAGAATGATATGTTAGTCAGAGCTACACCTAGACAAGCAATGTCACTTTAAAAACTTCTTTTACATTTTGATTGAAACGACAGGTGTGAGCAGCTGCTAGCATAGCTGCTAATGTTTGCTTAGCTCGTTTGTAGCAACTCTGCTTGGTTCTTTGGTAAGCTTTATTGTTTGAGGTTTTTAATGGATGCCAAATGAAAAGCAGATATACATGGGTAAAAACACTATAAATGAAGCAGCGTCATAATTAGTTTATCAGTGTATATGACGGAGAACATCTACAACACAACTGTTGGGTCTGAGTTAGCTAAAAAATATGTGCTCCAAAAACAATGTCGGCTATCTCTAACGCTTTTCAGCAGACACAAAAAAGAGAGAGACGTGTTAAATAATTATCTTAGGGATTTTTTGCCCCAACATTAATTTATATTTTCTTTATGTGCGACTGTCAAATAACATTACATTAAGCTATCGTTCCTCCATTCTTTGAGCCAGGTAATACAGAAATGATAGCCCATAGGCTATAGGCTTTATTTAATCCACACAGAGTAAGCAGTTATTATTTTTACTCTACTACTCAGAATCAGGCATTTGAATTTGTATCAGAAAGGGAAACAAAGGTATGGGAACATCAGCAGATCTAACAGAAGACTCTGCGACCCACTCCTCACAATCAGAGGTTTGAAAATGTTTACGGCAAAGGCTTTGCGATGATTGTGGATAAGAGTGTTTGATAAATCAATCAAATGTTCCAGCACTTGAAATGTAAATGTGTATAACCTTAGACAGCAATATAAGCACACAATCTTTACCTCAACAGTTCAGACGTATAATCTTCAATGCATGAAGACCTTTTAAAGAAGGATGATTTGTGTGTCTCTTATCTGTTTGTTGTTATTCAGAATTATCCAATTAAAGACAGTTATAGTTCCAGATTGAGACATAAAGGCTTCTTTTTCTCTTTTTGACTTAAACATGGAATAAAGTTGCCTTAGTGATGAGCTGCAGCGCAAACAACATAAAAGAGCTGTTTTGAGGGATACCCAACCACCTGTATAGTATCGTATAGCACTAGTTTGTTGATCTTGAACACAAAACAGAAATGTCATTCTCTCTCTTATTTCCTCTCCCCTCCCTCCACCCACCATCTCCCAGTTTGCCCCACCTCCAAACTCTGTTTCTCACATTTTAACATCTGCACCCTTCCATTTGTATTCTGTCATTTCCCTCCTGTGGTTGCTATTTCTTCTTCTTCTACTCTATCTTCTCCCTCTCTTTTTTTCTGTATTACACGTACAAAAATGCTCTCAGTCCTTCCTTTCGCAGCTTCCCTTCCCAAACTGAAAGCATTCGAAAGGAAAAAAAACGCACACCCCCACCCTTGTTTCATGCAGCTGGGAAACTTCACCCTTTACCATGTCATCTCTCTCTTTTTCTTTCACTGACACACACACACAAACACACAAACCCCAAAGCAGGGTCAGGAGGTCACAGGCCACGCCCTGACTACCCATAAGGGGTGGAGAGAAGAAGAGGAGGAGGAGGGGGTAAGGAAATCAGAGAATCTTCCGTCCTTCCCCATGAATTTACAGACAAGTAAACATGACTGAGGCAATTTTTTCCCTCCCATTCTCAGTCTTCTTGGTTCATTTCTGGTTTCCTAGCTCACTTTTCCCCCCTCTTCTCTGTGTTTATTTCTTTCCCGGTCTGTCAAGGAAAAGCCCAAGGAAAAAGTTTTCCCCTCCACAAACACTTTTTTCCTTCTTCTTTGCAGCAAAGCTAATCTGCGACAGCTTACTGTACGTCTGTCCGTCCCGTCAGAGTGAAAAAGAACAGACTGATCCTTTCTCACAGATTTTGAGATGAGAAAGATGTGAACAGGAGGTGTGAAGTGACCAATTTTTAAAAAAATAAGTGTTTATTTTTTTTACTGGCAGGATGGCAAATAAGAGACCCAAAAAAAAGAGGAACATGTGCGGCACAACAAACCGACTGCATATCTAACTGCCCAAAGAGGAATCGCAGATGTTCTGCTCTCCCTCCAAACAAACCACTTTCTTTTCTTCTCTTTGAAGCATGAATTCCCGTCATACACACACACACACACACACACACACACACACACACACACACACACACACACACACTCCTCCTTCCCCTCCCTTTTCTCCCCCCTCTACATGTATCTCTCCCCTCCCTTCGTCTCCTTCTTCCTGGCCCTCCTCCTCTTTTTTAGCTTTTTTTTAATTTGCTATCATGGAATCGCTGCTTTCATGTGACTCACTTTTTCACGATCCAAAGCCAGACAGAAAAATGAAAGTTAAAAAAAAAGTTAAATGTTTGTGTCTTCTTTTTGCCTCTCATTAGGTGAGGTAGCATTTCTTCTTATAACCTCCATAGGTTTTGCCTCTTCCCTATTGAGACATGTGTCAGCCAGCGACCTAGTTCCTGATTCAAGCTTAAAAAAAAAAAAATGGCAGGCTAATTATTCATTCCCTCTGTTTGAGTTTTTTTGCTTCTGAGAGCTGCTCCTATAAGACAAACCCTGGAGGAATAAAGAGAAGGAGTAGGCCATGATTGGCAAACGTACACCCCCCCCAACCTTTTTTATTTGCCAAGGAACTGAGCGTCCTCACAAACAGACATGCGCCACCCCTAACATCACAGAGAGCAAACCCCAAAAACGAGGGAGGAGAGAGAAACTAAAGCACAACAAAGCCTGAAAGGAGGAGGAGTAGCAAGGGGAGGAGGAGGAGGGGGAGGATGGAGGGAGAGAGAGAGAGAGAGAGAGAGAGAGAGAGAGAGAGAGAGAGAGAGAGAGAGAGATGACTGGAAGAGGCAAGCGTCAGAGGAGAGAATGGATGCCAAGGAAAACTTGTTGACACAGAAAAGGGGTTTGGACGTCATTTTTAGATCTTTTTTGGTGTAATTTGAATCAGTTAAGAGAAATAAGCTGTATTTAAAAAAAAATCACATTTGTGCTTAGCTGATCAAAACCTCAAAAATTGCTAATTTTGTCTTCATTGTATTTCACTTTAATCACTAAAGGAAAATGTAATAGTACAATCAGAAAGAGATGTTGTTCAGTGATTGAGTTTTTATAGCTGAAAGGAACACCAACAGGGATTTTACTTGCTATATTTGACACTAAATTTGGACTTGGAAATAGTTTCATTCATATAGAAAGTTTGTATATATATATAGTTTTTCTTCTGCATAGAATCCTTTGGCTTTAGAGTTTTACAACCTCCTGCCTTTTCTTTGCTGTTAAGACCAACATCAAATCTCCTTACTTCTTTCTGCCTGCTGATACGATAAGAGTTAGTTCTTCTAAGTCTCTTACTAGCACATCTGTGATGACCTAACCTGACTGTTATTACTCACGTTAAACTGAATATTTCCACTGATGGTGAAGTGGGAAAAAGTGAACAATCTGTATGTAGCAGCGTTTTTCTGACTCATCACCGTCAGACAGTTGACATTCTTGTTCCATTCACCAGTTTTAAACACGGTTGTATCCCATGTTCTGTTTAGTGTTTTCTCCATGTGCCTTCTTCAGTTTTGTTGATTTGTATTTGTCATAACCGAAAGCTTTTTGTTGGTTACAACTTCTCAAGCTTTTTTCCGGCTGTTTTTGTCTCTTTGTCCCCGCATAATAAACCGACCAACAAACTAACCGGACTCTTTTCAGTGGATTGATATGATACAAGTTACTCATTCAAAGTCTCTGATTAGTGCAGCCTTATGTTAGCAACAGTCTTGGAATGATGTAATGGACCAATCAGAATGGAGTATTCAGCAAAGCAGTGTAATAACTCATGAGGCTCACTGTACATTACACTATTTATCACACAGCGAGAAATCATTTATTTGGCACACACATTTTGTCCAAGAAAATATTTTGTTGATTTGAAAATTATTTTATTTTAGGGAAAAAAAAAAAAATCATATACCTGTTATAACATAACAGGCCTTAAAATGCTGAAATGGACCAATCAGAAGCAACAATTTAACACTGCCTAGTATTAATATAACCTAATGCATGCTGATTAACAAGAGGTGAAAAAATGTTGCTGGTCTTAAAGATGAGTGTTCCTCTTTGAGGGGAGTCAATGAAAAATACTACCCCACATTCACACAGCTTTATCTCACTTTCATTCACATCCCGCCAGCTTTTTTTTTTTTTTTTTTAAACTTTAATTGACCCGCATGCCCCTCCACTTGTTAATCTTTAACATCTTTCATCCAATTCCTCTTTACAATTTTATGACCACAAGTCATAACCGTAAAAAAAGGCTTCCTGATTAAACCTGTGGGCAGAAAAACTATCATCGTGTCTTCTGTGAATGCGGGATCAGCACTGACACATTGCTGAGCAGTGCTGTAAAGCTTTTTGTAGCATCACGCGCAATTTTTTTTCTTTGCATTTCAATTTTACACTTTAGCGACATTACGATAATTTCAAGAAAAAAAACAAGTATGAAGTATGAGTATATCAACAGAAAAAGCAGTGAAGAGGAGGAACGAGGTGAAGGGGAGATTACATAACACAACATAACACCACCTACATCCCAGATCTTAAAATTTGAATCCTGGCTGCAAAATCATGGAGGTGAAATGGACACCTGCCTCCCTTCAATAAACAACTGCTTGTGAGATGCACTCCAGCAAAACAATTTATCCATCCCTGATACGATAGTGCTTTGAGGAGGAGAGGTGTAAATGTCTGTCATTGGAACACAAGGCTGCTATAAAGTGCACACCTGCTCTGGAAAACTGCACTAGAAATATTTGGGACTTTTTTTTATGAGTTAGATGAGGTAATGTATTCCACTTGAAAATTGTCTTAAGTACAAGCTACAGCTAGCAGAGAGTGAAGTGGGAGAATTAAACTCAGCAAAATGACTTAAGAAAATGTGGAAACAGCAGGCTGGCTCGGTCCAAGGGTTAAAAAATCAACTCAACAGAACATCTTCAAATATAGGAGATAGAAGATAGGAAAGTGGATAGCTTCAGAAACTGGGGGGAGAGCAATGAGGGATCAATAATGCGTGAAAGGAACCACAGGTCGGATTCGAACCCGGACCACCTGCTCCCGAGGACTTAATCCTCTGTACAAAGGGGCGAAGGCTACCACTCCTACAGAATCTCACTTCACAAGCTTTACTGTTTCTATTTCCTGAAACTCATCGGGGAATTTTAAGGTTTCCAAGGGAAATGTGTTGTACATAAAATAGGACAGGGCTTACAATGTCGATATACTGGCAATAAACATGTAATAGTGTTGCCATTACATCAGTCCAACGCTAGTTACTCTTCTCTTGTTCAATGTGCATAAAACCACAGCAAGTGTATTCGGCAAAATGTCTACATATTCCTTTAATGAGGCGGATTTTCAATGCTTTACTTTTAGAGGATGAAACTGTATCTGTCCTGATTCGTGTCTGGTGTAATTCAACAGGAGTGAAAATATTGTCTCTAAAAGTTCACATGTACTGCGTCTTTTTTTTTAAATTAATACAGAAGAGAAACAGTTATTTTTTTACTTGTGCTCTTCTCTCCTTTTCACATTGATCTGTAGTGCCCATAACTAGAGAAAGAAAAACAGATGAAGTTATAACACTTCATTAACTAAAAATAGTTTTAAAGCTTCTCATGTCAGAAATTTTAAAAATTTATTTTCTATAAACAACTGTAAACCTTTATCGAAAAAGCATTTTAGCGATTTAGAGGCTTAAGTGAATAAACATCTAAAAAGATAAAGCAATACGTTTAAATCCAATTAAAAATACTGTCATTCATGATTCTGGTAACTTTCCTGATTTCAGTAAAAAAAAAAATCTACTTCTGTAGTGTGCACAAAAACAAGTATATATAAATTAAAAATATTTGTGCTGATGGTCCCATTTGCTTCTTTAGGTCATAGAAATACATCAGTGCCAATTTCATTCTGAATCATAACCAGCTGAAAACTCCTCACGGGAGCTTTAAATTCTCACAACATAGTAAATACATTTTTCCTATTTCAAGCCTATTTTTATGCTAACATGCTAAAGACTAGGTTGTTTTCTTGAAATAAACAGTAGATTATGCACGGCTCATTAATAAATGGGCATCCTGGCCAGCAGATGTATATCAGCAATAACCTCGGTGTAACCTGTATTTCTGAAGCAGGTGGCTGCTGGTGAAGAGGGTTCGTCTCCACAGGCCAGATTATGAGTTCACAGCCAGACGTGGACAGATGGAGGCAGAGGTTAGCCCTTCCTCCTGCGCTCCGCTACACACACACATTTGGCAACCAGTTTTTCACAGAACAATTACCTTGCGACCTCTGCCAGCCCTCCCTCACTCACTCACATATACGCACACACACACACAGAGGCGCACACACACACACACACAGAGGCGCACACACACACACACAGAGGCGCACACACACACGCGTGGCCAATTACAGACACACACAAGGAATGATAACAGCCGCACTCTAGCCACACATACACCCTGTCATGATGTGTACATGCATGTACACACTCCACACAGCCTCCAGCTCCACAAAATATGACACAAAGCTCTGTGTATGAAGGGCACAGCAGCACCCAGCTGCAGCTTTCTCACACAGACACACTGAGACATTATACATTTGGCAGACTCTTATTTTTTTTTCTTGCTAAAACCCAGCGCCTGAAGTCATGTCCAATTCACTCCCTCTTTCTGTCTGTTAATTCCATTATCTCTGATTATTTTCTCATAAGCATTGCAGCTCTAATCCACTTGTTGGTCACATATCTTTGTTGCTGCAGCCAACCACTGGGCTGATAAAGGATGAGCACAAACTAGGTTCTTAGTTCAGTCCTGTCTCATATGCTCTCGATTTGACTTGTTACTCTGCCAGGAGCAGAAATTAAATCCTTTAAAAAAAATCAAGGCAGAGACAAAAAAAACTCTATAACAAGGTGATTTATTGGTGGGATCTGCAGAAATATTGTAAAGATATAATGTTTAAACATCTCGCTATTGCTTTGAAAGCCATTGCCTTTTAGTTGTTGTTGTTTTTAGATCATTTTTGGATTAAGTATGCACACAATTTCTCTGAGACTGTGTGGTTAAGACTTTCCATCTCTGGAACAACATTCACCCCCAGCTAGGATTGATTCCAGTCAGAATCTTTTTCTGCTGGATTTCCCCTACTTTGTATTCCTCTCAGCTTCGGTACAGTTTCAAGAAAAAGAAAAAGGAAAATTCAGGCTGGTGGACGCTGACTCTCAGTATAAAAATATATAGAGAAAGAGAGATTATTTCTATGGTTTGAGGTAAAAAACATGATTTCTACGTACCATTTAAAAAACTTTAATGTGGCACTGATCTGACGAGGAGGCAGAAAATAAATATTTAAGCAGCTTCTGATGAAAGTACTCTAATCACACAGCATAGATAAATATGCTAACACCTGCTATGCAGTGTTAAATTGAATGGCCCTCTAACTCTTCCTCCTGCATTCACCTTGACCACATGCTGTTCTGGTGGCACACAGGAGCACCGCCTATGGTGTTATCAAAGTCATCAGCCCTTAGTTTTATCTGCTGTAAAAACTCCTAACTAGATAAAGCTGCACCCACACACTCCTCAGCCATAATCAATCCTATTACAGGACTCTTGCCTCATTGAGAATCAAGCAATTTTTGAGGGCTGACAAACCAAACTGACGTTTCCATTTTAGTGATCCGGCTTGATGCTTTTATTCAGAGTAATTTGTGGCTAGTGTGACAGCGGAACAATTTGAAATTCATAAGTCACCAACCCACTGTAAAGGCTGCAGGGTTCAGTGCCTGCACCGCACATGTTACACTTGTAACAGAGTCATTTTATAAGATATAGAGGGTCTGTGAATGTTAAGATAGCTTTCAAATGTGTTCAAATAATGTGGAAAGGCATGATTTATGGACTTAAAAAAAATGCTATTTTGAAAGGCTTTTTGGATCATCAAACATAAAAAAAAACATAAACCACAAGTAAACCACAAGGCACTACACATTTCAGTATCAAGCCTTTAGTGGGGAGTAAAAAAACCTTCATAACTCTCAGATGCCAAAATAAAGGCATGCAGTTTCATGGATGAGACACAGGGAGTGATAATCTAAAAGTCTCAGATGATTTTGAACAAAAACAAGGGCAGTAATGTGGTTGTGGATAGTCAGACTTGGGAGATTTAGAAGGTTCAGTTCTTGGGCTTGCACAGCAGTTTTCTATCTAAGTCAGTCCACTGTTGTCAGTATTGATAGGGAGGTCTTGCACAGGTTTTTGCAGGAGAAATAGCAGCTCAGTCTTGTCAATGCTGAGCTTGAGGTGGCGGACAAGCATTCGACTGGAGATGTCAGGGAGGCAAAAACAGAGATGAAACTTTCCTAGTCCCCATGTGTCATGTTCCCAGGTGACAGAGTGCAGACAGTAAAGGGAGAATACTGATGGATTCAGAGCAGCAAAAAAGAAATAGATGTGTGATGTAAAGCAAGAGCTGGAAAAAGAAAAGCAGGGAGGCCTAGAAGTGAACCCTGGAGAACTCCAGTGGAGGTGAAAAGCATTAAAAAAAACAACAGGGTTGTTGTCTGCAGTCTTTATAGTTCATGAAATGATTTATAGTTACAAAAAAAGGTGTCAACATTGACACTCCCTTGTCTAATGTACCTTTCACTGAAGAAAAAAACTCCACTCGTGGTTATTTAGAGGGGATGACATTTTATATTAAGTTATTGTGCTTAGTGTAAAAAATTGTGCTCAGTAAATCTGTATTCATAAAGCTGTAAATAGCAACAAAAACGTAATCTTTTAAGCTCCTGTGAGGAGTTATTAGCTTGAGATGCAACTGGCTGAAAATAATATGGATGCCTCTATAAGGCCGACGAAAGCAAACAAGACTATCACCGACAATTTAATATTTCAATATAGTTATTTTTGATACCTGTCTTGCGTTCACATGGTAGGTGTCCACAGGGGGTACAAAAAGGTTTAAATAAAAACTGTTAAAAGTAATTTTAACTAGGAGAAATCATACCGTTTTAATGTTATCAATTAACACAGGGTATAGATGATGTCTCAGCATCTGTATTCCTATTTAATACAAACAATGCTGTTTTATTTCATAATCAATAACTTACATCCACACTTTGAAGGCTATACCATTCTGTTTTATTGAGCATGCCATTGGCTTATGTGATGTGCCTCCTGTCTCTGAGTCTGTCTGCAGGCAGCTATGACTAAAGCTTGTTCTAACCGGACACAACTCAGACACATTATTTTGTCATTAAGCCCTCAGACCAGAAGCACTTTGATTCAAACAAACACCGCTGTCTACAGCATGAGCTCTATTCAGGTTGAAGGTCCATCGCTATCATACACACACAAAACCACCGAGACCTGAAGCATCCCATCCAATTTACATGTTCGAATAAAGGTCCATCTAAGGTCTAACTTTTACAACGCTTTCCTGATTCCTGGAAGGTGTTCTGACACGTCATGGCGGGAAATGCACATGTGTTAAGAATAACATTAATTATGGCTGCATTCCATTTATGTGTCTGGTGTTGAAACAGCACACACACATACCTTTACAACTCAATTAATAATTGACTTTTTCTCACATAACAGTCATCACACAAACCAGATGGGTGACACTTTCATTTAGATGTTGAGCTTTCAATAATGTTGTTTATGTCAATAATTATAAATGCATGATTCTACTGAACTAGGCAGCTGCCATGTTAATTCATTTAAAGGCAATAAAGTTATGTGCTACTGTTTATCAGCAGCATCAACAAAATGCTATTAATCAGAACACTGCAGTTTTTATACTTTAAAAGTTATTTGTACCGTAGTTGGAGTTTTAAAATGTACTTATAGTTGCGAATCCTACAATACTTGATTGACATCCTTGAATTTATTTAACAATCCCACATCACCCTGTCGTAAATCGTCCTTTACATCACTGTGTAAGCCGTTTTTGCACATGCACAAAACTCATGAAAATGTCCAGGAATTCACTGGGTGAGCTGCATGTGTGAACAGACCTTTTCCTGCCGGCTCCATAAAAAAAAATCAAAGTTTCAACATGTACTCTGGGTGAGCACAAGTGTGAACACAGCAGGTACTATTCAAGGACAATTCACCGTTAATGAGCAGGCGGGGTTGATGACCTTCATATCATGTGACCGCTGCAATGTCCCCTCAAACATTGAAGCTGTTTCCGCTCGTTGGCATACAATATTCTCAATTCCTTCGTTGATGATGTACATACATCCGATTACATGTAGCATTTGTCATCAACCATCTTGTATTTAGGCAGCGTCCTATTTACATCATGTCTTGCCTCCTGAGAACTTGTGTTTTACATTCTAACAAGCATATGATATGTCTTCAGGTGATACAAAGTTGCTCTGGATGCTTTATTTCTGCCACTATAGTGCACCATAGTTATTCAATGATTTTAATCATCATTACCATCCTCAACAATCATCTTTATAAATATATAAACAGCTGAGTGGGATTAAGAATGTAAACACTACTGAATTAGATGATTAAAGACATATTCGGGTATTTTGTGAAGGGAATTAAAAAAAATATCTGTTATTGACGCAAACAAAACTTCATTGAAGTGTACAGTGTATCATTCTCTTTTACACATGCCTGCAGAGTCTGAGTAAAGGGCTCTCCCAGCAGCTGTAACAACATCTGTCAGATATCTGCTGCAGTGCCTGAAAGGCCTTTTCACATCAAGTGAGCATTAACTGTAACAGAAGACTGAATTCTCACTATCGCTTCAACCTCTCCATTCAATATTCCTGTTTTTTTTTCTTTCCTCCTGACTGTTGTTCTGCTAAACCAAACCCAATATAATCCCTCTCCTGTTTCCTGCTCTGCTCGTCTTGCAGGCTTAGTCGATATGTTAGACTTCCACACACGTGCCCGGTGAGATAATGAAAATGTTTCTATAAATAGGGACAATAGTGCTGACAGAAGCACTCTCTCCAGTGAGATATCTAAGTGTAATTTTCACCAACACAACCACACAACCACACAACCACACACACACACACGCTGTAAATACAGGCAGGAGAAATCTCATCCTGCTGCTGCGTTTTTCATCATAGTGATAGTCCTGAAGCAGCATATAAACACTTGAGATGCAAAGCAAACACATTAGATATGTTCTATATGAGGCTGGAATAAAGGATTTCTCCAAACAAAGAAGATCAATGTGCCCTACACGTCTTAAACAAACAGCACGCAGCATGAATCTGCAGCACAATCAACAGCTCCAATCTGCATAACACTGAACACCAGATCTTTGTTAGACATTGAAGCTCTAGTAGAACATACAGGCCTATAGAGTACACCATAAACTGTATGTGTTCATGTTCACACACAGGATTTTTCAGATAAACATACAATCCGCAAAACACATGCAAAATATGATAAAAACCTGCAAATGTGATTAAATCTGCAAAAACATGTTAAAAGCTGCAATTCTAACAATTACAAAAGCCTCCATATCATGATACAAATCTGCAAGAATGATTAAAAAACATCTACAAAAATATGAAAAAAATGTAGCCTACAAAACGAGTGTGATAAAACGTGATCAAATCTCCAAAAGCTCGATGAATATCTGCAACTTGATACAAATCTACTCCAAGTGTATCGTCTGGACAAGCCTGAAACCAGACTTAAAATACAAGCCTCATTCTTCACCCCTCTCTCTCTCTCTCTCTCTCTCTCTCCCTCCCTCCATCTCGCCTGCCTTACCTTCCAGCTCGTGATGAATGACATCTGACAGGTTGGGCTCTTCGCCCCACCAGAAGATCCATAGCTCCTTGGCGTCGGGTTTGATCTTGCGTCGCCACACGCACAGCAGGTTGGCCTGGACGCAGCGCATGAAGCTGCGCAGGACTGGGTCGTCCTGGGCCGGGGCCGAGATCACTGGGCCGTACTCCCCTCCGCTGCGGAAACAGTAGCAGCGCCATTTAATGCCCGTTAACTCGGCCTGGAGGGGGGAGAGAGAGAAAAGTTAAATTAACAGTCTATTTGATCATCTTAAAATTGATTCACTGAGAAGTAAACTCAGCATTACAGTGGATGATTCAGTGATTTAAAAATATATATATTTTTGAAGAAAATACACCAATAATCTCTTCTTACAGCTCATTTCATGTTATCATTTGCATGTTTTTATATTTTTAATTACACTGTGAACTGAATCCAAATGTCCTGATGTTGCTCTGACACTTAGAGCATTATTTTTGGCCCAGGGAAAATAAAGCTCTGGGAAACACTTTTGTGATCTTATAGCAAAATAATTCAAGTATCAAATAATTAACCAGCTGATTGACGAATTCAGAAAAGAATATTAAGTGGCAACCATGACTGTCATAAAGTTATATATTAAAGAATGATCTCAATAGTATTTTTAACATTAGCATTAACAGGGATCTTGTTGCATATTCTCCATCTATAACAATGTGTTTTTTTATTCGTCTGTGTTTCACATGCAGTATAAACAACACAACAATTGCATGAATGTTAAATATTGGAAGCAGCTTTTTGTGTTTATGGTGAGGTGCTGTGCTGTGCTACAAGGATTTCTTTCACACAAAGCGAGAACAAAGAAATGCTGCCTCAATCAATAACTGCACAGATTCTGTCAAATTATGTTTTACTTTCACTGACTTCCCGTTAACACGGCTATGACTGTTGTGTAAATCTTAACGCGCTCTGAGTTTTACATCCCCTTGTGTTGTGTTGTTTTAACCTTATTTAACAGATACCTTCACTCACTTGCTGTAAGGATACAATAAAGCGTGTGTAAATACTGTAAAGCGGGCGGAGGAGGCGCACAGCAGCAGCGAGACATAAAGGATGACCTTGGGTGAAATACGGTGAATGAAGTATTACAGGAGACACAGCACTGAAATATAGAGCACGCTACAAAGACATGAGAGGAAGAAACAGCACCGGGGTCAATGTTTGGAGCCAGGCCCAGCAGCTGACATCTTCTCCACTTAATCTAATGGGATGATAGGTGTTTATGTTGCAGACTTGGGCGTGGAGGCACTCTGATAAATTTAGTGATGAGCCAGTAAAAAGATGCAAACTTTTACTTTTATCCGAGACACAGAGGATGCATGTTGCATTTGTTTCTTAATTTTGTTAATGAAAACATCAGTAACCCTGTGATGCTCATGTGTGCTTTGGGGAATCATTTAACGTTTGTGTGCGTGTGTGTGTCCTTGTGTTTGTATTTGTGCATGAATGAGCCGAGCGCAACAAAAGGCATTGTTGAACAGGACTGAGATTTGGCAGGCGGGGGCCAAAATCTCGCTGCCCTCCTCTCTTGTGTTCAACCAGCTGTGAGGATCATGTTTGGCACACGCTGGCTCAGGGACCAAGACATCCAAGACCAGCTGAGAAAAGAAAAAATACAGTCTCATTTTAGCACAGAGACAGGTGGCAAGGAGCAGCTCTGAGAAAATTAAAGCCTGCTGCAGTGTCTTTGAGTGGAGGAAGAAAAGGAAGCTCTAGAGCTTTGAGTAGGGGGCTAAGCAGTGTGATGTTTCTTCATCAAATGTGTCCTAATGTAGACCAACATCTAGCCAAAAAAAAAAATCATGTTTATAAGGGAATCTCCTACACGCACTGCATCATCTCCTTAGTGAGTTTACATGAAGGTATGCACACAACCCCCAGGAAGATCCTGCAGCTGAAGGCACCCATAATTACAAGCATGTTCCTCCTTTAATGACAGTGTGTGTGTAATGGGAGATATAAACATTGGCGCTGTGATAAGCCGAGCCCTAAAATTAGCCGTGACAAGGTCAAGGATGCTGTTTCTCCCAAAGCAAAAAAGGAAGAAGACATCTGCTTGCGCTGCCTCGTCACTCCCAGTCAATGTCAAAAGTTGCTCCTCTGTTTGACACCGCTGCTGTCTGCAGCGACTTAATCAGGAAGCGGGGAGTAAAAATGTCAGCACATGCATTCATAATAAATACGTTTTATAAGGCAACACATGCTCTATGTTGACTTGGTCGTGTAGTTGAACCAGGAGAAATAGGTATACTCTCCTGTATACCCTAATTTATTCATCAAATGTTCTTTTAAAAAGGCCCGTCTAGCAAAGTCCTGTGTTAAAAACAGTTACATGTAAGACTACTCTTGCATATTTAGTTCAACTAAAAATGGGCCTTTGGCATTTACACATTGATGCTTAACTTCTGCTGCTTAAATTCAGGAAGTGAAAATCATCAGCCAGAGAAGTGGTGCAGATTGTTGGCACACAAACTATACGGTGAGACCACTATATATTTAATCATTTTGAGTCATCTACTCCTTGTTCCTTAGCAGCTTATGGGGGTAACGTGTTACAAAGCAAGGCGTTAGAGTACTCAGATTCACACTGTTTCAGTTTAAATCATATGGGTTTGTATGTGATGCTGAGCTACACATGTCATGTAATGTAAGTCACACAAGCCTGCGCATTACCGTTTTCATAGGGGCAGCTGTGACTATTATGCCTCTGCCAAGTTCGCTGTCACACCTGTGCAGAGGTGAAATCCCCCAGACTACCCTCAATTTGTATTTTGACATAATGAAGGGAGAGAAGCTGTAAGTGGCGCCACCAGCTCCGTTTGTGTTAGTAGATTTTTTTGAGGACAGCTATGGCAAAGTACGACCCTCCCTACTCTACGTCTGATTGGCTTACAATGATATTGTTACCAAACCAACTAAACGAATGAGTACAAGCCAATTAGAAAGAAAGTATAGAGTGGTCATGCCTTTACCATTCTAGGAAAAAGAAAATGCAGCATAGCCTACTGAATGACTCAAGTCAGAGGTGATTTAGGAGTCGGTATACACGATATACCTTATGTCGTATACCTGAGTATATCCTGCACTACATCACTCTCTATCCTCTACAATGTTTAATAAAAAATATTGAGTATCAAAGCGTTAGCAAGTCTTCAGTCTTGCTAGCAGCTCTGTGAAGCTAATCAGATTAAGGGTTGCTGTGAGCTGAATGCTATCATGCTAAGAATGGCTATGTTAGCATCCTGCCGTCTCAAACATAATGTTAGGTTCACAGCCCAAATTGGCTTGCTTATAAGTACTAAACATAGATATAGCTGAGGCTAATTATTAAACTAAGGCTAGTAAAGGATACCAAATAGGCTACTGAAGCTATTCTTGGCCATCCCTTCTGTAAATGCCAAGAGATTAGAATCAGTATCTGTAACCAGTTGGACTGGGCTAAGCCATACTGAATTTACATCCATATCAGCTAAGTAGTTTACACATATTAAAATAATTTGAGTTGATGTGTATTTTTTTCAGCATGCTGGCTTTGGAAGGGTATTAGTATTGGCTAATATTTAAGTATGGTAATAACAAGCGAGAAGGATAAATTGTATTGTTACAATACTGAAGGTCTTATTCCAAGCAACAACTGCCAGAATAATATTTAACAAATACTGCAACCCATAAAGCTATGCCGCTAACATGGGTCCACGTTCTTAACATAATTATTAATTATTCTCTTTCAAGAAAAACAAAATGCTCAATTGTGCGTGAAAAGTTGTTCTGTGTGTGTATGAACTGCATTTAACTTCCGCATCAACACAATCATTTTTTACAAAATAGTCGCGATGCTACTATTTAGTAACACATACACCTTTAGCTGAGATTTAAGGTGAGCAGAGTCAGACTCTCCACCTTCAGCCCGGTGGTGTCAAGCTGCAGATAAATCATCCTGCAGAGTGAAGGTCAAATTTCAAGAGCAGCAGCAATAGCAAAACATACGAGTGGAGGGTTATTGTTACTGTTTGGCTTTAAGGCCAGGAAAGGCTCACTTGTTTTGTGCAAGTACATGGCTTAAAGTAGCAAGCATTTTCAGGTGAAATATTGCATTAAATGGCCAGAGGCTGCACTGTGTCTTCCTGCAGACCCAAACACAGGTGCTGTGTATCTGCTGGCCGTGTGTAAAGCACTAACCCAACACCCTGCTGAACTCCTGTGGAGGATTAGCTGTGGCACAGTTGCAGAAAGAGGAACAGAGCTCCAGTCACATGCTCCCAGGCATATCCAAACACATGCCTGCACACACACTAACACACACACACGCACACACAAACACACACACACACACACACAAACATCACACAGCAGCTGTGATGATGTGCAGACCAGAAGTGCTCAAAAACACTGACATGCATGAAGAGGCAGACATATTTTCCGGCTGATGTCCAGTTATTTCTCGGTGAAGACAGTTAAGATCTGTCTATATTTATGTGTGTGTGTGTGTGTGTGTGTGTGTGTGTGTGTGTGTGTGTGTGTGTGTGTGTGTGTGTGTCTGTGTGTGCGTGTGTGCGTGTGTATGTTACAGTTTCTGTTTTTAATGTGCAAATGCATCTACATGTAAGTGTGTCTCGGCACACTTTGGTTTGGTGAATCAGCTCTCTGAAATCACATTTATACAAACTGTTAATTGTTATATTTGTATGAATAAATTATCATGTGTAAGGTGATAGAGAAAGCAGAAAAAAAAAACCTGTCAAGTGTGTAGAGATATTATCTTTGCAACTTCGGTGACAAATCTCTGTTGTGAGAAAAATCCTGTCACGCAAATAAAAACAACCTTTAATCATCTTAGCTTTAGTTCCTTCATTGTTAGTCATGAAAGCGTTTTGGATAAGGATTATTGAAGTGCAGACATCTCTTTCACACATGCAGAAAGTGTCCAGTCGGGCTGCATGTGTGAACGCCAACAGCTGAATTTTTCACCCTGGCTTCGTCCAGAAATGTTCTTGCCAGCCCGCTGCAAAGAGTCTGTGTTTGAGCGAGTTGGCATGGTCATGAAGTTTATATCATGCAACATGTGCATGTCATGCAGCTCATCTTTTGTTCTTTTACCGTTTTGTTTATACTTTTATAATATGTTCAATTACACGTAGCATTGATATAAAGGCAATAACTGTCATTAAAGTGTCCAAATCTGTTGCTTCATACATCCTCTTTGATATGTTGTAAACATTACACTGTGGTTATACGTATCGTCCTTTTCATGTCTGGCCTGCTGAGACACCTGGAAAATGTCAGGAGCAGGCTGTTCCAGAAACGTTCAGGGGTGTTTGGTGATGTGAAAGGGGCTTTACCTTTGTGAAAGTATGTCATGCTGAGAATGAATGATAGTTAGAAGTAAGTCTTTGGTCTGGTGGTAAAATCAGCAGAATCATCTAACAATGGACCTTTTTCGAAGATAAAAAAATGGGAAAGTAAATTTTTATAAATGGATTTTATACATAAAAAGAGGATAAGCTCTTTGATGTCAGGTTCATTAAGCCATCTTCACTGCCCAGAGTGAAAACCATCCACAGGAAATGCTTCAATAAAATATTTTATAACAATAGAAAAAGTAGTACTAAACGATAGAAACACAAAAGCCAACAGTTCACCTCTTTAAAAATCTCCAGATTTTGAAAAAAAAAAAGGCTGCAGCATTGCACAGAAAAAATAAGGTTCGGAACAAAAGAGAAAAATGTTTCTGTTAGAGATACTTAAAACTGTGATAATCTTTTTCTTAAAGTGATGAGAAATCACATCTGCTGGATTTTCAAAAAATATTGTTTTCTTTTTTTTTTTGTTAAATTGTATACCGAGGTGTGTGTTTAGGTTGACATCAAATGTTTTAATACATAAAATATCTTAAGAAAAAGCGCTCATGATGCCGACTGTGTTTTCTAATAATTTAAGTGAAGATTTTTGGAACAGCAAATCCTTATGTATGATTTCCATGCAAGGGAGCAGCAGAGCAAACATGCATTCCAATTCAGCAAATCCCGCGCTATCCTTCCGAGTGCATGAGAGCAAATCAACGATTATTCGAGCCAGCAGTCTCCGTCTCTTTAAAGAACGAACACAGGGGTAACAAGGCCGAAAAAGGTCAAGGAAAACGAGTGTGGATTTTGTTTCTCTGTCAATAAAGCGAGCACTCCTCCGATCCCCTCGTTCTGCAGGTTAGCTGGTTCAATTTCTGATTGAGTGCGGGACCAAAAACAAGAGCTTTTCCTTCCATTGCAAAGACGGACTAAAGCTTTGACCTTACTCTCACCTCTATTATCTTTGCCGTCTGTGCTCTCCCTCTCATCTCTCAGCGCTCTCTCTCTCTCACTCCCTCTCGCTCTCTCTCACTCTCTCAGTCATGGATGCCTATTGAATACAGCCAGGAGGATCTCAAGCTCTCGCCTTTTTGTTATTCTTCTCTTTATGTCTAGCAAACAGAGAAAAGATAACAGCTAAGGGTATGTTTCCAGAATATGTTTGGAGGTGGGAGTATTCTATTAAAATCCCTTTTATCAGGTTCTCGCATTGTGATTGATTCTTTTATCTTGAAAATGTCTTCCAAATGGCATCGTGAGCTAAAAAAGCAGAGTTAAAAATAATTTCCTGTATAAAAGGTGAACTGAGCCCAGGTTCTGAGAATACAATCTGTATCCGAAGCAGAGGTCAACTTCAGTGCAGCGGACATGTGCTTGTAATCAAAAGAAAATATGAATGTTAGGACTTTAATCTTCAGCATGCATTGCTCAGAGAGAAAGTACGGGATGAACTCTTAAAGCATGTGATTTTAACGGAAGGAAGGATCCTATTTCCAGAGGTCTGTTATACTGCAGGTCTGAACAGCACACACACTCACTTTAAACTGCACAACGTTAATGAGCTATATATAAAATACAGAGGAAAACACTCTTTACATGCACCGTGCAGGAATCCTTCTACAGACAGGAAAGTCCTCCTGATCCTTCTCAAAAACGTGTGGGACATTTGAATGGCCCTCTTCAACTTCCCAGCATGCAACTGCATTTTAAAAGTTAACCAATTGTTCCTACTTCAAACAGTTAAGATCCTTTCACACATGGCCCCGCTGAAATGTTTTTCCAACTTGATCTCATATTTTAAGGTGAATTAACTTTATATGAGTAAAGCGTCCGTGATGAACTTTCAATTTATGCCGATTTTGGCACAAAAAGCAATCCCTCCTGGGCGCAGATGAGTGGTTAGGTCATGGCCCCAAAGTATGAAGGCTATAGTCCTGCAAGCCGGCAGCCCAGCTTCAAGTCCAACCTGTGGCTCCTTTCCTGCTTGTCATTCACCATTCTCTCTCCCTAGTTTCCTACTCTGTCCACTGTCCTATCCAATAAAGGCATAAAGCCCAAAATAAAAAAGGAGTACCTCTTATCTCTATGAGCTTTCTTTAAAATGTCTAATGTGCAACTCCGAGCGAATCCTTAAAATTGAAAATTTGCTTGTCTGAGTTGCAGATGCAAAGAGAAAAGACTGATTTTTTTTTTAAAAAAGTGTTTGTGTTCACTGCAGAAATATATAAAAAGACAACATTTACTATACTCAGGTGCTTGAGCTCATTAAGTACACTGCAGCTGATGTGAATGTAAATGGAGCAGCGCGTCGTGCTCTATCAAAGCTGACAGAGAGCGTCTAAGAGAGATGCCACTTCTTTAGGAATCTCACAACAGAGAGTAAGAGCCGCGCAGTCTGATAGTCTGACAAAGGAGCCACTTTGGGCAATTGAGAGACAGCCTGCATCAGCAGTTTTTACCTACTCTGGCACAAGTGGAACACTCATTCTGTCGGAGTGGCATCGCTTTCTCATCACCATCAAATCTGTTTAGACGCTTGACAAGCTGCCAATATTTGGGGTGTGCTCTGACCACTTGTGATGCCTGTGAGTCTTTAGATAAAACTGCAGGTCTTTATCAGACACAGTGCTATCTGTTTGTCTTTTATGCAATGTCAAACAACAAGGCAAAGACAGACACTGTGAGAGGATTCACCTGAGGAAATGTGAAAATATTCTTCGGCTTTACTCTGATTTGTATTCAATTAAACAACAGATTTTTTAATTGTTGTAATCTGATTTTATTTTTTTTATAGCCATTCATCTTCTCAATACTGTGTATCGTCCTTCCTGTAGTAGCTTGCATTGTTAGAGGTGAGGTTGCGCTAAAACAGGAAACAAAGTTTGAAAACTTATTCTAACGTTACTTTTGTTACTGTTTGACATTAAAAGCATTAAACTGGCAAAATACAGACCAGCTTTTACTGAGAAGCAGTCATCGAACATTACATCTCATTGTAAGTTAGTCTAGTGCTGCTGACTGCATCGTTCCAACATATCTTTAACAAAAAAGGAGAACAATGTTACTAAGCATCAACCAACTCTTTGCTGCTGTGTGCTGATACTATTTGTGATGGCAATAGATAGTGGTTGATAGGGGTGGGACAAACCATTGATACAGCAATTCATAATCGCCCTTACTCATGTGATACAACTATACTATGGCCGGTGTAAAATATTGTTATTTTAGAAAACAAAAAAAAGTAATATTTGAGTGCATCAGAGTCGTAAGGTTAACACAGATCATTTTAAATCAACTTATACTGGCAAAGACAATGCAGGTTGTCTGTACTGTTGAAAAGTCCCCCATTGGAGGAACAAGTGGCAGGAATCAGAACAGACAATGACTCCCCCTTCATCAATTAACCCACTGAAATCAAATGAACCCACAAGGAGTAGCACTCCCCTCTGGCGTTTTACACCACAAATGAAGAGCGATGCACATTGCTGCACTTGTGAGGCGGCCAGGGCGACACAAAAGCACCAAACAGGTGTAGAAAAACAGTCCTCTGGGGCTGCACTCACTAAACAGATGCTTTTCCTCCGCCTTCTGCCGCCACCTTTACACGTCCCCGCAAAACAAGGGACCGTCATTTGATCTGTGTTCTGCTGCAGCATCCAGCCCTGGGAGGTGAGCAAGCCAAGCGACCTAATTAGAGCAGCGAGAGTCCCCGGGGTTGAGTGACGGATAGACCTGCCAATCACGCGGCAGAACGCCTCCATCAAACCGTGACTTCTCACCTGACACAAAAAGAGGGGAGGGAGGCAATAAGGACAGAGAGTGTGTGTGCACTGCGTCTAAAAAGGGGCTGACAAGATCCCCAGCCAGTTTGGCAAATAAAAACAACAGAAAGCTGCAGCGTCAGGATGCTTTTAAAGCGTACAGAGGGACGGACTAAAGCAGTGGCCGCGCTTAGCCTAAATTATTAACGTGCAAATAAATAAACCAGGCTCGGCTTTACGAGCGTCTCTGGTGTAACTAAATTAACCGTGACAAGCCACAGGGAGGAAGAAGTGACACACAAAGACAGAGAAACTGAGAATCACAGAGTAGGAAAAAACATAGAAGACCGAGAGAGAAGTAAAAACAGTTGCTAGGCAACATACAACATCTATAGGAATTCAGCAAGGTATTCATTTTTTTTTTTAGATTTCTGTCTCCAGGGTTACCGTGGAAATGTAACATCTCGAGCACTTCTGTGGACCTTATTTCACCTTTTAAAAAAATCACAAAGAGATCTCCTACACTGTTTGCTCCGTTTGGTGTCTCTACATTTGTTCCCTTGCAGCCGCAATAAATCAGCTTTCATTTGGATGGAGATTGAAATCTGTCACGTCATACATGGATCAGGGAAGTCCTGGGATTATCAGAGGCATTGTAGCATTGCACACTGAGCTTTTTTTTTTTTGCTGAGAAAAATGACAGCACAGTAATTGTACAATTAGCACAGCATGGAGGTTTTTTGAAATGCCTACAAGTAGTTAATAGTGTGATTGTTCCTCAAATTGGGTAATGGAGCACAAGAGGTATGAAAAGAATATCTCATTTAGGCTTGTAATTTCCTGCATTGATTTTTTTCCACAGGGATGCCATCTCTGATAAAGTGCTGCAGAAGCCAGCATGACTTTCTCTTGATTCATTCCACACCAGATAGGCAAAATGCTTCTGTTTTGTGTGTCTCTGTGTGTGTGTGTGTGTGTGTGTGTGTGTGTGTGTGTGTGTGTGTGTGTGTGTGTGTGTGTGTGTGTGTCTCTGCAAAAGAGGGCTGGGCCTTTATTTTCACTCAAGGTCACACCAGAACAGGTTTCAACTTGCAACTCACCTGGCTGCTGTCTGTGATCTCTTGCATGCTTACTGAGTGGGAGTGGCAGCCAATCAGATTTTTAAACACCAGAAGTCCTCTGCTAACACGCATTTACAGACACACACAAATACACACTAACAGTCTTACATAATGAAGCTCTTTTCCGTCCTTCCATTCACCCTTTGGAACCGATATAATATCAATATAGCAGGTTCATTATCTTTTACTTGTAGAAAATCCATTTGTGTCTGACTTTTATTCTGAGAAGTCCATTTGAATCCATATGAAGCCATCCAGGTCTGAAATGGAGCTGAGCATATTTTCATTAGCTTTTGAAAAATCATGGGTGTCTGCCTAATTCAGGATGAGAGAATGTGCTGTTTGGCAGCGTGCAGCGAATCAATGCACCAAAAACGTCTGTGAACCAACACTCTGCACATAATGTGTTTGTTCTCATCAAGCAGCCGTTTGATTGGTCGCAGATCATCTCTCAATGGAACGTGATAATTAGGATTTGCAACAGCAACGGCAGACAATGTTAATGTTTTGTCGCCCCCCCCACCACCACCACCACCCAAACACACCCTTTAACCTAAGTGTGCTCTAACTGCAATTGAATCCCAGCCAAGCATGATATTGGCAAAGCTGGCGGGCTTGCAGAAAATATTTACCTGGCTCCAAGCAGGGCAGCATCTCCCTTTAGAGAAATTCCCTTTCTTGATGTGTCTGCAGTCAGGTGAAGAGATTTTACAAACAGATTTTTCCCCAAACAAAAGCTGCAACTCTCGTGTGGCTCAGATGCACCATCAAACTCAGGTTTCATCTGTTTCTGGAACTTATCAAGCAATCAGGCAGCAGGCCAAGAGTTTGGTGTCAGGCGAGAGGCTGACACCAAACTTCTTAAAATAAATCCTTGAAACAAGTAAATACGGCATGCAACAGACTGGTGTGACCACAGACTCATTAACAAAACTGATGTGAAGATCCAGCCTCCACATCATCCATCGATCCATCCACCCATCTAAACCCAGCATATTCTCTGTTTGATCGTATATGTTGTGCTGTTAAGTTATAAGTTATCATATCTAAATCTGAATCTGTGAATATCCCATTAGGGACATTAAACCTATTTATCTGTCAAAGATATTTAGATATATCTTTATCAATACAACTTTCTTTCAAAAATATTTCAGTGGACTTTCTTTGGAGAGAAAAAAGAAGAGATGCTCTTCAGGATATGTTTTGGCAATTAACATCAAAATGCTGATTTACAGACCAATGCACAGGTTTCATGTGTGATGTTGTAACACTTAAAAAGGCATAATTCTTCTTAATTTGTATTTTTAGTTTTGATCTGATGTAAAGTTTGACTTTTTTCTTGACTTTAACTTGTATTTGAAAGAAGAATGTGCAACATGGATCATCGATCTATCTATCTATCTATTACCAGCCAACTTTCCAGCAATCACAAGCACTTGGTGGCTCCAGCTACTGCCCATTCCTACCAATCCTCTGTTCTTACTCAGCCTTGTGTCGCTGTGCACACAGGAACACCAGTGGGCTCTGAGAATAGCTCACAGCTGGCACTGAGAAGCTTACATATTTCACACTCAAGCCACCCTGCTCAGAAATACTCCTCCTCCTGACCATCCTGACTCATTTCCAGCTAGGGACCAGCGGTGATTCCCTCCCTCACTCTTTCTTCCTCCTCGTTCCTTATCAGTCTTTGAACCGTTCTTCAAATATCTGACGGAGCTTTAACAAGCCTACTCAACAGATAACATCCATAAATTAAAGAGAACTTAAGAAGAAAAGAGATGTGACAACAGAATCATGAGTGTCTTTAGGTTATAGGCGCTAGCAGGGAATAAGAGAAATCGTTAACATTTCATCATCACAACTAATGAGCTACTTATACGACAATGGCTGGTAAAAATAATAAGATTTGTGCCAAATTTTAAATTAGAATACCATTTATAGCTACTTTTAGACAACAGCTAATGTTAGCATAAAGCCACTTCATAGCTAATATTACTGCTAGCAGGGAAGTGGCTGAATGTAAAGGTTACCTCTTCATTTGTGGTATATTACCATTGGGAAGGTGTTATTTGCTCACGTTGATGTTAGCTAGACATTTGTTAAATGCTAACCTTAGCTGTCAGCTCAATGTTCTTTTAACACAGTTACATTTGTTTACACTGGGAGCGCCAGTATCCTAATGGGCAGTGTGAGCTCCCAATGTACGGAGGCTTGGTTACCCAGGCGGACGGCCCAGGTTCAAATCAGACATGTGGCTTATTTCCCGCATATCATTCCATACTCTCTCTCACCCCGATTTCCAACTTTAACCACTGTCCTATCTCTAAATACTAAATAAAGACACAGAAACTCAACAGCAAATCTTTAACAAAAATGTTCACATCTTTCCTTTTGCCTCTTATAATAAAAGGTACATTTTGATATTGAGTCAAAATGTATGTTTCTTGAATTCTAGGTGAACACCAGGACTACCCAGCAGCAGGCCAATGTAAAGTGATACATCAATTCAAATGAGCTGTTGAAACTATGAGCATCAGATAGGACAATAACATAACACCAAAAAATGTATTATATAATAATATATTTCCTAAAAAGAATCCTGCATTGTTAATGCTTTTATACTTCAAAGTATAATTTATGGCTTTTTTATTTTTTAATTAAGTAATTATCAGTGAAGGACTATAATTTGTTTAAGATTATCTCTGCACTTTAGTTTTACTACTGTAGGCTGCTTCTAAGATCTGACTACTTCTTCCCCTGCCACTTATTTATTAGTTCATCAAAACAAGGTCTTTTGGGGGGGCTCCAGAAACTTTTTTTTTTTCTGTCAAAAGATAACTTCTGCTTTAATCCCTGCGTACATCACTTTGTATTGTTTCTGTCGGTTCCTAATTCCTAACACGGTTATTCACACACCAGTTTGTCATAGCTAACTAGCTGAGGAACATCTTTGTCTGTGTGTGACATGCAGAAAGTCATGTTCACACAGGTGGGCCAACGCCGGCTTGAGTCATATTGAGATGACAAGGGATTCCCACAGCAGTGACAGGGGCAGATTAGTGGGAGGCTCCACACACAGATACTCAAGGTGAAGCCAGAGCTAGCTGTCAAAATAGCGAGCAAGCAGAGCCAAAAGCGCAGGTTGGGCGTATGGGGAGTGTGGGGGGGGGGGGGGGGTGGACTGTTTAGTGAGAAGCAGCCAGATGGAGCGGCTCCATAGGGCATGAAGCACAGGACTGGGAGTGAAGCCTCGGGAAGCCTGGACTGATCCTCTCCTTGAGTAAGAGGACGCTGCTGTGGCTTCAATGTCAGGACTAGGATGTGTCGATTTATATTACACGTTTCAAAAGTACTTCTAATTAAGTGTAGAATATCAGCAGCTGTAGTCACTGGTTTTAACTTATCAGATCTTGTCATCAGATATGTTCCTGCTCTAAAGGCTGGTTATCTCATTTCATCTTATCGTCGACAAATCCAATGCAACAAAGCAAGTGATCCTGCTACTTGTAGTTTTAGAGATTTCTCAAAGCTGAACTCCACTGTTGTCCAGAGATGATTAAAAAATCATTAATGAGCCAGAGTACTGACATGGGAGACATGTTCCTTCAATAAAACAAGCAGGCTCAGCCAAATATTTTGAGTCTGACCTGCCTACAAGGCCAACAGATACTAGTCTGTTTTATGTATCCAAACTAATTCCCTATTTAGGGTGCTTTGTAAAACTATTACAGACCCTGATGAAAATATCTGCATAAAACAAACAAGTGCCTTAATGATACCCATCCTCATATGAACTCGACTGATACTCCGACCCAGCAGATCCTGACACACACTTCATCCAACCACTGCCTCTCTCTCCTCCTTATGCATCCCTCTACAGCCCATCATTAATAACCGGGAAATGCAAACAGTCTATATTAAAAAGCCTCCATCCCTGATTACCTCCTTCTTCTTACAAGAGACGGCCACTCACCTGCCATAAATCAGAACTCTGCTGTTAATGGTTCTCCCTCTGCCTCGTCTCCTAGCACTTAATTTCTACACCAGACAGTAGCATCATCATCATTATACATGCAGGATCTCTATTGGAATACAGTTGGACTAACGAGCACTTCTTACCTGATCACATTAGACCTGCACTTGAGGACACTTAATTACCATCGAGGGGACACAGTTAGTCCTCTAATTAAGGCCTCTGCCTGTTACCTATGTTTGTTCAAGCATACGTCCTTGGGATATAGGAAGTATTGAGCTTATGTGCATGTGTGTGTGTGTGTGTGTGGGTGGAAGGTTTAGTGTATGTGTGATGCATTTGTGCTACATATGTTTGTGCGAGCATGTGGGTGTTTATTTTTTTTCCCCCTTTCTCCCCGTGGTGTTTGTGAATGCATATCTGTGTGTGTGTGTGTGTGTGTGTGTGTGTGTGTGTGTGTGTGTGTGTGTGTGTGTGTGTGTGTGTGTGTGTATAATATGATGGGTGTTTGAAGTTTGTCTCCAGAGTCTAGATGGTTTACAATGTTTACAGCATACACACACACACACACACGCACGCACGCACACACACACACACACACACACGCAGACAGGCACAGGCACACACCAAGGCTTCCTGTGTCGTGAGGCGAGCTCTTTACTGTCTCCTCCTCGCATTTCATATTCAGGCTCTGGCTCGAGTCAGTGTCAGAAGAGAGAAAAAACCTGCCCAGTCCACAGAAAAGATGACTGTTTTCTCTCTCTCTCGCTTTCTCTCTCGCTCTCTCTCTCTCTCTCTCATTACATTCCTACCTCTTTAATTTTCTCCCTCGCTCTGTCTCCCTCTCAGTTTCTCTCTCTCTCTCTCTCTCTCTCTCTCTCTCTCTCTCGCACACTGAGAACTAGCAGTCAGGAAATGCACATCAGTCATAATACTTTCCTAAAATGAAAACAGATTCCGCTGCAGCTGAAAACATTCCTCTGTTTCTCCACTGTTCCCTCCTCCCTTCCCTTCCCCATTCCTTTCCCTCTCCTCTCCTCTCCTCTTTGCTCCGATCTTTTTCTCCCACATACGAGGGTCTCGTTTGCTTTCAGTCACAGATGGATGATCACCAGAGAGAGAGAGAGAGAGAGAGAGAGAGACAGAGAGAGAGCATGACAGTAATCTGCTGCTGCCTCCATAAAGTCCCACAGTATGGGCTCTTACGTTTTCTAAAGGTACTTTTTTATTGATGCAGGTTGCAATAACAGCAAGTAAATCAGTGAGAGGGACGATGTTAGTACGAGCTGGAATGCTGTTTAACAGGCTGTCACTGGTTAGCTACAAGTCCTTTATGTATAGTGTGACCTGGAGGAGAAGGTGAACAAATACCCTACATAAGGAATCGTATTCTTGTCATTTTTGGACCATAACTAATTATGTAATTTTTTTTTTTTTTTTTTTTTTACTGATTGATTGATTGATCATGTTTTCTGGAATTAAAGCTGCAATTTGAGATCACAAGAACAGCGATTAAAACTATAAGTATATATCACATATCTCCTTTGTGGGTCTTATCCTGCTTTTAATTTTTATACAAAATGAAGTGTTTACCGGCTATACATATGAGATCCTGGTTAATGATCTCCCTGTAAACATGATCACAATACAGTATAGAGAATGTGTGTGCAAATGTGTCCTAGTTCCTCACCACATCAGTCTTAAAAAAAAAACATAACATCAATAGGGTCAAAAGCAGGAAGAGACTCCAAAATGGGGTTTAATGACCATGTTAAGATGCTAAGTTTAAAAGGAATGTCTTTTGGTGTTTTTGTTGTAATTTTCCAGATGTCAGTTTTCCTTCCAGGACACTTGATGTACCAATCAAAAACTTGTAAAAGGATGTTGAATGACTTGGAGGCAGACACATCTGGTGGTAGAGCTTCTCCGTCATGTATTTATGGTTGTGGGCGATCTTAACAAATATCTGCTGTTATTTTGTGTCTTTTACTGTTTAATATTTTATGTACCTCTGTTGTATTCTATGTTTGATGTCTGGAAATTTGTTAGTTGTGCTTCTGCCCGTCTTGGCCATGAACACTCTTGAAAAAGATATTTTTAATCTTAAGTTTTTTCATTGTGGTTAAATGAAAGTTAAACATATTAGTGTGATTAGATGCAAGCTGATTGGTGTTTAAAATGACAAGAATAAAACCTTAAAAAGGATCATATTTCTAAACTCTTTCCTACGGATGATGATTTTTACATGCACAACACAAAACTGGGAAAACCCCAATAATAACCAGGATACTAGGGCGCACATAAACGCACATACAGAAGAGAAGATCAGGAAATCCTCACATTTTACCAGCCAGGACCAGTAAATGTACCTCCAAATGTATGTATCAACAAAGTTTTTGTTAAATACAAATAAATAAAAATACATTTCTGTCTAACCCAGAGGTGGTTAAAATGCATGCAGGGAAGCATAACTACGCAATAATTCATCTCAGATTCATAGTTAAAGTGTTCTTTTTGCTGGATCAATACACTCAGGCCTCCTCAGCATACCATGTACATACAGTATGTCTAATTCTCAACATTAGTATGCAATCTGTGTCTGTCAGTGTGTCTCTTTGTCTCAGACGTTACCTCTAACCAGGACACTTGGAGTGTCATTACGGTTTCATTTTCGGTCTTGGACTTCCCTGTAGGAGCCCTGCCAGAGAGGCACCGCTGTGCACCATCCAGTCATAAATATTCTCAACAAGCCGGCTGATGGATGGTCTCTTTCTCCCTCGCTCTGAAAGGGATGTTCACACAGGGGCCAGCACGACGGCCAACAAACGCCACGGCAAGTGAATGAAAGCTTTTCTCCACGAGGGAATAACCTCGGCTGAAGGGATGACAGAGACGTAATCGCTGTAACGTGTCAGACTGAGTGAATTTAAGACGTGTGATGCTTTGGATTTCAGCGTCGGTGAACAGGAATTTCAAATAAGATGCTTTTTGAAGAGCTTAGGATTTTATTTACAGTCCCTGTTTTCTCTGATGGACACAGGAGAAGAAGAAGGGGAAGAAGAAATCAAGTTCTTTGTTGGACAGATGTAGACATTTCTGTAAGCCTCATGTGTCACCTCTCCAAAGTTTGTTTCTCTTCCTGATAACCTACAACAGAGTTCCTTTAGCTTTTGATATAATATGCCTGGTATAACAAACCTGCATGATCACCTAAAAAGCCCTCAGGACCCCTATGTTTGTGTGCTTCTCAGCAGCCTGGACTTAGTCTATACCGCATGCCTTTCCACTCGGCTGCCTTCTGTAGTAGAACAGTTAACTCGCTGATTGCAGGATGAAAACTGTGAAAACACACTGCTCAATCTCCTGCACCCTCAAAACCAGACACTTCTGCAACAAAAACAGAAGAAAAAAAAGATGCTGCCTGCTGAGCCAAAAGCCCCTTATTTTACAGATAAACTGAGAGCAAAAGTGCCTGTTTCCGCTGTGAGCTGTCAGTCACAGTCTTATTCACCTTCCTCCCAAAATGTAAGCCTAATCTTCCAATTCATCACCTGGGGAGCCTTTTGTTTGTACATCAACATGTTCAACTAAAAGAACTTACATTTTTTGGCTTTAAAAATCAAACAGAGGCAGCCTTCTTTCCAAGTTAGTTGCTTGGCAATGAAACGAGACTTAGAGCAACATTTCCTGAGAAATGATTATTTAAAGAGGGAGGAGAATGTTGGGGAGAGTGAGTGTGTCTGTGTGATGTTTGTGTGCCAAAAAAGTGCAACAACGTGACAAAATATGTTGTCATATTGGATTGGTAGCATATGAAAATGATATTTTAGGCATTAGGAGGCTTGTATGTAAAAACGAGCCAAACAAAAAAAAAAAAAAAATGCATGTTCATAATAATGCCAGTTTGTCCCCCACTGAAATTTCTATTATAAGCGTTTTGGGATATGTTTAGGGCATGAAAACAACGTGGAAAATGAAGTGGCAGGATTTGTTGTTAGCATTTTACAATTTTGTTTTAAGCCTTATGAAATATATTTGTGTTCATTTAGATATGTTTATGCCAATAAAGTGCAAATAAAATCTTTTTGTTTGTATAGCGTATGGAAATATTACATTCAAAGCGTCAGGAGTTTTGTTTTGTGTTAGAATCAGATAATAAATAGGAGTTTTTCTTTGAAATCCATGTTTATTTATCTATCTAAGCTGGGATTTACTGGTTTCGTTTTGAGATATTGTGCTTTTTTTTTTTTTTTTTTGGCTTTTTTTTTTTAACCCCGTGGTAACACCGCCAGCAATTGGTTCACCTTTGTACAGCAGACACACATTTACGCGTGCCTCCCACAGTCTGATGACTTGTCGATCACAGCTGGCTAGCGTGTCAGTGTGACGTGCGTGATTTATTTATTGATACTGTACCAGAGAGAAGATGTTGGAGTGGCAGTCCTCAAGGCTTGCCCCGTTAGCCACCCAATTCGCTGTTGTAGTCATAATCGTCCGCCGTTGGGGTCGTCAGCGCTGGGCATGTCGAAATCCTACATCGGTACCAAACACCGAGCAGGGCTGACAAATGTATTTCCGTAAAACGAGCAGGATTAGAACCCTCACCAGACGTCCGGATAAGAGACGAGGAATTGGGCGTTTTCAGAAAGAAGTGCAGGGCGCATCCATGAAGCCCCAAGCGGATATAATGTTGTAATGTAAATCCGGGGATCAAAACATTGTTACAATCCAGGTCAGGCGGTTCCAAATGTGATCACTGTCAAAGGCGGAGGGCTCACAAATGTATCCATTTCAATCCAAACGTACAAGAAGATCAGCCCGTTTCCATGTCAGTCTGTCCGCGGATAGTTTGATCAATAAAAGAGCAATAATCCATGAGGGTTACGCTTTTCTCCCGCTCCGGAGAACAGCCCAGAAAAAAAAAAAAAAAGATGAAAAATTCAGAGTCGAAACTTCTGTTAAAAAAAAAAAAATGTCCCCCGTTCAAACGCTGAGTGACAATCAACTTAAAAGCGAGACATTACATGCGGGATCTCTTGGTTCCGTCTGCTCCACAGGCTGATGCACCACTTGTGATAGTTTTCGAGAATTGCATGAGCTATTTATAGCCTCCTTTCTTACCACAACCCGTTCCTCTCACAATGTAACCCAGTCTGCCTCGCACAAACAGGCGCTGCGAGCAGGAATGTTTAATCCCTCTGTTGCTCTCGTATTAAACGGGCCGCAGACGAAAGAGAGAGGGGTCGCTGAGGAAAAGGCAAAAAAAAAAAAAAAAAAAAGCCCCCGCTAGTGCTCCTCTCCGTGGCAGGCAGGGCGGCGGGTTCCCAGCATAACCCCGAATCATGAGTCAAAGCGATCAGACAAGAACAACTATTCTTACACTCCAGCAGCAGCAGCAGCAAGCAGGAAAACGGCGAGCAGGCTTCTGTAGACGGAGGTTTGAAAAAAAAAAATCCTTCCTTCCTTTCAGTTTGATATCATTACGAAACGTTACCTCGCGCGGTCACACAGCAGCCTCAATCTTACACACAAAAAAAAAAAAACTGTGATAATTGTGTTCAAAAGACTCACTTCAAGCCAAAGTGACGGTCCTCGTGTGGCACCGATGGGTTTGACAGTAAGAATATGTTTCCCTCTGCAGATTTCTCCTTTACGACATTTAAAAGCGAATCCTCTTCCTCCTCCTTCCTCGAGAAAATGATGATTTGATCATTGAATTAAATCCTCAAACATGTGCATGGTTTCTTCAGCAGATAGTCTTTCCTTCGCTTCCTTCCTTTCCTCCCTCGTTGTGTTTATCCCTCACGGCGTGTTATTATATTGGTAAATAAGTGTGTGTCATTCTCACCCTCTTGTGTGTGTTTGTTTGACGCGACGCGCCGCTGTAGCATTTTTTTTTTTTTCCTCTCTCGCGCACGATCGTCCAGCCCCCCACGCATTGTAATGTAATGGCGATCGGAAGCGTACTACAGAGACTCGCCCTCCCATTTGGCCAAGTTTGCGCTCACGTGATCAAAGTCTGGGATTACAGTACTGTTTAGTATCTTTGATATGAGGCTGCATGCGACACTGGAGACGCCGTGCCTGTGACAGTCAAAATGCCTTATAGGTTTTTTTTTTATTTTGTCATCCTTTGTTGTTAATGTGTTCTTGCTTTTTTTTTTTTTTTTTTTTTTTTTTTTTTTTTTTTTACTGCCGGTTCCTCTGGGTTGATAAAATAAAATGCTTGAATAAAGATGATTTTATATGATTGCATTTCATCTCTGTGTGGTCTCTTTCTGTGATGCGTGTGTTACATAATGTAACTGTGTTCCCAGAACAGAGGATGTGACAGAATAGAGGTCAGAATGACTTACTGAGCTCATACTGTGTTTCATAAGAGGCGTCTACGTATGTAGTCTTACACCCTCCAAATGTGACATCATTGCATTGGAGTCTTAGAATTTGAAAAAAAAAAAAAACAACTTACAAATAAATTGACCTCATATTTATTGGCTGTTTATGACTGTTACCCTTATTGCATAGGCCTGCAGAGCCATAGCCAAGTTTTAAGGCTACTGCAGGTATGATCGGGTAATGTCCCTTGAGACACCAATTTACATTTTATTGTACTATTCACTATTTTCATATCAGTAAAGTGAAAGAAAAATGCTTTAGGATGTATGAACAATATCACCTGAAATGAATAGAGTCCCAACTCAGTTTTGTTTTTACTAGAGGTCCTGAATCATAACCTGCCTTATCATTAATTTCATTCTAAATTAGAACTACATGTATAAAAATAACACTGTGGTGTATTGATGAAGATTTACCAGTAAAGAGATTTACACTTAATCATCAGCTAATATTTTACTATAGTGATAAATCAACTGAGAATTTGTACTTCTTTTCAAATACATTTGGACAATGCAAACCAGCAGTGCTGCCCCCTGTTGGCCATTAGAAAGTAAGCACATTTGAAGCTCTTGCACTTTGCTTCCCTTTGGAAACCATGAGGCTGTGTCCAACCTTTTATACAGGGTCTGTGGTCTACAGCTTTTACTTAAAAATCGTGAATTCAGTTTGAAATGGAGAAAATCCTAATAGTAAATTCCTTATCAAAATCATTGCTTAAAAAAAAGGGTTTGCTTTATCTGTAGTAATGGAACTTTGGATATAATCATGTAACTTTTAGTCTTTTCCAAGTTAAAATTTAGCCACTCAGTGCTCAGTTTCTTTTATTTATTTCTGTATAGTCTTAAGTATGTAACTTCCCTTAGGAAGGGTTATAACTGTACCCTAAGGTTGTTCAACTCCATTAATATATTCACAGAGAATGCATTGAGTCATGACCTTAGTGCTTCTATCCTAACTTTTATATAGATTTGAATGAACATTTTAATTATTCAGTACAAACAAAAAATGTAATCCCTCTACTCTCCAGTCATGTGGTGCACTGTTTTGTCCACATGAACGAGTTGTGGGAGGTTTTGTTTACACTCTTTTCATAAAAAAAAAAAATAGCCACCGTTGTTCTCTTTGTTCTCAGTGATAGCAGGTGGTGCTCTTTGAGGATGAAGAACAAAAGATTATTAATACATCCACAGTTTCCTGAGGTATAGACTGACAAGGCCTTCAAGGAGTCAGTGCATGAAATATGTGTGTCATTATGAATAACGTAAAGGCTATTATATGCTATAAATACATGCATTAAATAGGCTTGGGCTTTCTTGATGTTTGGATGAGAAATGTAACTGAGCTTGCAGGTTCTAGCTCAAATGTCAAACTAACTGTACATTTCCCTAAAAAAAATATTGTATTCTCTTTTATACAATAAGGGAAACATATTCCTGCTCATCTTTTAAACGACGATACTACAATGTATTTCAAATCAATTCAATATTGACCACACACATACAAAGATAAACTAGCATCTAAAGACACGATAGAGAAAAGTAATGTTTTAAGGCCGCTCTTAAAAGTAAACATAATGTTTTTACAGACCTCAGGTCAGCAGGAAGTTTCTTCCACAAATCAGCACCAGGGTGACTTAATGCACCTTCACCAGATTTAGTTTTGACTTTAGGTAAATTCAGCAGACCCATACCTGCTGATCTGAGGGATGTGATTGGGCTGTAGTCAGTGAGCAGGTCAGAAAGATATGGAGGTGCCGTTCCATTTAATGCTTTGTAAACCGGAAGTCATAGTTTGAATTCAATGCTGTACTTCTGTACTGTACTGTTGTAGATTACTTTTTTTTTTATGAATTTAGTTTAAACAAGAGAAAAAAGACTAGTGTGTGCACATCCAATCAAATTTCATACAGGTGCAGGACAAAAAAAAAGGTATAAACTGAAGAAAAAAGAAAGGGGAAGGTCCGCACACTGTTCTGTCCAGCTCCCATGCAATTACTTTATTAAGGGCAAAGTTTCATCCAAAGGATCTAATGTTGACCTTAATAAAGTTATTGCTCACTGGGAGCTGAACAGAACAGTGTGCGGACCGTCCCCTTTTTTCTGTATGAATTTAGTTTTAGTCATGAGAAAATGAGGAAATGAATAGCTGCAGACCTTTAAACACTGAGACCCCTTAAGGTCTATAAAAACATTCAATAGTGAGTTTATTCAGTGAATACACTTTTATCCCTCAATCACTATGACCCTAACAAGAAAATCAAACCTATCACATCAAATTGAATGGGCTTTTTTTCATTTGCACTCATAAATGTACAATGAATTTTTCTAAATGTCCACACTCTTCTCAAATTACAGAACCCTTCATCCTTTTATCAGGCATCCTTTCCAAGGATTTATTTTGAACGTCAGTGTGCATGGGGATTCAGCTGAGGCCGTGTTCGAGACTGAATTAGTTACAGATGGTGACAGAGAAGTCTCTTCTCCCTGCCAGGTTTTCCACTGAGCTCAATCACAGTCTGTACAAATAATAACCGTGCTCTCCTGGAGTGAGATGAGGTCTTTAAAGTAGCAGCGTCAGCAGCGGAGATAAGTGTCACTGGTGTGTCAGAGCGCCCCGTATAATCTGAGGATGAAACCTAAAGTTAACTCAGAAGAGGAAAGAAATAGTACAAAAAAAGTTCTTGACTTCTATTTTTGTAATGTTGATAGTATAACTGGTGTATTTCTGAAATAATCTTGACATCTGGAGAAAAAAATTGCTATTATTTAAACAGGCCGATTAATTCGTTTTTAAGACGGGCACAATTTGGGCAGAAAGTAATGAAGTGCCAAGTGTTCTAACATATGTATTTCCTAAGTCTGATCTGTAAAACTAGGGATTGATTGATCAATAATTCACTTTTTTAATCTTAAAAGAGAATATGTTGTTATATAATTAAGCAATATAACCACAGACCAGTGAAGGCAAGTGAAACAAGAAGAACCAGAAAACCCAACAGAGGAAGAATGTTTACTTTAAGCTCAGTTACTGTTGAGTATAAAACCATTTTAATTAACTCACTGTCATTCAGTGTTCTGACAACATTTCTCTTAAATGTCCGTCTTTTCCCCATTTTCTCTGCTTAAGAAACTTTTTAAAGTCCTCCTCACTACGCCGATCAGGATTTAGTTCTAACTTAAAGGGGAAATACTTAGAAGATTTCATGAGTCTAAGAATTTTCTTAGGATTACATCACTAGGAGCATTTCAAAGATGTTTTCATCTCCTCTTGTGGACAGACTTTACCAAACTTGTGATTGTTTTTGTTTCTTTACAAATCTGCCGCATGGTGAGGATATTGCTGCAAACCCATTAACTGCAGGTATTTCAAAAAAGAGAGAAGCCTCTGTGTGAGTTACTATTCACTGTAAACTGAAATTCACCTGAAACAGAAGAACGGGCGCTCCTACGTATGTAACAAACCATGAAATGATGGTGTTTACACTGCAGACCTATCTGGAGGAGGGGATTTTGCTTTGCTTTTGATCAGAACAGGCGGTTACTCATTACTCGATAGACCGTGAACAATGCTGCAAACATAAAAGGAAGAATTGGCTGGAATTTGTTTGATGCTAACAGCTGGCTACTCCAGAAACACAGAGATGATGGCATCCGTTCCTAGATGCATACATCCTAGTCACACAATAAAAGACGTTGGGTTCCAACATTGAATCCATGTGAAAAGTGTTTTAAGCTTAAGTTTTTGACAACGTTCAAAGGGGTCAGTTTGAGATTGTTAAAGGGCTTATTGTGGCCCACAGGCCTTTCTTTGAGTAAGTCTCATTGAGCACAAGGGCTGTTTTTGTCAAATTAATGTATGACACAGGAACATTATTAATATTTTGTAGAATTTAGAAGTTCACATTTTCTCAGGGAGATATTTTAACACCAAGCTGCCATCATGTGAAGTGTATAAAAGGATGAACAGTGGCAGTTGTTTGATTCCTATTTCATAATTTATAGGCTGTTCTAGGCTGAGTATCTACATGTACGAGATGTTACTCTGAGTGTAAACCTAACAGAGCTATTTATAGAGATTCAGGAATTTCTTATGCTGCCAGACATTTCAGGAAAAAATCACCATATTGACATTCCCACTTCATTATGATGTAAGTACACATGTGACAATCTTAATCATACAGCTTTATATAGTCAAGGAAACAGTTAACAGCTGGTATATACTGCCACAGCGAGGGAGCCTTTAGTCCAGTGATTCCTTTTCTATCTGAAAAGCAAGAGGGGGAAAGATATGAATCAGATGGATGAGCGAGGGCTTAGCCTGGCGGTTATTGATCCCTCTGCTCCTGGACTGATCCAGAACTCATTTAGAGACTTTTTTTTTTCACCCTTTTGTTCAATACATCCTTTAAAGGCTTCAAAAGACTCTCGCACACATCTTGGCACTCGTGCTGTGGAGCTGATGGGATGAGATGCTATCAGTTTAAATAAATCTATTTCAATATGCCACACATTTCCCCTCATCAGGCCCCCACTGACTTCAACTGTGTGTGAGGAGAAAAGATGCATTACTGCTCTGATTAAAAAGAATGTGTTTGTCTAGACAATGTGCTTAGACTTCTTCTGGGTGGAGTGTATAGGCGTGTGTGTGTTCAATGTGTAGCTTTGTTGAAGTGTAAATGGATCTATTGTGCGTTTATGAAGCTGCAAGGTGCAGTTATCAGAATCAGAATCAGAATCTGGTTTTATTGCCAAGTACATTTACACATACAAGGAATTTGACTTGGTGTATTGGTGCTAAGCAATTAACAAGGAAATAACGCAGAACTAGCAACAACTTGAATAATACAGTATAAGAAGCTATTACAATATATAAAACAGAATTTAAAAATGTAAAATATTTTTAAAAAACACAAAATGTACAAAAGGTGCAATGTAGGAGCTGTGCAGTGGACTATGAGAAAAAAAATCTTACCTACTCACAGAGTGCATGTAAAGAAAATAAATGTAAAGTCCAGTGGGCGTAACTGGAAATGTAAATGTAACGCATAAAGAACAGTTTCAGCATTTGCCTTATGAACATATAGTCTACTCACATGAATATTTAGAGCTGTCGTGAGACTAATCGGACAAAACACCAGTGAAGGAAGGTTCCCACATGACAACCCTAGTGATGTCCATGCTCTGGCTCCCCATCAGTCTACATGGTTGTGTTTTGGGGGCCAGAAGGGTCCACGCAATGGGGCAGGTCGTAACTTAGTTCAGAAATACTTTGTTAATCTTAAATTAATTTGTAATACTAGTTGTCACTTTACCTAGCGATAGATCACATACACGGAGCCTGGTCTGTTAAAGGTGGAAACGTTGTTTTGGTTGAGCATAGGGGCATAACTGGGATGAGGGGTTTCTTCACTTTGTGCTTATTCTTTGATAGGGCACAAGTATCATGTATTGATTTAAACATATATATATATATATATATATATACTGTTCATTTAGGTTACACATGGAGTTTTGCCTCACATGTTTCTCCTTTATGTTTCATTTAAAATGTAGGTATGATTTATTAATCCTTAAAGAAATATTTTGAATACATTTCAAAATCATTTAAAAGTGGGTGCAGAGTGACAGTAAATATGCTCTATATGCATAGTTTTTTCATCTTTTCTTTGTTATTTCTTTCAAATTAACTTAAAATGGTTCTCTCTTGTATTAAATATTCACCATAGAAGCTAAAATATAAGAAAATTGTATAAATGGTTTTCTTTTGGTTAATTTTTGAGACTCTTTAAAAAAAAACCATCTAGCCTAAATAAAGACCCAGTTGAACAAAGTGGAGTTTTCCATATCGATTGAATTTCCCTCAGGATCAATAAAGTATCTATCTATCTATCTATCTATCTATCTATCTATCTATCTACGCATCATAAAGACATGTTGGGAAGCTAAAATTACTCAGATCAAGTAACTGATTATGCTAATGTGTGTTTACCTGTTGACAAGAACAAAAGACAAAGTTACCTGATACTTTTACTGAAATCTGTTTAATATAGGCCTAGATGTAAGATTTTATACCCCACATATTCAAAGAACATAAAATAAATTAAATGATGGTATAGTGTGTTTGCACTTCAAGTGCAACTGTTCATAACTGAGTGACAATGCTAATGTTAGCTTACCCTAAACACAGGAGTAAAAGACTAATGAGGCCTGACACTTGACTCAAATATGTTCAGTATGTCGAACATATAAAACATAATATACCTTAAATCACAAATAATTCACCAATAACATCAATATAACTGGATATGAATAAGCATTGATGAGATTAGCTTAAAGGAACAATATTTAACTTTTCCACCTTAAAGTAGTTGTTTCAAAGGATATCTATAACAAACAAAAAATCAACAAATATAAATATAGCTTGTGCAAAACAAGGCAGACTTGTGTGGTTTGAACAAATAAGATTAACTAACAAACTGCAACTGTTCACTTGTTGATTAAAATGCTGTTCAATCAATACGTGACAGTTAGCCACTGGTTCTCAGGACCTGAGAAACCTCACAAATTGGCCAAGATGTCAGACACTCTAACTACATGTTTTCCTAAATGTGTTACATGCAGCTAAATGTTGAGAGGCTCATTATAAATTTAGGACATGCATTTTGCCAGGGATAATGCTAACACGGACATCTTAGGCTGTTTATCATTCACACCCTGGGAAAAACGTGTTTCTTTTTAAGAACAAGCAGTAGCCTCGCAATACCTTCATTAGTGATTGATGGATCACCGTGCACTAAGTTAACACACACCTAGCAGCACATTCTCTCCATAAAATCAGATGAGAGTTTCTCCTCTCCTCGTGGCTCCACTACCTCTCCGGCATTTCCTGGAGCGCAGAGAGTCTGGCTGCGAAGAATAGATGGTGTGCATTATAATGAACATGGGCTGACACCGTCTCATCCATCATTCCACAGAGGAAAATTATAGCAGTGCCAGGGAGAGAGTAAGAGAGCGAGAGACTTTAAATCACAGTCGCTCCAACTCTTCTTAGACTGTCATCAGCTCTTTGTTGTTTTTTAAACTGCCAAGTTCACTTCTGGTTTGTCTCTCAGAAGACACGGTCTGTGTCCCTGTCACTTTACTGTAAACCTTTTGTAATATCTACTTCAATGTATTTATCCTTTAACATGCTTCTGGCTGTTTCTACTCATGTGCTAATTGTGTTTACTTGTCGGCTTGAATGCAGTTTTGCTTCCTGGAAATGGGGCAGCATCTTACTGTTATTATCTATTAATGATAAGTCTGTCATTGTTCAATAGGTGGGGAAATTTAGCCTTGACTATTCCCTAGATTTGATGACAACATCTTCTATTCTAAACCAAAGTCTATTGCGTTTGAGACTATTTCAAAGAGAACAGAACGTGAGAAAACAGAACCAGTATTTGTTATCCCAGTAATATGTCTCTTTGGGTGGCGGTGCAGTTATGATGGTCAGTCAGCTGGTCCACTATTTTGGACAAGACTTGAGAACCACACCAATATTTGGTGAGAGTGTCATGTATTTTCTGTAGATGCTTTTTTATTTCCCTTGAATACAATTGTTGGGTTGGCACAACGCTTTGTTCACACATCTATAGTACTCAGGGGATGAGTCATACTAGATTTCCTTTACTTTCACAGTCATCACAAAGTTGATATTTATGACATTTATGTTTTTATCAAATATTTTCACAAGTATTGGATGAATTGCCTTTTTTCTTTTAGTATAGTCCTCGTTACAGTAGGTTAATTTGAACTCTGATCTTCTGACTTTTCACTATCTGAACATACAAATGTCCCTTTGTCTAGTACTTGTGTCTGACCAAATAACTGCAGAACTAATAACATCAACAGCTTTACCTGTACTTTTGAATTGCTAATTAGCAGTTGTTACCGTGCTAACTTTCTTAACTTAAGCTTATGAACATATTATTATAGCATATAAAGCATGTTAGCATTAAACGATGGCCATATTAGAATTGTAATGTTAGCACGTTCCTGTAATGTCAAAGCCTCATCAACATGGTTTGAGGCTCTTAACTCACTAATGATTCAAACTTAGTTCATCCCCAAAAATGTGGTTGAATCATTTTCTGCTGATTAACTAATCAAATAGTTTCAAACAATAACCAAGATTTGCTCACAAACTCTACAAGCTATGATTACTTTTTTAAAGATCACTTATTTGGCCTTAATTAGATAGGATAGCTTTAGAGAGACAGCAAATGAGTGGGGAGAGAGTGAGGGTAGGCATGCGCCCCATCATCACACATTTTAATATCTCATATATAAATATTGCCTGCTATGTTACATATAGATGCTAATTGATGTTAAATGTCCTCTCCCTCTGTACTTTAGCTGAATTAGCACTCCTGTGCTTTTTGGGCTTTTAAATTATTCTAGTTTCATAAAAGGATACACTGGATGTGACAGTTTTTTGTGTACCTCATTTTGCATGTGAATGTGTCTGTTAGTGTGTGTTTTTTTTATCTGTGGTCTCGAGCGATTCAGTCAAGCTCTGTGAAGACTGTTGTAATGGTGTTTCCGCAGCATATTGATTTCACGACGAGCAGACAATGTCTGTGAGATTACTCGAGAGATGGGAAATTAGATGTTATCTCATAACAACAGAGGGTGAGGAGTCATATGGAGTGTTGTCTGATTTTTAAAAGATGTTGAGCTGTCAAACTCTCTAATTCACAGATGATATTGTACTACAATTTTCATTTACAGACAAACACGATTACCAGAGTTATATACTGTTACCAGTAAATCAAGTGCAAGATGGGACAAATATAGATTTTAATTTAAATTGCAAATACTTGCTTAAAGTTATGCAGGGTGAGAGATAGCCTGAAGGTTAGAGCAAGGCCTTTAATCCTCTGTTGCTCCAGTAATGCTCCACTGTGGCCACTATAGAAACCTGGTTGTGATGCATATTTCAAACTGCAAGTAGAAGAATACAGCCTGAGCCACACATTGCGCTTTCATGTAGAAATATAACCACAGATAGTGTGCGCTAAGTGACCAGCCAGCATTTCCACATGGCTGCACCCTCTGATGCCACCTGAACAGAATTCAGTGGGAGCCTTCGAGCTCCTCATACATTATGTATCTCTGAAGGTCTGCTCAGTTTTCATGTCCTCCTAATTCACTTCACAAAGAGAGGCAGCTCTGCCAGCATACAGAGCACACAGCCAGTGTTGCAATGTTCAAATCTGCAATCAACACTTCAACACAGTTTCTTTGTTGAAAAGAAAGCTGCCATTTTGCTTTTATGTGTCTTGAACATTTTTGGACGGTTATAAAGGAAATACCTAGAGTATTTGATATTCAGAATGAATCCTGATATTATTCTGTAAAAATAAAGGGGTGAGTCCAGGGCTTGGCATGCATTTCTAAACTTTCTGTCTAATCTAAGACTCTCGAATCTCTTAACACAAATCATTGTTATCCTCCAATAATATTTGATCTGATAATCAGTCAAGTTTTAGGAAAAAACACATGGTAAAAGAAGGTAGTCAATGATTTTAATGATTCCCTGGACAATAAAGAACATTATGCAGCCCCCTTCATTGTGTCGAAGGCCTTTGACACTGTTGACCATGTAATTATGAAACACAGACTACAAAGTATGAGATTGTCTGAACAGTCCCAGATCCCAGTGTGTGAAGGCAGAAGGAATCACCTCTTAATCTCTTAAAATAATATATGGCAAGCCTCAGGGCACAGTCTTTGGACCGCTGTTATTCACACTTATATTAACAGTGTCAGCCATAATGTTCCTCATGTAAATTTTCATTTATATGCAGATGACACTGAGCATCAGGCTCTCTGTCTGTTGGAAGAAGATGCAACGGGCTGTAGAGGCATTGCTGCTCTGTGACCACTGATATGTTGATCTGTGTTTGTAACTGTTGTATGTCTTTTGAAAATTTCCTGCCTCCTGTTTTGCACTCCTGTGAAGGAGATTCTTAATTTCAATTAAGTTTTCCTGGCTCTATAAACTTTGAATAAAAAAAAAATAATATGAAGACATGCCCCTGCCGATTTCTTGATGTACAGTACACTGTATTTTACGGTTGGCAAAATATCTGAAATACGCTGACACTGGTACTGGTTGTTTTCTATTATTACAGGTTTATGAGTTAGTTGGATGATCACTCCCCTTATTATCGTCATCATCATTTCCTTTTTGGATGTGTTTGGTTATTTCTAATGTGTAAATTATCTTTTTACATATGTCAATAACTGGTTTAGTTCATACACTCTAAAGATACTAAAAAAGAAGAAAATACAAATAACATGATATGAAAAGAGAAAATAGAAAAGAATGTCTGGATAATAGCATAAGAAGCAGCATTCTCCCTGCTTTTTGTCTTCATGCTGCAGACAGAAACTGATATTTATTAGTTAAATGCTCTGTGACACGGCTCTGGCCTTGCCCTTCATTTTTTATTCTCCTTTCTCTCGTTTCTTTTGTGGCGTGATTTGATGTGCCCTGATTGTCTTTTGTTTTTCTTTGCTCACAGCATAAAATCATTCATGAAAATCAATCCTAACATAGCCCGCTCCTCTGTTTCTCAAAACGTAGCCTTCTGCTGACCTCAATAAATCGACCAGTGAGCGTCAAACATTTCAGTTAGTGCCCTTAAAGTGGCCCTTCCACAAACATAGTCCTTCACTAAAGGGGGGCACTGAGAGAGTGTGTGTTTTGTGTGTATGAGACAGCAAAAGAGAAAGGAAGAGAGATAGAGGCATGTAGCATGTAGTAACCATCATTTAACTGTAATAAAATGGCCCATTGCAAAGGATTATGTCTGATCATTTAAGTTTCTGTTATTTTAAGAGGAGGAATGCTGTTCAGTCTGTCCTTTGTGGGTGTCAAACAAAAAGCCATTATTTTTAAAGGTTAAATAAAATCGGCTCATGCTGATGATTGGATGTTTCTTTATAATGATTTTTATTCAGGCTATTGCTGTAGGGATGGTGATTTGAGTATTTGGTCAGTAGAAACTTCCAGAGATTAGAAATTTTCTCAACAGCCATTGGACAAATGCTGGAAAATTGCACACATATCCATGGTGCCAAGAATATGTACTACTTTTCCTTCAACTCCATTATAAATTAAAAGTCTTAAAGCATAATCCAGAGGTTAATCCCAATCGATTAGGCTACCATGAGGTTTTAAGAAAAATATCTTGTCCACGATTGAATGGACTGCCATTAACCCCTTCAAATAACCTTTGCCCTACTTTTATTTTACTCTAACCCCACTAGGTTTTAATTGGTTCAACACTTTCATTTTCATGCTGTGATTTCGGTAATTCTTATTTTTATTTTATTAGTCTGATTTTGTTGTCTGCTTGTTTACACTCTGCCTGTTGCTTTAATTGTCTATCTGCTTTTATTTTCTGTTGTAAAGCCCTTTGTTACTTGTATAGAAAAGTGCTATACAAATAAAGTATTATCATTATTATTATAATAATGTCATGACGCAGTGTATCAGGAGTTTATGGAACACATGGAAGCTAGCGTCATGAACGGTTGCTTCCCTAGAGTTCATAAATCTCTGATAACGGACACCTTGAAGATAATTTTTCCACTTAACACAAATAAAACCATTAAGTTTGTCTTTTTTCAAGGGGCAACATATTTTCCCGGGAAACACCTGAGCCTTTGTTGGATTTAAAAAAGACATACTTCTATTTGAATATTATCAGCGCATTTTGTGTTCGACCTTGAGACAGAGCAGATAGCGTAGCAAATGATGCCATTTTTGAGCTGCTAGCAGACACAATTGAGTCTGAGTGAATCAGGCCCTCTGTGTTGTGAATTGCAAAATGTTCTCAGATTTCTTTAATTGTTCTTGGGTTTTTTTTTAGCTGAAACCCTGTCAAAGAGTTTGACATGTTCTCATTTTGACTTTAGTAAATATAACAGTTTCAACTGTACTACTTTATAGTTTTCCAATTGTCAGGAATACATTTCTATCTAGCAGCCAATCAAAATCAATTATTCCGGTATAATGAGGGATCATTTAGTCTTTCAGTAGTAGGCATGCAAGTTATTATTTTTTTCGTCTGGTTATCATGTCCTGTTCAGGATGAGTTCCTTCCAGCCACCTTGTAACCATGATAGTCGTCTGGAAGCTTTTAAAACACCTCTGCACCCACCACTGGTCTAGAGGCAACATTTCCTTATAGTGTCCATTTACCACAGATACTATGTTGCCCCCTGTTCACCTGCTGCTGTCTTTGCATAAAGGTCTCCAGTATCCTGTGCTCTGATGGAAGCAGATATTATCTGATCTCACTTTGTAATCCACACATCCTACAAAAGCAATGAAGAAATCAGAGCTCTGTATCTCTATTGAATCTCCTCTTAGCACCTGTTCCTTTAGCAGCTCAAGTGCCCTTGAAGGGGCAGGTGCTTCAGAGACAAGAGACTAAAGACTCAGAGCCAAAAATTCCCCACAATGAACACACTCACACATTTGATGAAGTGTTCTGCTGCTGCTATTGTTGCCAATTGTTTGTTATAATGAAATATTGAGCAGCATAGAAGGCTTTAAATGTAAATCTATTTGCTCTGACCACAGGGGTTAAATGAAACATAATATTAGCTAGGATCAGAATATTAATTTCTCTGAAAGTCTGGAAACCCAAACAAGGAAACTCAAAAGATAGCTCCGGTAAGAAGATCATCCACTTTGTTCTTATATGGGTCTCAGAGTTAAATGATGAATATCGTGTTCAAATTCGATGCCAAGGTAAGAGGATGAACTAACTGTGAGGGAAAAAAAAATAAGCCATGTTGTCATTATCTCCATGTTCAAGACATATTTTGATGAAAAAATGCACACGTATTTCGACAACATAGCTTAAAGAACTGTCAACTTTGAAGCAAACTGTAGACATTTAGACAAAAAAAATAGGTCATTGTTTTTAGCATTTTCTCTACATTTGAAATGATTTAGTCAGATTTTGCTGATGTTTGTTGTGAATAATTGACAAGTTTCGGATTTTTGAAGCAAATAATTGAATTTCATAGTTGTGTGGCAAATTCATTACACTCGTATCACCATGCTCTGTATTTTATTACAGCACACATTGCAAGGATTATGAGTCTGATTGTTAAGTGACCGGCACACATTGCAAATCACACCAACTGTATATAAAAACAAACTGACAGATATTTATGCTTGCTTGTACTGAGTGAAGGCTTGTTTTTCTGCTTCTGGCTGTATGGATATCAGTGTGAGTTGTGGGGGTGGAGGAGGCGATTGAAAGGCTGGGAACTCCTGAAGAAAAAAGACAGAGAGAGGGAGAGGGAGGTCTTTTGGCTACTTGTGGCCTTCACAACCCGGGCACAAATCATAGAGGGACATGGCAATCTGAGTGACAGATGAACAATGCTCCCATTTTCCAGCCCCCTGTGAACAGGCCCATCCATCACAGGAGGGGAGATTAATTCAATTCATCAGCTTTTTGTCTCCGCGGGCCCCCTAATGCCACCTGATATTGCTCAAGGGGGAACTTATAAATGTTTGTGGATTTGATCCGAGCCCGCTTGCTTGACACTGAATTAAAACATTACTCTTTTCTTGTAGCAGTGCTGGTTTTGCCATCAGCCTTCCTGCCAATTCTGCCATAATTCTGATCAAAATGAATTCCTACAAAAAAGGGAAAAACACTTGCCCAAAGCATCAAACAATAGTATAAACTAGAGTTTACACAGTGAAAAGAGCTGTGGTGTTATTTGGGCTGGAGATAAAGAAAATACAAGGGCTGTAGATGTTCGATAGAATCTCTGATAATGAATAAGCTAGAGCATCACTGTTAGGATTGATTTTAAAAAGTTATCAAGGCAAGAGATACAGGCATATAGGACTAGCATGTCACTGCTAAATGCTAATAACACAATGGGCAACCCACACAACTTTATACAGCCCGTTTGGGCAGCAAATCATTTCTTTTTAAACATGTCTGCCAGAATTCCAACTAGTGTCCTTTTCAAAAGGTTATATTTGAATATACTTCTCTTTCAAAGCCATCATCTCAAATAACATTTACAGAAAACCCACCACAACTTAAGTTAGAAGCTGTTTTCAGAGTGAAGTGTTAAAAAAACAAAAACAAAAACACTTAGATTTTGATATTATATGATTTACACATTTTCAAGTGATGAATAATAAAAAAGGATCCAACACATTAAATAAGGTTGGAGTCTTACAATTTCAGATCAGAGTGCAAATCCATGTTTTGAAATACAAAAATATGAAAGTATAACCCTTAAAGTGTTTAGTTATTCTTCCAGTGAGGGAAAATATTGCAAACCTAATGTTAGTGCTGACCTCTAGTGGCAATTGCAGGAACTGCTTTGTCCTCAAGAGTTTGACTAAAGCTGTTCACACAAAACTCATGTCCAGCCCTTTTAACATCTGATTTCAAATGTCAGACTAGACATCGTAAGGGTTTATTAGGCATTTAGAGGCACTAATCTGTAACATACTTTTCTGCCCGTTTATCCATGCCACTGTTACTTTGCTAAATGCTGCGCTCATGGTGGGTCCGTGTAAATAAGGGAAACTATCTAAACCTGCTCTTTTTGGAAAGTGTCATGAAATATCATTTGCACTGTACAAATAAAATTTGATTGATCTTTCGGACCCGTTTTTAGACACTCTTTGTACATTACTAGTTTCAGAAATCACATGCAGTTAAACATTCCTTCTAACTACTCTTCGTAGGTAAAGTACATTTTCACATTCATGAGCTTCAAAGCCTGATGTGCTTTAAAGTATTTGACTGCCCAGACTAAAAACACACACACTTAATCAAATCAACCAGAAGCACCCACAACTGTTTTAAGAATCTGTACCCTCTCGTAGAAGCTGTTGACAGAAAGTGACCCCAATCATGTTCCATTGTATAGTCCATGGCCTAGTGTTGGAGAAAAACTACGAAATTAAGGTTTTTACTCAGGGGGGGTACTTTATTTTAGGAGAAGCCCTCCTTCTGAGCCTGATAGTGAATCCTGCCTCCCCTCCAGACACAATAATAATAAACCATGCTCACAGAACCCACAAGAGACACCAACAGGATGCCTACAACCAGGACGATTTTCCACGCAGCAGTTTTTTCTACTTTATCCAACTCTGAGAACAGGACAGAAAAACAAAAAAAGGTAAGACACAAAGTTAATCTAATGTGGAACAAGTTTAAACAAGAACTCGCCAAACTCTCACCTTGTGCTTGAATAGCACTTGAGTCTGGAGTGGTCTGCAAGTCCTGGTCACTTTGTGTCACCAGTTGAACCTCTTCCATGGGGTCGTTGGACCATACAGCATCCTCTACTGCCTTTGAGTGTTCTTCTGTTTCTGAGTCAAAGATCCAGGGTCAAGTTTATTAAGCTGTTTGACTGTGACACCTTCATTACATTTGCTCTTTTCCTGCTTTTCCATGACAAATTGTCATGAAAGAGACTGTTCTTTAAACAAGGTGAGAATAACATCTCTCACATCAGAGCTTTGAGCAGGCGGGTTCCCAATATTTAAAAAAATCCTATACGGTTAGATACATCTTGATCATACTCATGAACAGGTTGAGTCCATTTTCTGAAATCAAACCACGAGCATAGCTACAACCCATTTTACCACACTCTTCTCCATCAGTATGACAGAAAAACAAAAAGGTAAGACACAAAGTTAATCTAATGTGGAACAAGTTTCAACAAGAACTCGCCAAACTCTCACCTTGTGCTTGAATAGCGTTTGGGTCTGGAGTGGTCTGCGAGTCCTGGTCACTTGGTGTCACCAGTTGAACATCTTCCATGAGATTGTTGGACCATACAGCATCCTCTCCTGCCTGTGATTGTTCTTCTGTTTCTTCATTATCTGGCTTCTCATCAGCGGTAATCCACCGGCCCTGGATATATCGAGGAAACCCTGAAAAACATTAAACATGTCAGGAGCGTGGTGGTTACATTTCCTCAGCCTCACAGCACATTTAAGCTTTTTCTTTTTTTCATACCTGGTTGAGCTGATGATGATGATGTGGCCAACAGAGCCAAGAACACAAAAATGAGAACGAACATCACTGCACCTGCCTGCGCTGATTTCGGAAGCTTTTTATGTGCTCACTTCATCTACAGAATTGGCCTCAGCTGTGGCCTCCTGATTCAATCAAGAGAAATGACTTGAGTGGCTCTCCTTCATTGGTTTGACTTTTCCTTGAAAAAACACTGTTCATCTGATGATGACAGGTTTTACTCAGGAAGAAGACACTGTGCCTGCAAAAAGACTAAGTAGTTACTCTGCCACATGAGCTCACACTGTGAAAGGTGTTCTAATTAAACCATTTTTTTACACACATACTGAGCTGATCACTTTTCTCTAAAGCTAAAATAGGTTGCTGTCCATGATTTGTGGTAAAAGATAAATGTTGGAAATTACATGAAACGGAGAAAATCTACTTTGCAAGTTCCTCATGTAAATGTACACGTGTGAAACGGGCCAAATGTTTTTAAAGGTGTGATTTGTGTTTTTGGAAAGAAAATCCAGGCAGGCTCATAGTTCCATCGTTTATTTCACTACAGATTTACAATGTTTTTAATCTCCAGTGTTTCATTATGTTCTTACAGAAAATGAGAAGTGCTGAAGATAAAGTGTCCACTGTAAGGAACAAAGCATTTGACACTTGAAAAATAACCGTCACCTTATGAACAACAGTAAGCAGAAGAAAGATGCAGTTTTCTTTACCCAATTAAAGCTGAAAAAGTGACTCATAAAACCCACATCTGAACATAATGGCGCTGAAGAAAATGTGACAGAAATGTTGAGAAGGGTAAACGGGTGGTTTCTACTTGTAGCTAAGACAATAAAAACAACAATGATCATTGTACAGTATGAAATGTTCAAATTGACAATTAATATCTTATTTTATTACTAGGGCTGCATCTAAATGCCTTCCTCATTGCCAACTCTAACATGTGACACACACTGTAATGTGTAACATTAATAGTTGTTGCTTTATATTTAGGAGTCAAAGATCCAGGGTCATGATCATATGCACAATAAATCACTGGCATGGCTGACAGGGAAGAAACTTTATTAAGATGTTTGACTTTAGCACCTTTGTTATTACATTTACTATTTTCCTGCTTTTCCATGACAAATAGTCATGAAAGAGACTGTTCTTTAAACAAGGTGAGAATAACATCTCTCACACATCAGAGCTTTGAGCAGACGTGTTTCCAATATTTAAAAAAATCCTATACTGTTAGATACATCTTGATCATACTCATGAACAGGTTGAGTCCGTTTTCTGAATCACAAGTCAAACCACGAGCATAGCTACAACCCATTTTACCACCCTCTTCTCCATCAGTATGACAGAAAAACAAAAAGGTAAGACACAAAGGTAATCTAATGTGGAACAAGTTTAAACAAGAACTCGCCAAACTCTCACCTTGTGCTTGAATAGCAGAGAGGACAGTGAAACACTAAAACATTACACTAAGTATTGCAAAAATGCTACATTTGTGTATACATACTCCATCATATGAAACGGTAACCATTCCCAATGCAGGGCGTCCCTCGTTGCCTTTGTGACTGCCCATCCCAATTTTAAGCTCCTATTTATTTGCATAAGATTTTCCTTCTCACATCCCCACATTTAACCATTATGTAACGACAAGCCTTTTATAAAGTGTGTCAACAATCCCGTAAGTTTGTAGAGCTCATGTTTAACACAACAAATTGTTTCCCTTGCATAGCTCAAGATGAGATACACTATATACAGTTTTATGGCTCTTCAAATAATATAAATATAAATCATCTGAGTATTTCTAAAAGAATCCCTTTCCTGCATTTGAATGACACTGACCTCGACGTTTTAGAGAAAAATATATTGCATCTACTCTTTTGCATCAAGGAGGGAAACGTGTTTAAAGCTTGATTTTATGTGTAAAGTTTCAAACTCAAAGGATTTAGCTATATATATTTCTTTATAACAGTTTTTTAAATGATGTCACCATTTTATCTTGAGCCAAACATAATCAACACTAGCGTTGTAGTCAAGAACACACCAACCAAGACAAAGACATACCCAAGACCGAGACATTTAGGGATCGAGACCAAGTCAAGACCACGATCATAAATATCATCAAATGTGGAATAAAAATTGAATTATGAATTAATTGAAATTATTAGTTCTTTTAGAAAGGGGCATTTTCCTTCTAATCACAGTAATGAAAGAAGCCTATCAGTGGTGGTCTTGAGAGGTCTTGATTTAAAATCCAAATCCACCCAGTCTGAGACTGACACAAGACCGAGTAACAGACACGAGACAGAGACTAGGTCTTCAAAAGTGGCTTGAGACCAAGACCGATTTTGGAGTACTACAACACTAATGAAAACATGTGGACTCCTGATGCAGAAAAGACAGTTTTAAATAACAAATCTTGTATAGATAACATTTTCAAACTAGACATATAGAAGATTTTCAGAGAAATGTAAAAGATGAGAAAACTTAAACTGAGTAATAATTTTGAAAGACTTGTGAGGTTGACTGACTGCACAAGTCTCACAGACCCGTAAACCATTTAGAGAAAACAGAATGTAACCACGGTGAGAAAGATGCTCCCAGCGCAGGCTCACATGTTTAACAATACCATAGAATGAAACCATGTAAAAGTGCATCTCTTGGAACAGCTTGCTCCAAGTAACAGACATCTCTGTGTAGAAAAAAACAAGAATACAGCTGAAGACGTTTTGAAGTGAGCAATGGAAGAGACGGTTATTGGGCCTGTCATTACAGTACTACTGACTATGGCTAACAAACACAGGAGGAGTGGATATCTCCTGGACATGAGGTGAAGACTCTACAGTGTAGGCAGGGTTTGTCTGTGAGGAGGATCACAGGACATAACAGCACTCTACTATAGTGCTTCTAACTATATTTCTGCCAAATAATTCTTTAACAAGGATTTCACCGTATAAAGCTGACTTTTTTATTCCTTTTAATACGGTTATATCCCTGCTTATAACTCCTGGTGTCACTACCCAGAATGCCCTGTGGGGTTAAATTTAAGGATCCTCAAAGAAGAAGGATTTCATTTTTAACAACTTAACTTACTGTTGAAAGTTATAAACTTTTGAAATGAAATCAATTGTATGTCTCTATCTTGGACTGGCCGTAGAGTCAAGCTCCATGAAATCCTTCTTCACATTTCTTTAGTGCTTCACAGTGTGGAATAATCAGCACCGGTCTGCTTCGACTGGACTTGTCCCTGACACGGAGAGGACCATTTCACCTGCATGATCCCTTTTTTATTTGTGCTTTTCTTCCTCATTGTAGACCTTCCGAAGGCTGGAATCCAGCAGGTAATCCACTGACCTACAAGTAGAGCAAAGAGAAAAAGTTCTGAGGTTGGACATGGTGGAACATTTCTGAATTCATTTTGTGAAAGAAGAAGAGGTTGATGAAAAAGCTGTATCTATACAGAGTATCAGTGAAGTCAGCTCTCTGTTGATCCTTACAGAGGGAAAGAAAAGAAGCGTCTACTTTTGTCACTAAACAAGAGCAGCCCCACAAATGAAACCAGGAGGAGTGAAACCTTTCATTTAAAGCTTCTATGTTGTCAGAGTTGGCACCAGATATTAGTTATTTCCACTGCTGGTTACACCATCATCATATTTTACCACCTACTAATGGAATATAAACTTCATTACGTTTCCATTTCCCAAATGTTTTCATTATCAGGCGCTTGAATTGAAACATGTAAAGGAGTTAGAGCGTTTAATATTTTACTTTACCATCCACTCTGAAGAGACGCGTTGAAAAGTCAATCAAGTTATTGGAGGAAGGGGTAATTGGTGTAGGTTTGAAGATAAGTAATGAAGGAATCATGCGTCTCTTCTGGCTATAAATCTGTTATATTTGTTTAAAGTGAAAATAATTGAGTTAAATAAAAGGAAAGGGAGTAAGACTCTGCAGTTTTGTTAGCTGGCTTTTTTTGCGGAGAGCTGTCATGCTGACACATTTAAAAATAAGTTGCACAATATTGCAGTGTACGGGGGTATGTCCCTGGTTTAGCATATCTTTAATTCTGTCATTAATAATGCACTCTTTATTTATTCATCTTTTTTGGACCATTTTTACCTTTATTGGATTGGACAGCTGAAGAGAGTCATGAAATGTCGGGGGTAGAGAGCGAGGTGATGATGTGCAGCAAAGGGCCGAGGTCGGATTCCGCTAGGCTATCGAGCGCCCCAATGATTACCTCTGAATGCAATCGAAACACTTAAGTTCTTAAATATATATAAAATAACTATAAGTGAGACTCTTTTTTTAAACTAAAATGAGGTAGTATTGTTTAATCAAATGCAAACATATATTAATATATATACTAATCCCTTTTCAACAAAATGACAGTTCACTGGGTCTCAATAATCATGTTCTTTGTCTGTATCAATCAGACTTTAGTTTTTTTCTGTGATATAAAAACAACTCACATATACATCACGTAATTTCTCATTTGTACAGAATTTTTTTGGTCTTAAAATTTGGTTTTCTAAAATAAAATCTCACCAGACTGACGATTTCACCTCCCGCAGTGTAAATACAGAGTAAAGAAATAAATGACAGATCATCACTTCATCTGCTGTGAGCAATGATTTTTCTACCAACGCAGCAGCGACTGAAGCCTTACCCACAAAGAAAAAAAAAAAAATCAAACCTTACATAATGAGCGGCTTACATAATCGACATGCAAACAAAGAGCCAACCTGTCAATAGGAGTGATGATGAAGGGGATTGTAGAGAGGCCTATTGCTGTGGTGGTCCACTTGCGGACAGTAAGGGGCCACTTGGTGCTTTTGCCCAGCAGGTATAGTGACGCAGCACACACGCGGTTAATGGTGAAGCCCGGGATTATCACAGAGGCAAGGGCCTGCCACACGAACGTGTCCACCACCGCCACCGCTACCCGTGTTGTCTTCCCCGGGTTGTCCCCGTGGGCCTTGAGGAACAGATGGAGGATCAAGAAAATGAGGGTAGTCACAGCTGTCGCAATCAGGTTTTATAACACAGTAGAAACACTAAATCAGTTTATTCATTATCAGGACTTTATATTCTAGTCTGCTTCTCTTTATTTAAAGACCCAGCCTCTGTTAGATCATAAAAGACAGCGATAACAAACCTGTTGAGCGTGTGACCCACGTCTGCCTGTGCTTGTAAACAGTTGCATCTATTCACCCGTTTAATTTACATGTCAGACAACTAAATCTCACTCATTGCTTGTAGCCTGAGGCAGTGAAAGTTGATAAAACAAAAATGAGCATAACCATATGGTGCTTAGAAAAAAATGTTCTGCTGTCTTGTTAATGCATCACATCAGCCATCAGATTACTCGTTTAATCCCCCTTGTAGCATTAGCAAACAAGTGATATAAGATGCTGTTGACCTAGTATATTCTTTATCTCCTTTCTCATTACATATTGAGACAAACCACACACACACACACGTTAATATCTTACCACAGCTGCTTTCTTCCCTTTGTCCACAGCATCAGCAGTGACGTATGCAGTGGCCACAGCATAGCTGCCCCACACAAAACTCGGCGGCACCAGCGCCCGAAAAGCCTCTCCCACCTCATTGGAGTAGCCTGTGGGGGCAAACACACATGAACTCAAATATGACTTTTGACCTTCATAGTCTCCTCTAAATGCTTCAGGTGGTCACCCAGCTGAGAAGACGTCAGAATCAGGTCTATAAAAGAGAATCATTAGGACTTAACATTTATCAAAAATGAACTCTGGTTCGGTTCCATTCAAAGTAATGGGGCAGTGCATTCATTATTTAAACACTCAGTGTCTCTGGATTCCTGTGCATATATCAAGAGGTTAATAAGCCTAAACGTTATCTCTGACACGGTGGAAACGGATAGAAACGTTTGGGAAATTGTGACAAATTTCACAGAGGCTGAATAGTTCAAAAGCCTCTCTGGGCTCTTATAAAGACGTCACCTGTGCTAAACGCCAGAGTTCATGTAAATCACTGATAAATGGAGCTCCAGACAACCTTTATCTTTGCTTCAATGAATACAGACTTATCAGAGTGTGGTCAAACTCTGACGCAGCCTTTAGTCTCTTTCTCTGGACACAGTTTGTTTTTCTATTGCTTCAGCTTAATAAAGTAGAAAACCAGGGAAGGATTAAAACATCAAATATGTTGACTACATATTGTCCTTCACTTGCAGAAATCAAAACAGAATTTATTGAGGAAACTGATCAGAACAAATCTCATTGATCCTCACATCTGATATTCACTGATAAGACACTTGTGTTTTTTTTACCTTAGGTTTCATGATACCACTGCTCCACATTAGACATAGTTTCTCTTTTTCTTGCTTTATGTTACTTCACAACTATTATCTAAATAGCTTTCATACAATGTGATTGACAGGTTTCAGATATTGGTTGGGGGGGGGGGGGGTTAGCATCTGCAACAACCTAAGTTTAGGTTTCAGTATGGGGATAGAAACATTGACTGGTGCAAAACATCATCAACATTTATGTTGCATTGTATTGAATTTAAAGGAAGCTATGGCCTTCCATTATCACAGTTTTCAGTTGCTTATTGGACTTACGAGTCCCTCTGCCACCAACAGATTACAGTTATTACTCACCAACATTTTCTTTGCATTGATTGTAAACCTTTAAAGGAACCTTTACATTCCTAAGTCAAGTCAACGTATCGGCTGTTTAAAGGCTGAGAAAGACAATAAGAGGATTTTTTTACCCCATAGCAGAGAGCTGTACTGGTAAAATTTAAACATTATAAAGAGGAGAGACAAGATAAGATTATCTTATCAGCAAGGTACTTAGTTAATAATAACATATGCCAAGCAACAAAGGCTGGAGCTTCACTTTGGCCTGTCAACAAAAGGTTTCATGTTACACTTCAACATTCAGACCTTTGTCTGTCTCTATGTGTGTTCACCAGACGTTGAAAGAAGAACAAAGAAACTGGAGATAAAGAATGACATATGGCGCAGGGTGAGTGCAAGGTATGAAGGCTTGGATGGTGAGTGAGAAAAAAGGAAGAACTGTCTGTCGAGAAGTCAAGAGTCTCATTTTATACAGACATTCTGCAGTAATACGCCAAAAGTGGATTGTATAAGTTACTAAAAAATTGTTTGTTTTTTTTAAATATTATTTTACATATATTTTGATGACATGTAAAGCAAACAGAAATCTAAACCAATCGGGGCGCTGGTGGCGCATTGGTAAGTGTGCGCCCCATGTATGGAGGCTATAGTCCTCCAAGTGGACGGCCCAGGTTCAAATCCAACCTGTGGCTCCTTTCCAGCATGTCATTCCCCACTTTCTCTCACCCTGATTTCTGACTCTATCTTCTGTCCTATCTCTCCAATAAAAGGCACAAAACGTCCAAAAATAAATATTTTTAAAAAATTAAAAATCTAAACAAATTACTCAATGCAAGGATCCTCGCACTACAAATAAAACATCTATTTAAATATCCGCTAATGCATTATGTCAAAGCGTTTAAAGTGGCTCTGCCAGTGAATGTGTGATTTGTTGCATAACAACTATACCATTTGTTCCAAAGCAGTAAAAAAAAACAAAAAACTTTCCCAGATGACAGATTATTAGAAAAATGTAAAGGCTGGGAAGAAATGTATGTTTGGAAAAAGAAAAATAGTAAGGTGTCACTATGTAACTATTTCAAAAGGGGAAAATGCATAACAGAATAAAATGCTTTGTTTGCAATAAGTAAAATAATTACTGCCACAATGAATTTCAGCAGAAGTTATATATTATAACGTATACACTTAAATTGCATTTTTTCAAATCTCAAAGTTGATCTCTTTGGGGTCTGTCCATTTATAAATGTGGCGTGTAATCAAACCATCTGTCTGTTGCCTTCGTTTGACCTTAAAAGATTAGGATGTTCGTGCGTCATTTAGCATTTAGAAACTGTATCTCTGTATCTCCAACAGGTACGCTCCTCAGGATCTGGGTACAGCATGGCCTTAGATCAGTGCCCTCCTGACAAAGGGTACCAGGTGCCTTATAGAAGCTTGCATAGATAAATCACCAGGCAAACTAGCAGAAGGCGTAGTCACTAGGGCAAGCTGAAACCAATGACGATGTATCACTCATGTATGTGCAAAATACCTACACCCTGTGAAAGTATAAATATGCTCTGCAACCCGGACTGCCCCGGGAATCTTTGATGCCCTTGTGACTGATGTTACTTTTGTAGCCGATTACCCCCTTTTGCAGAAGAACTTTTTACTATATGCAATAAAATACACGAAGACAAAAGACTTTGACTTGAGATCTTTCATTACCAACAGAAAAATCCACAACAAGTTGGAGGATTTTTCAGCTGCCTTCTTCACATCCATCTGACAGCTGCTCACCAATGCGTTTGATTCTGCTCAAAGTTTCTGTCTGTAAAAGGCTGTGCTTTTAAAGGTTTGTTTCCGTGCTGTCTGAGGAGGATTACGTTGATTTGTAAGATATACTACACAACTTCAATTCAATGTATTCATTGTAATTTGTGAGAAAATAGATTCTGGCTTTCTTAAGAGGTTAATTGATGCTCTTGGCACAGCATGGATACTGCTGCCCAAAGTTTGCTGTGGTGGAGCATTACATTAGATTCAACAGGGAAACTGGTGCAGTATGAATGCCCTTCAGTGTGTTCATGCCCTTCTCTGCACACTTACCATCCAGATGTTACAATAGCTTTAAAAAAAAGTCAAGTCCCGGTAATTTCTATCTGCCACAGCTTTGTGTCAGTCTGAACATGCCTTCAGGCGTTTTCGTCGGGGTTGTGAGTCACCGCCTCAACTTGCTCGGCAACTACCTACCTGAGCGACAAAGTCATTTTTTTTTTTTAAAGCTCGTGTTTCAAACGCGTTACGGAAACAAAAGCAGCAACGACAGCGTTTGGACTCCGTCGTCCTTTACGTCCTGTGGCAACAAATTGACCTTTAACAGCCAAGTTTGCTAAAAATAGATGTTTGGAGGGGTTAGCCAGCTGCATGCTAACCTTCAGCGAGCTAGTTTTTGAGGGTCAAAAAAGGCTTCAGATTAACGTCAACTACTCTCTTGATTTGGAAGTGTGCAGAGATTAAAAAAAAAAAAAAACGAGAAAAGAGCGACTACCACAGGAAAATGGGATTACATACCTAGGAAGCGGACCCATGTATCACGGTATATGTCCACTGTTTTGCTTGGTTTTTCTTCAATGGTATCCATGCCTTCCTTCATCTAAAACGCTACTCCATCCCCCTGTAACCACACCGGTGCACGAGCTGTGCCAGAGCTGAGAGGGGGCGTGAACATTGAGCAATATTCTTACGGTCTGTGGTAATAACTCACTGCAGCACGCGGAAGTGGGCGGGGTCTGGAAATCAGATGGGCGGGGCGTTTGTGTGACTCAAACAACACCATCTGCTGGATTAGGAAGAAATACAAATATTTTCATGGTTTCATTACTGAGCGGTAGAAGTATAAATGTATTTCCATCAATATTATGAAAATTTCCCTGCATATGATAAGATAGATAGATAGATAGATGTTTTCCTATAAATGCTCCCCCAGTCTTCTTTCTCTTCTTTGAGGTTTATAGTTTAATAATGTGGAGATCTGTGACTGTCTCTTGGGGTTGTTTTTAATGCACATGTACATAATTTCAATTCCTTGTGTGGAATATTATATGCTGTATATATAATACTGTATATGTTAAATGTAACAAAGACCAAGGAAATGGTGGTGGACTTTAGGAGGGACAGGCCTGAGCCAAGCACCATCTCTATCTTTGGGGATGAGGTGCAGGTGGCGGAGTGCTATAAATACTTGGGGGTGCACATGAACAATAAACTGGACTGGAAGCACCACACAGAGGCTGTCTACAAGAAGGGTCAGAGCAGACTTTACTTCTTGAGGAAGCTTAGGTCTTTTAATGTGTGTAGCAAAATGTTATCCATGTTTTATCAGACTGTTGTGGCAAGTGCCATTTTCTTTGCAGCCGTCTGTTGGGGCAGCAGCATCAGGGCTTGTGACTCTAAAAAGTTTAACAAGCTGATTAGGAGGGCTGGCTCTGTGCTGGGGACTGCTGTGGAGCCCCTGGAGGTGGTGATGGGGAGAAGGATGATACAGAAACTGTTGAACATTATGGACAATAACATGCATCCCTTACACAATCTCGTGTGTGAACAAAAGAGTGTTTTTAGTGGGAGGCTACAGCAGCTAAGCCGCAAAAAGGACAGATTTAAAAATACTTTTTTACCTACTGCAATTGCACTTTATAACGACTCCCCTTTAAGTAAGGACAGAAGACATTTAAACTTTTAAACTTTAGCCTGAGTTGCATATATCATATATCAAACTGTATTGTGGGCTCATGTTTTTTGTATGGGTGGGATATGTATATATGTGTTGTGTTGTGTGTTTGTATGTATGCTGGCTGCTGGAACACCTACATTTCCCTGCTGGGATGAATAAAGTATATCTTATCTTATCTTATCTTATATATAAATATAAAACTATATATTCCCACTGTACATCTCCAGTGGGCAGTGGTGTAGTGCAGGGCATACCAGAATCAGAATCAGCTTTATTGGCCATATATGCTTACACACACAAGGATTTTTTTCTTTGAACTGTGAACTGTACTCTCTATGTACAAAGTATAAAAATGAAATCTAAGACACAAATACAAAATATACAAAGACTAATATGTACAAGACTTAATAAGACAACAGTGCAGTGGTGAGTTGTGCAAAGGATGCTGAAGTAAACATTTTTCATAAAATGCATAATAATGTTTATTTTTGTTACCATAGAGAAGATGGAACTTTCAGCAGTAAACATCAGGACGTCAGAACATGCATGTGTAAACAAAGCAGGGACTTTCACTGTGTGGAGAATTGATTGTGTACACTATTATTACATTCAGTGGTGGTTCTAGACCACTTTTACTGAGGGGGCCAAACTGGGGCCAGTTGTTTTGTCAGATGGGAACATTAAACCCAGGTCAAAAATGGACAAAGATAATTGCTTTAATATATATAATGCCAAATAATAGTGCACATCATTAAATACCACAACATAAAATACCATGATTTATGTTTGTTTCAGTAACAGAATTAAATACTAGATTGTGAGTCAAATACTGTGTATGTGTTATTAGGGGGGGTCTTCCTTTTGGAGGGGTCAGTTTTACAGGGGCACTGGCCCCTGTTGGCTCCTGCCTAGAACCGCCCATGATTACATTACATGATTTAAAAATGATAAAACCTAAATTAATATGATTTCTAACGCCTATTAATTATGTGAAACACGGTCGACCTTTGGTATTTGTGTATTATTTTTGAATCGGCAGTGACTTTTGTGTAATCTCCTGTGTTTATCTCATTGGTTTCATAATTAGTGCTTGATTTATTTGTTGTAATGCCATTGTTGTCTGCTCCAGATAATTGTTAACTTGGGTTGTTTGGTGTGTGTGTGCGTGCAATGTAATGGTCATAGTTTGTGCTATGATTCATCCGTCATGTTTGTACTCATAGGCGGGCTGGGCCTGGGACCAAATCAGTATTTTATCATAAGGTAAGAATTTCCTCAAATCAGCATGTTCTAACAAAGTGGTGATGCTGCATGCTGCATGTCCGAACATGTGATCTCTGCTGTGATTGTGTGTGTGTGTGTGTGTTTGTGTTGGGATCTTAATCAGGATCAGCAGAGGAATCTTGTGTGAGTTGTTTGATGTATCTTGATATAAGTGATTTGGTCTTCCTTGAACACTGTTATCAGTCAAAATAATTTGGTTACTGGTTATTTCACATGAGAGATATTTGTATGTGTTTGTTGTTTCCACTCTTCTGACATTTTAAAGTAGATGACTCTGTGCTGGGAAAAGGTAATGTCTGTTTTTGTCAGCTATATGTTACAGCATAAGAATAAACATGTGAATCTATTTTTAAAGCTATTTCTAACTTTTTAACTTTGATTGTTGCTTATTAAATCACAACCCAAATGTTAAAGTTTTCTTGTGAGGAGGAGAGAGGAGAGGAGGAAGAAGAAAGCTGGTCTCCTCTTAGGCCGAGGGACATTTCACGTACGATCAGAGAGGATTCTGGTTACCGCTCCATGTCATCTGATGAAGAGGATGGTGACGACTTGGACGACGGTGGAGAGGCCGATGAAGAGGATGCTGCAGAGGATGAGAACAGCATCAGACCTCTTCGCTTTGAGGACCTGCCATCACCATCCCAGGACTCTTGGAGTTGCCTTGACCACATCCCTGAAGAAGCAGCTCCATCCACGTCTGGCCTCATCACCTCCAGGAAGAGGAGAAGGGAGGAGGAAGAGGAGGTGCAGCATCCTGCTCAGAGGCCAAGGAGTGCAGAGGAAGGCCTCAGAGAAGAGGGAGAAGAACCCACTCCCTCAACTTCAGGCCTCATATCCTCCTCAAACAGGTTCCGACACAGTCTCTGGGAGGTTCTCCGTAACGGTCTAAGGCAGGACAGTGACTCAGATTAGGATGGTTGGCCCGGTGTGCAGCCAGATCAACCAACCTTCTGAAAACTGTCGCTACTTATTTTTTGTTCAGTTTGATTTGCTGCTTTAGCCTCCATCAGAGCTCTTAACATTTCAAATAATATAATGTAATTTAAAATACTGTTACGGACAGATCGTTAGCTTTTCTTTCTTTCGTTAATATAAAAGCTGGTTGTGAACAGGAGGTGTGGTAGCTATGTTTTAATGTTTTGGGAGGAAACTACAACTCCCAGTGCTGACGGCTATTAGGGAACCTCATTTCCTCCCATAGTGTTTGTGAGGGGGGGCAGCTGATTGGCAATTGAACACACCTAGTAAGAACAGAGGAGACAGTCACTTAGTGCTAAAGCCTCTCCACACTCTCTTCACCAAAATCAAAAAGCAAAACAAATATCTGAACTCACTAAAACAGGAAGGGGCTGATGGCTCAGGGAAGGTGAAGACGGGGTTCGTCGGACCGCAATGACAGGACGCCTTCAAAGAGCTGGGTCTTTAGCTTTTTCTTAAAGATGCAGAGGGACTCTGCAGATCGAATGGAGTTTGGAAGTTAATTCCGCCACCGGGGGGCAACAGAGGAGAAGAGTCTAGTCAGCAGCTTAGGACCCTGTTGTGAAGGTTGGATCAGACGCCTTTCATTGGCAGAGCGTAGTGGGCGGGAGGGAGTGTAGACCTGGATGAGAGAGTTAAAGTAAGGAGGAGCCGTTTTTGTCGCTGTTTTGTAAGCGAGCAGCAAAGTTTTAAATTTGATGCGAGCAGTAACTGGGAGCCAGTGTAAGGAGATGAACAGCGGAGAGACATGTGCTCTTTTAGGAAGGTTGAAGACCAGTCGTGCTGCTGCATTTTGTATCATCTGCAGGGGTTTGATAGTGCATGTAGGAAGACCTGCCAGTAGAGAGTTGCAATAGTCAATGCGTGATATCACAAGAGCCTCTACCAGGAGCTGTGTAGCGTGTTCTGACAGATAAGGTCTGATCTTCCTGATGTTGTACAGGGCAAATCGGCATAACCGGGCAATCGAGGCTACTTGAACCTTAAAAGTTAGCTGGTCTTCAATCATGACACCCAGGTTCCGGGCAGACTTTGTGGGCATGAGTTTGATTGTTCCAAGCTGGATATTGATCTGTGGTTGCATAGAGGGACTGGCTGGGATGACAAGGAGCTCAGTCTTTGAAAGATTGAGTTGAAGGTGGCGTTCATTCATCCATTTAGAGATATCAGCAAGGCATGACGAGATCCTTGTAGAGACTGTAACATTGTTTGGCGGGAATGACAGGAAGAGCTGGGTATCGTCAGCATAGCAGTGGTATGAGAAGCCATGAGAGCGGATTATTGAACCAAGTGAGCTTGTGTATATGGAGAAGAGAAGGGGACCAAGCACTGACCCTTGAGGTACCCCTGTGGATGAGCTGTGCGCTTTGGAAACTTCTCCCTTCCACGACACTCTAAAGGATCCACCAGAGAGGTAGGACACGAACCAGCAGAGGGCAGATCCTGAGATGCCAAGTTCAGAGAGCGTGGATAGGAGGATTTGATGATTGACTGTGTCAAAGGCAGCAGACAGGTCTAGCAGTAATAGAACTGAGGACTGACCCGCATCTATGGAAGCTCGTAGCGATTCTATTACTGGCAGTAGTGCAGTTTCAGTAGAGTGGCCTGACTGATTTGGGTCAAACAGATCGTTTCTGGACAGGAACTCAGAGACTTGCTTAAAGACTTTGCGCTCAAGTATTTTTGACAGAAAGGGCAGAAGAGAAACCGGTCTGTAGTTTTCAACCTGGGCTGGGTTTAGTGTGGGTTTTTTGAGCAGAGGGGTCACCCGAGCTTGCTTGAATGCGGTGGGGAACACACCCGTTGACAGAGAGGAGTTGATGATATGCTTAAGTGCAGCATAAAGCTGAGAGGAAATGGTCTGCAGGAGGCTTGATGGTATGGGGTCCAGAGGACAGGTGGTGGGCTGAGAGTCTAGCACAAGCTTAGAGACTTCATCCTCAGTCAGAGAGGAGAATGAGTCGAGTGAGGCACTTTTGGTTGGTGCCTTTGGGCTGAGTTGGTCAGGCTCAGAAAACTGGTTCCTGATGGATGCAACCTTTTCAGTAAAATACGAGGCAAACATGTCTGGTGTGAACAGATCAGAGGGTGGAGGAGGAGGTGGTTGAAGCAGTGAGTTGAAAGCAGAAAACATTTTTCTTTTATCTGTGGCATTGCATATCTTGTTCTGATGATATGTTGTCTTGGCCGTTTTCACGCTGGAGGAGAATGAGACAAGTCTTTGCTTATAGTCATTGAGGTCAGCGGACTGTTAGGTTAAAAATGACTCACTCTTTTGTTCTTTGAAGTTTTTATTACTGACAGACACAGGTATGTAAATCATGCATTATTTTATTTATCTTACTGTTGGTGTTATTAGTAATTCAGTGATTCTTTCCAGGACTCACTCTGTTGTATGTTGTTACTCAGGTGCAGACGGCTGTAACTGTCAGGTGTGCTCACACCTCTGTCAGATACAAAGAGGACGAGACAAGACGAGGAGGAGGACCAGGACCCAACGCCCCTGCTCTCAATCCAGGGTTCCCATTACGATGATGAACAGAAAGATGGAGATAACGTGGTGCTTGGATCATTAAAGTATGTAAGCCCTTTATAAAGATTACAAATAAAGCTTTAGTGAAATAAAGTTATGATAAGCTAAAGACAGCATAACATAGTGTATTATGATGATATTTGATGATATATAAAATATTAACAAGTTGTTTGTGATGTTTCCTTATAGGACTCCGATGTCTCCTGTGAGTAGACATCAGCCAGCTGATCGTCCCTGGAAGCTCAGACGCCACAGCAGTCCACTGAACTCACTCCTGCACCAAACTGCTGCTTCCAGCCCCCTCAAACCAGAGCACAAACATCCAGAAGAAGAGCACAGCCCCACTCCAGAGGATGAGGAGTGTTCCTAACTCCTTAACTTTAATAAATCATTATTTTATCAAACTTATTTTTTTGCAAGTCATGAATCAGTTACGTATGCAATGCATGGATCGTGTTTAGTGTTGTGACGTGCATCCAAAACCACACCAGCTGGTGGAGGCCCTAAAATAAGATCAGGCCCTGATTAACTCCAGTGTACACACTTTACGGATGTCCTTCCTGACTCTGCCTATTGGCTGATGAGCAAGGAAGCTAAATCAACCATTAACATTGTCATGATTGACAATATGAAGTAGTTTGCTGCAGTTGTTTTCCTAGGATGGTGAAGGGATGACCTTCCTACTCTGTCTCTACTTGAATAGTACGTAATAACTGAATGTGCATGAGGATTCTTACATGTCACTGTTTATAACAGAGGCTGTTTATCCTCTGCTGGACGGGTCACTTTCAACACATTTGGGGGGGATATTAGGAGTATACCCACTTCTTCAGCCACCACTGCCAGTGGGGATATTTTTTTTATGTAAGCAGGGTCAGCAGCAGAACTTTTAGTTAATATACAAAAGTGTGATTTCTTTTAAAGATAATGAATAAAAGTAAAACAAAGTTCTGGTAGTTTACTTTATAGAATTGACTCAGCTTCTTTTTTTTTTGGGGGGGGGGGCATTTTGTGCCTTCATTAGAGAGATAGGACAGTGGATAGACTCTGAAATCAGGGAGAAAGAGAGTGACATGACATGCGGGAAAGGAGCCACAGGTCGGATTTGCTACTGGGCTGCTCGCTTGGAGGACTACAGCCTCCATACATGGGGTGCACGCTCTAACCACTGCACCACCAGCGCCCCACACTCAGCTTTTTATCTGTTACACAACTGCATCATGTGATTTTTAGGGAACCGTGACTACTTCCAACAACATTGCCCCTTGATTGTGTAATATGAAATGGTTCATAAATAAGCAGAATTTGACTTAGAGGCATCATGTATTTGATATTTCACTTAAGCAGGCATTGGTTTAAATAGTATGCCTTAATTATCGTATTACAAATGACCCTCCATCCACTCCAGAAGCAGACTAGGGTTTTCTGGCACAACTTCATAAACTTCCAAGGTGCATATAGAGGATGAAAAAAATCAACCTGATGAAGGCCACAAGCTGAAATGCATCGGCTTGATAAAGTTGTTCTTTTAACTATAATTGTGGTACAAGTATGCTGGAGCTTTTTTGAGCCCTCTATCCCCTTTGAACATATCAACATGTTCACAGACTCCTTTGTCAAACTGATAACCATAGACAACAAACAGCACCACTGTTTGCTGGTTTGTGATGTTGATTTAATGTCAATGCAAACATGCTACACCTAAGTTCCCCTTTATGCATTTGCTCTTGACACTTCTATATAATAAACATGATGAATCAACCATATGCTGAACACTTTTAACATTGCACACTCAGTGTTCCCCTTAGGTTTAAAGCATTGGGGGGGGGGGACAAGCCGACACAGCGACACAGCAACATGGCAACACAAACACTTGAAGGAATCTTGGTGTTCATGTGTTACTTTTAATGACAGCTGTCCTTTTCTATCGGAAAGATATCCTTAAATGACTTCTTTCCCTGATTTCCGACTCTATCCACTATCCTAGCTCTACAATAAAGGCACAAAAAGTCCAAAAATAAATCTTACAATCCTACAACTTTCTTTACTTGACCTTCAGGGGGTCCGGGGGGTGCTGCTGGGTGGGGGGGGGGCATTATATTTCTAATATAATGGTAGGGGAAACACTGCACATCATATACTGTATTAAACATGGACATATTCTTAGGAAGGTCACCCATTGGTTACAAACTTGCAATCTTGACAGAATAGTTTCACAGTATTGCAAACTTTGCAATTCTGTGAAAAGGCTTTTAGTCACACCCTTGGTTAAGAAATGTGGGTCTGTGGTTTTTGGAAATGCAGGCGTCAAAGAGGATCTCCTTTTAGAGATTGCAACATAGATATAAGCATTTAGATATAAGCTGTTGTAGGACTTGAAACAGCTATTTTAAAAGCATCTGATAAACCTCTCTGAAAGACCTCTTTATTGGCTTTCATTTACAAAGGCAAAATATGCTTTCTGGAGCTAGAGGAATATAGACTCTCATTTCTAACATGTCTGGTCGATTCTGATAAAATGTCACTTTCGTCACCTACTCTGCCCAGGAAAGAGAAGTGAGAAGTTGCGACCGGCTGGAGGAAGTCAGGACAGAAGGCACAACACGGATTGACTCCACATCAAGATTTAACGTGAGTACATTTCTTGAAACAAACTTAAATACATTCACCTGTTTAATTGCTACGTGTCTTCTTTGGGTAGATGTTTATAAAGACAGAGACTCTGTGCTTCGCATTTCAGGTAAAGTCACCAGCATGGATGTGGATTATATCGAATTTGGCGATTACACTCCTGACAATGAAACTGATAACAGCTCCAGCACATTTGTGAACTTCAGCAGTTCTCAATCGCAGTCTTTGACTCATGTCCTGGTAGTGGTAAATATCATTATATCTGTTATTGGCCTTGGAGGAAATTTGCTAGTGATCTGGATCTGTGGATGGAAAATGAAGAGAACTGTCATCACCACTTGGTACATCAGTTTGGCCATTTCAGACTTTCTGTTCTGTGCCTTTTTGCCCCTTGAAGTTTTCTACATGATCACCTCACACTGGCCTTTTGGACTGGTGTTGTGTAAACTCACCTCTTCCGCCCTGTTTCTCAACATGTACAGCAGTGTGTTCCTGTTGGTTTTGATCAGCATGGATCGCTGTTTAATGATCTCCTTTCCCGTGTGGTCACATAACCATCGGACAGTGCGGAGAGCATTTGGAGTCGTCCTGGTCATGTGGCTCCTTTCTGCCCTCCTGACGCTGCCTTCACTGATCTTTAGGCAGATCACAGTCAGCGGTTCAGTCACGCAGTGCTACACAGGTTACATGGGCCACTCCAGACACAGGGCGGTGGTACTAATCCGGTTCATCTGTGGGTTCCTGATCCCCTTCCTGATGATGGTGTTCTGCTGCTCAGTGCTCAGTGTTAAGCTGAGTCGTTTGACCAAGAAGTCAACAAAGCCGTACAAAGTCATGGCGGCCCTCATCCTGTCGTTTTTCTTCTGTTGGGTTCCCTATCATAGCTTCGTTCTCTTAGAGTTGGACCTGAACAACCAAAGCCTGGAAGTACTTCAGACTGGCCTGAAGGTGGGGGCCACGCTGGCTTCAGCAAACAGCTTCATTTCCCCGGTTCTCTACGTGTTTATTGGTAACGACTTTAAACAAATTCTAAAACGCTCTTTGACATCAAGGATAGAGGAGGCCATGGCTGAGGATTTCCGCACAGAAAGGTCAAGGTCAAAGACAATGGATGTGATCCAGAATCAAGTTAAACCATTGGTATAAAGGACAAGAACCCACTGACTTGAGGCGAGGCTCAACATGCTGCTCAGGATAGGATCAGGTGGAAGCAGATAGGAAGAAGGAATTAAACAACACGAAGCCAGAGTCAAAAATGATCCTAAACATTTGTTTTATTGACAGAATCAAATGTTTTTGCATGTTCAACCTCAGATGCACCCTACTGTAAATACATGTATGATTTATTTATCATGATGATGAAGCCTCATGCATTTCTAACACAATTTAAAAATTGCTTTACACAATGTTATTTAGGACTTTGTTGGTCAGTTAGTGATTTTCTCACTGACATCTCAGACATTTTAAATCTTTAGATGTATTATATCTGTAAATTCATTTCTTGTGTTTTTGTCTTATTATGTTTTCAAATCAGCTTGCTCTAAATTGCCTTGTGTACTAGTGGTAAACATTTTGAATCATATTCAGCTTTTAAAATATATTGTGCTTTTGAAGGGAGTTATCTTTATTGGAGTGTATAAAATGAACTTTGCTTTGGCCAATTGTTTGCAATGTTGTAACTTCCTCCTGCAAAGTTTGTGAAATGAAAACTTCTCTTTGATTTACAGTTACCCTGCTGAATGGTATGTGGTTCTTTTTTTATTTCTGTGTTTGCTTTTTTAATAAAACTTTGAATCGCCTATGTGCTCTTACTTTCATGTTTTGTTTTGAAAAATGGAAAAAAAAACATACAATATCAATGAACTGATCAAATGTATTTGCAAAGCACATTTAGTGCTGAACACGAAACAAAAGAGCAATACAGTATAATTATGGAAACATTTAAATAATAACCTCACAGAAAAATCACACATACATACTGTATATGCCCACACACATGCGCACGCACACACACACACACACACACACACACACACACACACACACACACACACACACACACACACACACACCATGTACTAAAGACAATAACAATTGAATAATAAAAAAAGGTTAATAATGTTAAACTTGATAAAAAATGAATGTTTTGAGGCGGGACTTAGAAGATTCCACAGAGGGGGCCGACCCGACTGAGGGAGGAAGGCTATTCAAAAACCCAGGGGCCTTGACAGCAAAAACTTGGTCACTCCAAAGTTTCTGATTCAAAAGAAAATAAACTTTAGAGTGTGGCTCAAAATTACACACAACTTCCCTCAACTCTAAAGAGCTTCTAAGATTCTTTCAAGCCCCTTTTCAACCGCAGGAACTTACCCCCTGAACTAGGGGCCTCTTGAGGAACTAGTGAGTTTCAACCGAAGGAACCAGGGTCTAAATTTAGTTCTGGGGTAAATAATCTAGCCCGGAAAAAGACCCATCTCAGGGGGTATAATACTTTCCTCAGGAGGGACTTAAGGGGCCTGTAGTGCCTGCAGCAACTGCAGCACTGAACGTCTCTGATTGGTCAGTCCATCGTATCATTTTAGGGAACCCACCATGTTTTGTTTTAAGATGGACTCAGAGAAGAAGGGTTATGACTGGTGGACCGATAACGAGATGCAGGCCTTGCTGACCACATATGCGGAAGATGACATGCAGCAGGAGTTGGAGACGGCGAGCTGCAACAACAAAGTATTTGGAAAAATGGCTTCAAGGTTGGCAAAGATTAGCAGAAACCACAGCGGCAAGCAAGTCTGGTAGAATTAAAAAAAACTATTTTTTAAATTAAGGACCACAACTACCGCAGTGGCTTCGACTGGAGGAACAGAAAGTGGTTCGACCGGCTTGACGCCGTGCTTGGTCACCGGCCTGCATTCTCCAGGACAGCGGCTACAAAAGACTCTCCCACTGCGTTTCTAGAGGCGATTTTTGGTATCTAGGCGGACAACCAGATGAGCAGTGATAGACCACATCAGATAGTTGTTTTTGTCTTGGGGTTTGGTGCACTCACATTCACTGTGTTTCTAGTTGGAGATGGCAGCTTGTAAAGGAAAGAGATAATGGTGGGAAGCTGTCAACACAGTGAAGATTTTAGCGAAGAAAACATTTTCTGGAGGTGATGAAATCAAAAAGTCAATGATTATTGGATGGCTTGAATCACCTGGTATACAGAAGTGCTGCTTTTTAAAATGTTCACTGTCTTAACTTGATTGATTGATTGATTGATTGATTGATTGATTGATTAAATTATATATTTATTTCGAATATGGTGATAAATAAATAATCAATTACAAAAACAATAAACAATATGAAATTTAAACCTAAACAACAATATCTGCTAACATTTAAAGGACAAAACAAAAAGTAGGCCTTCAAAAGTTGCTGTATGACGTGTTATGTATATCTTATGTTGCCGGAAAAAGAGACTTATAAACGTCACCACATACACCTTCATGATTGGAGGAGCTTCGTCCCTGGACAGCCATTAGCCACGCCTCCTTCCAGGATCTACTACCGGGTTAGGTTCAGCAGCGGATGTGTGACGCAAGCAGTTGTAAGGATATCCCCCCCCTCAACTTCTCTCAACAAGTTTGGATATTTTATTTTAAAACATTCCTGTCTGGATGTGCGATTTTAGTATCTGTTGTAACACCGATTTAATCCGTGAGATAGTGAAACTGTCAGTTTCCTCCTGTCTTCCTCGGTAGCTAACGTTAGCTGCTGGTCACTGTATCTACATGGGAGCTAGCTCGTTAGCATCCAGTCGATTTTACACGATTTAACTTTTTTTTTTTTAGAGTTATTTCTGAAAGGCGTAGTCTCTCCTCCCCTCGTCCTTGTCACAAACAAACCCCCCCAACCACTGGGCCTCCCTATGTACTTTGAAACACTGGGTGCCCGCGGAGTCACCCCACCTGAACCCTCCTGTTGACCGGATCTATCTTTAAATGGCTACCGCAGCTCCCGCTCCAGCCTCTGGCTCCACTGCGGCCACTGACAACCCAAATCCCGGATCCAGTAGCTCGTCTGCGCCCGACAGCGGCAACCAGGACAGCACTTTCGAGTGTAATATATGTCTGGACACCGCCAAGGATGCAGTTATCAGTCTGTGTGGACACCTTTTCTGGTAAGAACTATTGTTTATAACTCTTGTTTACAGTGGAGCATTATAACCCAGCTAATCTTACTGACCTGTTTTATCGAATCCTATTGGCCAATATCAGAAAACAAACAATAATAACCAGTACTTGTCTGACGTATTGTTATTAATTCTACTCCTAACAGCAAAGTTGAAAAATAATGTTGGTCTGTTTCGTAGGATCAACATTCATGTCTCCAAAGTATATATATATATATATATATATATATATATCTGGTTGTGTATCGTGCACTTTGGGTTCTTTTCTGTTGAATTGTATTTAATTATTTTTAGTATTTTGCATCTGTTATATTCTTACTGTTGTTTATGTTCTTCTGTGTTTGGTTTAGTTTGCTTTGTTCTTGCTGTTTGTCAAAGCACTTTGTAAACCTGTGTTTTTAAAAGGTGCTATATAAATAAAGTTATTATTATTATTATTATTATTATATATTTTTTCCCCTTTTATACATGTCTGAAATATTAGACAATTCTAGGCATTACCTTCAAAATATACACAAATGCTTCCCAGAATAAGATAAGATAATCTTTTATTTATCCCACAACGGGGAAATTTACAGTGTTACAGCAGCAAAGAGCAAAAGATTGCAAACAAAAAGTGAACACAGTACAATTTAAACTATAAAAAGAAAAATTAATAATGTGCAAAAAAATAGATTAAAAAAAATAGATCAGCTAAAAATCTATTTTATAAAAACTATGTTTGATATTTCTGTTGTAGAAACTTTAGATATTTTTCTACAAACGTGTAGTCTAAAAATAAAAGTGTGGAGCTGCCAGTGTAACAACAGTGTAATTGTAAGCAAACATGTATTGATTTTTATAATCTCTGTCTGTTCTACTGAAAGTTTTCCAACCTCTGGAGCCAGGTCTCCCCCTTCACATGAATGCCAGAAGGACTTCAGCTTCTGGTCTCTTATCAATGTTGGCACTAGCAGTGCTGATGTAGTAGTTCATTCTGAAATGAGAAGATAAATCCAAAAGCAGGGAGCCGTTATACTTGTTGTTCCACGCTCTGTACTAGCTTAACTCACATTCAACCTTTCACTTGTTGAGTGATGAATTGTTTTCATTTGTGAACACATAATATTCGGATGTCTCATTTTGATCAGCTTTACTAATCAAACCTCTTCCTTCTCTCTTATCGTCCTTTGCACCTCCTCCCCATAAGTTGGCCTTGCTTGCATCAGGTAAGCTTAACCTACACTATGAATGACTATGACAAAGATAACTGATGGAGACATGTCAGGTCCTAAGTATGTCTCTCTCTCTGCACACAGTGGTTGGAGACAAGACCCAACAGACAAGTGTGTCCGGTGTGTAAAGCTGGCATCAGCCGGGACAAAGTTATCCCCTTATACGGGCGGGGAAGCACAGGTCAACAAGACCCCAGGTTGGTATTTATTTTATTTTTTATCGCATTACTACAGGTAAGTTGACTGAAACGTCATGTGGTATTTAATCACAACACTACCTTGGTTTCTCCAGAGGTGAATACGGTCCATTCATATTTTCTAGAGCAACATTAAATACCCCTGTTTGTGGTTACATTTAAAATACACACATTTGTAGTCTCATTTCAGATGCAAGCAGAGTTGGCTCTAACAAAATGTGATTTTGTTTTTTTTAGAGAAAGAACACCTCCTCGACCACAGGGGCAAAGACCTGAGCCAGAAAACCGTGGTGTAAGTAGAACTATTTACAAATACATTTGCATGGTTAGGACAAAGTATCCGATTGATTTATTCCCCCAGTATTCCTAACATGATAACTTTTCTGTGTATTGAGTCACTATATGTCTGTAATGATGAAACCTGTACAAAGGATGATGTAGTTGCTGTCATGATGTGTGCTTTATCCATGAACAAAAAGACAGTTCCCAACGGGCTCCATTAGCACCAAGGTGCAGACTAATCTCTGGAGAATGATAACAAATGTCACTGATTGTTGCGTCACATCTCGCGCCCCTTGAATGTCAAACTGTACCTCAGATGTAGTTGATATTTGTCCAGGCGTGAGAATACAAATACATCCTCAAGTCATTCATGAACTGATGTTTCACAGGGATTTCAAGGCTTTGGTTTTGGAGATGGAGGGTTCCAAATGTCGTTTGGAATCGGCGCGTTTCCGTTTGGTATTTTTGCTACAGCTTTCAACATCAATGACGGAAGGCCTCCTCCAGGTATTTATGTTTGATATGTCACCATTAATCCTTGTTTTTTTTTTCTTTTTTATCTGCGATGTTATTAATACATTCTGTTTAACAATTTCACAAACAGCAGCTCCTGGGACACCACAGCACATGGATGAACAGTTTCTCTCTCGACTCTTCCTGTTTGTCGCTCTGGTGATTATGTTCTGGCTGCTGATTGCATAAGAGCAATTAAAAAAAAAAAAAAAAAAGACATCACATCATGGTCTGCACCAATCGGATTCTGCCTTCCACCATTAATTGTTCTTTGACTATTTTTTTCTGTCCTTTTGTCAACAAAGATGTGAGAAGATAAATGAAGAGTTTTTTTTTTTTTTTTTTCAAAAATAAAGCTACCTTTGCTAATCCAATAATAACAACTCTTCAAACCAGATGACCCTGGTTGCCTAATGTTTCATCTACACATCCTTTGTATTCAACTAACCAAAATTCTCATCAGCAAACAGCTGGTCACCTGGTTTGTCATGTCAGAACAAAAGAGCATAAGAGGTCAGCATTCTTTCCACTTCACATCACATTTATTATTCAGAGTAGTTTTTTCTTAGTGTTCAAATTAGACTCTGCAAAATTCAATAAGACACTGTTATGTGCTTATTACCTTTTATATGCTGTCAATCCCACATATTTTATAAAGACATTTATACCAGCCTATTTCTGGACACTGGTACCCCGCTTGATCCCCATTAACCTCTTAATTGACTATGCTCACCTGTCAAGATATTTTCTGTAAAAAGAAATAATTCAACGGCTTTTCATTCAGGCATATTTTTATAAATCACTGAAAAGGACCTAATGGTAAAAACGAATTACTAGCATGTGCATCGTCCAGATCTTTCTGTTCACTGATGAACTTAAGTTGGTTTCTATTGTTTGTTTTATCCTGCTGTGCTTGATTTTATAAATTAAGCATCTCATCTGCTAATTGAGAAGAAATACCACACAAATCAAAACAATGTCATAAATTGTCTTTTTATTTTACAGAAAATAACAAAAAATGTTCTTGCATGTTAACAGTTGTAAGATTAATTTATGAAAGTGTTCCTTTCCAATCCAGAAAGTCTTTAATTTCTGTATTTTACTGTAATTAAAATCTCAAATACTGTATATTATTACATAGTAGAAATGAGCAGTGGTGTGAATTCACTCTATTGACGCTATGTGAACCTATGTAAATACAGATGTTAATCAGATCCTGTGTGTTGTCCTATTTATGTGTAAATCTATAAATATTTCTTTCTTCAAATAAGCCTCAAGTGACCCACCAAATCAGTGTGGTGTTCAAACATTTACTGACAGCTCTGTTGAGAAACAGAGTAAATGTAGTCTTTCTTCACTCCATTATTTCACATGAAAAAAAAAGGATATAAAAAACAAAGAACATGGCATGAATATTGTGTGAAAGATGTTTCTAGAAAGCAGAAACAGATGGAAAAAAGTGTCCGTTTGGACTATTCCTGAGTGTCTGATTCTGCTTGTTTCTCACGCGGTTCAGGATGTGTAACGTTAAACTCTGCTTCATACATTATTTGCTGGATCTTCATTTTTGTCTCGCATCTTTTCTGTGGAGCGAGACGCTTCAGAGCGGGTACAAAGCTCAGCAGAAACAGTTCATCCTCGTCGCGCGGCCTGTTGGAGAACGACGCACCATTGTCTTTTACCAGCCACTTTGTAGGGGATGATTGAGAAGAATTAAGTGAGTGTGAGTCTGGCATGAGGCCTCGTTTTCGACCTGTTTTGTTTATGAAGGAGGAGCCTGATGACATCTTAGTCATAACAGCCAGCTGGGCAATCTGTGAGTCTTGATGTATCGATGGACTATGTGTCACAAACGCGACCTGCGGCTTGATATCTTGACTCACAGACTTCCCGTGGGTCTGCGACGTCTTGACTGCCTCTGACGATGTGGTTTCTGCTCCCGGGCTGCTAGATTCCATGTCAAGATTGTCGTGGTCATCGTCATTGTTGCCCGTGATATCTGGGTTTCCGCTTCTTGATCCAGCGAAGGGTGCAATAAAATTCATGAGTTGTCTGTATTTCCATCTGCTTTGAAAGACCTCTCCTTGTTTCTTGCTTTTGTTCTCCATTCTGACTTCCTTCAGATACCTGTCTCTCATGTTCTTCCATTTTCTTTTACAGTCCTCAGCTGGGAAAGAAAAATATCACAGTGTAAGAAGGTAAAATAATAATACAGAACATTTTCTGCTGTCAATTCAGAATACAGAAAGAAGGGGAATTAATAAGGATGAAAGGATTACACAATCTGCAACCTGTAGATCCACACGAGCTGAGAATAACATTCACAACATGGTATTTATGGTTAAATAAAAAATTCACTTTCTTTTCTATTTTGTCTTAACAGGCTAAAACCCAATGATATTTGATTTACTATTAAATAAGACTATGAAAAGCAGCACATCACATTTGAGAAATCGGAACATAGGGAAGTTAAAAGAAATCCTTTGAGGCGCTGGTGCACCAGTGGTTGGTGTGCGCGCTCCATGTGCAAGGGCGAAAGTTGTCCAGGCGCGCGGCCCGGGTTCGAGACTAACCTGTGGTGCATGTCATTCCCTACTCTCTCTCCCTGATTTCCTACTCTGTCCACTGTCCTAAAACTACATTAAAAGCGCCAACATATCTTGAATTACATCCTTTAAATTATGTAAATTGGGGTCTGCCATTACAGACTTATCTTTATGTAACATTAAACTCATTCCATTTAAGTTTCTGGAACATCAGTCATATTGGATTTGATTAGTAAATATGTACATAATTATAGGTGGACAGGGAGTCCATAATGCATGAGCGGGACATCAAAACATAGAAAACACTACATAAGTAAATAAACTATATACCAAGGTTTTGAAGCTTAGTTTCAGAAAGTTGAACAATTAATAGATTGTAAGTCATTTTCTTTATTTTGATGCCTTTATGCTGATGTCCAGAGGTCATTGTAAGGATATTTTTCTAAATGTTTCATGGCGCGCCATCAGACCGTTCACATGATAAAAATGTCAGGCTTGAGTGGGGGGGGGGGGCCCCCCCTCTATCCCGTGTCACACATTTTATCCAACACAGCTAATGCCGCCGCAGATGCTTTCACGAGACTTCGAGAAGCGTTCTGTGTACACGGAGCTCGCGGTGTTTCATGAGCGAGACAAAAAGCACGCGGATCGGCGAAGACAGCGAGTCAGTGCCACGCTGAGCCTCGCTGTGCCTCACTGATCCACACTGAGCCTCACTGTGCATGTTTCTTTCTCCGGCCGTGCGGTGTTGGTCACGCGGCTGGCGGCGCATACACAGAGCCGTTCGGTGCAGCGCGGCCTACGGCTTGCGAGCTGCGCCTGCTACCGCTAGCACGGTACGCGCGGTTGCATCCTCACCGCCATGATATGCTTGCGCGGATATTAAAAAAAAAAAAAAAAAAAAAAATTAAAGTTAAGGAATTGGCAGCAAGAGACACGTAAAACTCCTCTTCAGTGTTTTCTCATTTCTGTGTGTTTAGGACTCCGCGCCAACGTCCGTTAGGCAGATAATAGTAAAAGTTGTGTAAAGCAAAAAATAATAAATTAACACTTACATGAAATACCAAGTATCAAACCAATGTTTCTCCAAGCATTTGCCCTACTTTCTGTGCAGCGGTAATTCGGCAGAGTGACATTGTACAGCTCCGGGCAGTTAAATACAGCCAATATTAACTTATCGTCCATTTTGCCCCAGTGCTCTTCTGCCCGTGCTGCGCGGACGCGGAAGCGGCAGTCTTCTCCCGCCTTTTCCGCCCTGCTGCTGCTGACCAAACGCGAGTTATCGCGAGTGGCGGGCTGCCTGCCGCGCTGCGTCGCTCTGCCGTTCAACGGTGGCCTTCTCGTCTTTTGTCACAGGGGGGCGCACGACTATTTTATTGCCTGCCATTATAACGCTGCCCTGCTATGGTGTTAAATTATAACCCATCTATTTTTATTACAGCCCCAGTCACAGGGGTCATGATGGCTTTTTGAGCCAGGACCAAAACATAATTCTCTAGGCCTATTTATAAACCCACAAGCTCCTCTTCGCATTTTGAGCCTGGAAATAGCATGAGACAAGATAAAATGTTTTGTTCTGTATCTTCTCATTTTACCACAACTACTACCAGAATACAGAATAAATGTTATATTTAGGCCTACTCAACCTTTTTGAATGAGGCACAAATATTATACACATTGTTTAAGGATAAGATCATTTTTCATATTGAGAAGGGAACTAAGACATATTCCAAAAGTTTTCAAACTTTGATTCATTTTGATGCTCGGGTCGCTTCTTATTTTTTCTTCACATTCAGGCTTTGTAAGTTGTTTTCAATGGATGAACAAGGAAATATTCTTTTTCACAAAACTCTGGTTGTTTAGTTCTAACTTTTCTCAATATTTCTGCTTGGTTTGAACCCTCTCTGGCCTCGTTATACCGGTTTACTCTAAATAATACAGCAGACTGTGAACTTACACTGAAAGTCTAGCCTATCAAAACAGAATTTAAGGCATTCAAAGAGGATTTGAAACACAAAGTAGTTTCTACATAAACATCAGAAAAGTGGATTGAGTTTCATTCCATTGTAGCTATGTGGTGCAACCTGCGGACACATTGTCAGTGATGTGCCCCGGGGTGGTCATCGGGACCTGGTAGGAACTACATTTCTTTCCCCCTGGGGGTTTATACTGATCTCCTTCTGCAAAATATGCATAGCACAGTTCCTGAACATACTAACATTAGAAAAATACATTGATCAACATTCATTGTTCAGAAAGTCTGCAAGGGGGGAGTGCTGCCAGATCCCAGAGCTCATTCTCAGTTTCTAGGGGAAAGAAGAAAAAACATCATGTTTGTAATTACACAGAAATTAGATAAGGAGATTCTGAAACCACATGGTGGTTGTCTTGATTTCCCCCTGGTCTCCAGGGTTTTTGATTGCCCTCAACAGTTTATTAAGTTTCCCTGCACAAGCTGGAGAAAACACAGAGAGGAAGGTTGCTCCTCTGTGTGTTCTGGTCAGAGCTGCAATCTCCAAATTCCCAGGGGGCTTTGGGCCCTGGTCCAGCAGCGAACAGAGACACTGAGCTTTTCTTGCATGAATAGTCTGATGACTTGTGGATTCTTCTGTTGTTCATCAACACTCACTGTGTGGCTGTGTTTGAATTCTAATGTCTTCTGTTTGAACTGTACACATGTTATTTACTCCCACAGACCTGTTTTTTTTATGAAATCACATCCTAAGGCACGGGTCTATAAGAGTACATTAGTCAGTGTTACAGACACAGATATCATATTTCAGCAGCATCTGGCCACAAACTCTGCATCACAGCTGTATAATATCTCCCAGATTCAAAATCTGGCATTACAAAAGTAAGGCAGCAAAGTAACTTCAAAATCTAAAAATCTTTCAACTTTTACTTTGTGTTTAAATTCTATAAACCTATAAAAACCTTTTAAAAAATGGAAAGAAATTCTATATTTTTATACCACTTAATCTTTGTCAAATTGTGTTGGTCTTTGTTTATGCATAGTGAGTAATGTGAGCATGACATGTTTGATACCGTAACATTTCCAGTTGAAAGTGAAACAGTGAGGGGTCTGTCTCCCCAACAATCTACACCAAACTCTTTTGGCTTTTGAGGCTTTTTTCCCACTTCCCCTCTGATACCAAATATTTCTCTTACAACAACAAAATGAACCTTTATCATTCTAATCCCCAGTAATGAAATTTGAACTGCTTGAACCAGTGTGGATGTGCTACAATTCCATCCATTGAGAACTACAATGAGAGCAGATAGCGATCTCACATGCTCCACAAACTATACATCAACAATCTGGCTGCTATTAAACCCAGGTGAAAAGGATGGGATGGTGTTTATTGTTATCTGTTTTCAAAAGCCCTTATAAGAGGAGCTTAAGACAGATTGTGGAAATCCATTAATTCTCTGACAGGAGGGGAAAAAAAGGTGTATTGCGTTGTATGAAATCACAGGATTTGTTGAGGAGGGGGTTTGAATTTAACCTGTAATAGCTTTACCTCTGCTGTGAAATACTGCAGTGCACAGATAAGAAGCACGATGTATGATTGGGAATACAAAACCACATGCAGCGGCCATTTCTCTGTGCCTGTTCTTGCAATTTGTTTGGCGTAATACACAATTCTATCAGTGTCACAAACACATGTCACTTGCAAGATTCATTCATCTGCCTTATTGTTGTGTGTAATCAAAAGTATTGTTGTTGTCAGTGAATGCTGACTCTGCTTGTGATCGTTTATTTATCAAGAAAAATAGGAAAGTGAAATGAAGCAAATTTAACAGCTAAGCCTCAAATTCAGCATGCACAACTCTCTGGCCACACCAAAAAAAAAAAAAAAAAGTTCATCTTTAAATCCAGGTTTTCTAATACCAGGCAATCCCCTTTTCTCTAAAACCTCAACAATGAGGATCTAAGGAGCTCTCCACTTCTCATTTTATGCACTGAAATCTGATTTCTTTGGGAGAAAAGGAATGAGGCAAGATTAACGGAATCTGCTGTCCTCCCTAACCTCTTCACAAAACTGCCCAGATTAGCTAGGAATTAAGTTTCAACCGTTTTATGTGTCTGGTCCATCGGGGGGGATTATGGTTTTACTTTTTTTTTTTGTGCCTCCCAATTTCACTATAAGGGCCTGACCGATGTTGTGGAGAGCAGAGAAGCAGAAGAGCAAGCGAGCCTCAACTACCAGAAAGGGTTCTAGTCGATATCTTGTGATTTCCACTGCTTTTGTTTTCTTGGGATTCCTTTGGAGATGGATGGACTGATTAGAATGGAAAGACAAAAGTTTCCTTTCACTATTGAGAACATACTGAGCAAATATCCAAACAGTCATGGAGACAGGCGGTCATGTGGGACAACTGGATTAAAAGAGAAGGCGCTGTGTGCTGTTGGAGGCCAGACAGAGACTGTTCATCATGCCTGCATGTGCTGCTGCTGCTGCTCCCACTGTGGAGACATTTTCCAGACGGATTTCGTCCATGAAGGTAAGAACATAACCTATCTGGAGACCCGTTGTTAGCTGACTTATACTTCAGTTATGCTCACTTCAGATCTCCTCCCTCCCTGCAGCCTGTCAGTACGGATGGCCCCCAGCGATGCTCACAGACCCCTGCAGGCTTGGAGATGCTCACAGAGACGAGATGTCAGCGGGACCTGGTCAGGTGCAGAGGAGAACCCGGAGACATCGCACTATTTTCACAGAGGAGCAGCTGGACGCACTGGAGGAGCTGTTCCTGCAGAATCAGTATCCAGATGTGAACACGAGGGAGAGACTAGCACAACAAACTCACCTAAGAGAAGAAAGAGTAGAGGTAAGAATACTGTCACATTCAGCCACTTCATCTCGAGAAGACTTGATCTACAAAAATATGTATGCAAGTATAAATACATCATTTGACATTAAAAGCTTCTAGATTAAATCCAATCGTCTCTCTGTATTGTTGAAATTAAATGTCTGAGCTGATTATGATGCACAATGCCGTTGTATGTCTGTTCAAATTAGAATACATAAGGTGCCAAGTATCATTAGTACCGTATGTCATGACAAAAGAAACAAATAAAAAAACATAATTTTCTTTCTGTTGAAAGGTTTGGTTTAAAAACCGAAGAGCAAAGTGGAGGCGTCAGAAAAGATTATCATTTGGTGTGGGAAACACAGAAAACTAAATTCCATTGAAAAAGAGGAAGAGCTGTGTGTGTGTGTGTGCGTGTGTGTGTGTGTGTGTGTGTGTGTGTGTGCGTGTGCGTGTGCGTGTGTGTGTGATATATTGTTGCTCTGGATACTGATTATCAAGACCACATCAATATATTTTGGATTTAGAAAAGGCTTTTTAATGCCAGTCCAATATCATGACTGAAGCCACTTTGAGTGCATTAGAAGAACAGACTAATGCAACCCCTGAACATTACATCTTGCATTTGTAAGTGGATTGTAATTGTATGTTGGCCTACTTGTTGTTCAAAAATAAAAGTGTCCTTGGGAACAAATAAAGCTGTTTTTTATAAAGATGGAGGAACTTTATTTTTTTTTTACACAAACCACAAAACATCAAAGTTGATTTTAAAACCTGCCATGCAGTGAGGAATTTAATTTATTCTTTAACCTCTGTTTATTTTTATTTTTGTTCATTGCAAAAAGCTTGTGTTTTGGGAAAAATTATAAAACTATAGTGAAGAATAACTAGGAGGTCTATAATATGTTTCAGATACACAGATTATTTAAACATATTTAGGATAATGTTAATGCGGGAACTTCCCTGGATCCCACACTCTTGAAGGAAGTAGGAGAATGTCCTATTTCCTGAACGTGTTAACAGTAGAGTTGTGTGCCATTTCTATGTCTAGAGCTGAAATGCAGTTACTCAGTGAGTGCTTTAGTATTCAAACAGCATCATCTGGCCCAGACTTAACGTATGAAACAATACTTAGACATTCATGGGTGGTTATGCAGGGATAAAATGACATTCATTTGGGTTCCAGCACTACAGGCATTGTAAGAAATGATAAGGTGGACAGGTTGGCGAAAGAAGCTGTAAAACAAGACAGGACTGATGTTAACATCACACTATCCAAGTCAGACGGGGGAAAGAATCGCATGGAGTAAAATCGAACAGGAAAAGCAACATTAGGCCTATTAGAACAATCAGACAATGGGAGGACATTTACATATATTCAATTCAGAGCAACATTTATAGAGTAATATATAGGAGGGGCAACAGAAGAGAGGAGGTCATAGGGGGGGGGGGGGGGGGGGGGGGGGAGTTGAGAATAGGTCACAGCAATTTGAACAGGGCTCTGCGTAGCAAAAGGAAACATCCTTCTGGTCTCTGTGAGGTTTTTCAATCAAGCAGAAACAGTTGAACGTGCGCCTGTAGAAAGTACAACACATGGTATTAGAAATCAGAAGAACTTGACTCATAATGATACATCTGAAAAGTTTCTGAACCGTGAGGAAAAGGGGCGAGGCCGCTTTGATTATCTTTTACTTTACACTTTATTTTCAGACCCATTATAGGTCCATATCATCGTAAAAAATAAATGATAAATAGAAATACGGGACATCAACGAAGGGATTGAATTGACTGAGGAGAATCTAAGCGTGCGAAGTGTAATTAAATCCAACAGATGACAGCAATGCAGCTTCTTGGACGCCAGCTGCCATTAAAACAAAAAGAAGATGAAGGAACTTCCCAACCACCACTTGATTGAAAATTGTATCTTCATGCCACACAATTGTACTAAAAGTGCTCATGATGGATAGGCCGGATCTTTGTAACATAGCAATAAGTAAGGTCTTTTATCTGCTTTTTGTAAAGTGTCTCGAGATACAAATAAAATTGATTTATTTATTGATTGGTTGATTTAATTGTACTCAAGAATTTCAAGTGACGTTTTGTAGAATGATATAGTTTCTGTCTGCCTGTGGAGGGCAGTAACACGCCTAGATGCAGCCTAAACTTCCGGAATATACACAAGAAGAAGAAGGAGAATACCCTGCGAGGACGTAAACTTCCGGTGACGTAAACACGGTTATTCTCTCTACGTACTGCGTTGTTTTCACGGTGTGCTAAAGTTAGCTTACAGCAGTTTGTTGGTGTGTCGGCGGCGTTCACACTTAAATGATGCGCGTCTGATATACTAACCTGTGTTTTCGTGTAAAAAAAAAAGCCTCGGTTCGGTTCGGTTCTTGTCGGTGTTGGGTGAAAGGCGAACCTTTAGCAGTTAGCATAAAAGGCTAACAGATTCCACAATGGAGGGCAGCGCCAGTGTGAGGAGATCTCTGTGCGGGACACTTGTTCCTGTGACGATCACAACTGTGGCTGTCTTACCCCAACCCGAAGAGACAGGCAAGGGGAAGCCGCAGAGGAAGGTCCTTGATGAAGAGGAGTACATTGAGGTAGCTGTATGATTACATCTCATAGGACTTTGACTGTCAGACAGTAGCACTGTGTGGGTGTGTTAGCATGGAAACAAACACCTCACAGGCTTTATTAATCAGCTTAGTAAACATAACTTAGAAGTTGATTTGTGTGATAATAACGTAGTTAACGTGAGATCATTAAATGTCCATCATTTCCAAAGAGGACTTTAGGTTACTTTATGGACATCAGGTACAGCACCTCCTGTTCACAATACTATATTTTATTCAGGGCGAAAAAACCCAAATTGTTTTAAAGGTTTAAAAATGATTAAGAATTGATTTCTGGTACATATCGCCCAGCCTTAGCTCTGGTATATTTACATGCACCTTATTAACTTATCATTTAGTATTTGCCTACTTGCACATAGCTCTGTATATATATATTTATTTCTTGTCTACTGCATATAGTTCTGTTTACATCTGGTCACTACTGCATATAGTTCTGTTTACATCTGGTCACTACTGCATATAGTTCTGTTTACATCTGGTCACTACTGCATATAGTTCTGGTTACATCTGGTCACTACTGCATATAGTTCTGGTTACATCTGGTCACTACTGCATATAGTTCTGGTTACATCTGGTCACTACTGCATATAGTTCTGGTTACATCTGGTCACTACTGCATATAGTTCTGTTTACATCTGGTCACTACTGCATATAGTTCTGGTTACATCTGGTCACTACTGCATATAGTTCTGGTTACATCTGTTAGTCCGATCACTGTCCACTTATATCTACTCTTTATATTTTGTATTTTAAGTTAAGTTTAAGCTTTAAGTTGTATTTAAATTGACACTTTATATTTAGGTTAAAATGTTTCGTTTACTTGCACTGTTGTTAATTCACTGCTTTGTGTGCCTTTGAATTGCCCCCCAGGGACAAATAAAGGTTTTTTTGAATTGAATTGAATTGAATTGAAAAGAACATGTTGTCATCTTCCCTTAAAATAAAGTCAAATCTAACTTCTTGTCCCATGTCAACAGAATTTAGAGAAGATCATCCAGAGGGATTTCTTCCCAGATGTGACTAAACTGCAAGCACAGAAGGACTATCTTGATGCAGAGGAAAATGGCGACTTGGGGAGAATGAGAGAGATTTCCATCCGATATGGATCGTCTTTGACTAAATCTACACCACGCTCTAATGCACCATGTGAGTACTGCCGTCGCAAAATTACAATATACCATAAGAGATACGAATTGAATTAACCAAAAATGTAATCTGAATGTACTTTACACCCATTTTCTCCCCTTTGTTCTTTATGTAAGATGTGACGCCAGCTAGCTTTGAGACGCCAGTGGGCCACGCAGGTTCGCCCTCCTCCACTATCGGCAATAAAGGTTTAGATGGAGGTAAGATCCAACAGAATGTTCTGAGCTTAATTATATCACTCGTATGAACTTGAAAATCTGTTCAAAACAAATGAAATCTTTTTCTCGGTAATATTCAAATAAGTATTCAATCAAATGGTAAACAGAAATGTAACCGGTAGTTTCTTGATTGTGTTTTCAGAAAGCAAAGATGATGACAAAGAAGAGAAAGAGCTGCCCTCTCTGGATCGTTTCCTTGCTAAAAACACCAGTGAAGATAATGCATCATTCGAACAGATAATGGAACTGGCAAGTGACAAGGAGAAGATGAGGCATTCCTGGTTGTATGAGGCTGAGGCTGAATATAAACAGGTACGCATAAACAGAGAACAAAGCACCGATTCAGTTCATAACTTCTGCATATGCTGCTTGAGGTACAGGTTAACTGATTGGAGAATTATTAACCAAATATTTGATGCATGTTTTGTGAGACAGGAAACCAGCTTTTTATATACTGGAACCCAAGGACTACACTGAAAATATAAAAACTCCATTTTTTTTTCCAGCGCCATGAAGAGAACCTCGCCTTACCATCGGTAGAGAAGGGGGCGCTTGAATGTGTCAAAGCTGGACTTGAGACATGGGAGTACAAAGCAAAGAATGCCTTGATGTATTATCCAGAGGGTAAGAACACCAAACTTGGATTCAATTTCTTAATTTTTCCTCGACATAAATCCCTACTGAAGGCATGGAACTGATCATATTTTGCTGTGAGAGATATATTCATTTGATATACATTTTTTGTTTTTATATATCAGGTGTACCGGACGATGACGATTTATTTAAGAAGCCGAGGGAGGTAATTCACAAGAACACACGCTTTGCTGGAGACCCCTTCAGCAAGGCTCTCAACAAAAGTCAGATTCAGCAGGCTGCAGCCCTCAATGCACAGGTATGATTTAGAAATACAGTTTGTTTTTTTTTAGACATGAAGAAATGAGGAATGACGTTTAGTTGGGAGTGCTTTCGGCTTAAAGGTGTCTTGTGAAGGAATAGTCTGAGCATCTTCTGTAAATGAATGTATTCTATAGCTGATGTATCTCATTGTCTATCCAGTTCAAACAGGGTAAAGTAGGCCCCGATGGGAAAGAGCTCATCCCTCATGAATCTCCAACAGTGAACGGATACGGTTTTGAAACAATGCCTTCTCCTGCCCCTGGTAAGTGGGTCTTTAAGTCTTCCTCAACATGGAAACAGCCCTGGGTCCGAGGAAGATCAACTGTTACCTTGATTGACTGATTCAACAGCTCTTCCTGCATTTGGGCCAACATTTCTGAAAGCTGTTTCTGTCTCCTCAGGTGTATCTGAGTCGCCTCTAATGACCTGGGGAGAGATCGAGAGCACCCCGTTTCGTCTGGATGGATCTGACACCCCGTATGTCGAAAGGAATCATGGCCCTTCATTTAAGGTGCTGACCCTTCAGTGCTATCTGCAATGATTCGTTTATCGTTGGTTTTTAATCATTTTGTTGCACTAAACGTGTTCTTTGTAAAAGATTCCAGAACCGGGAAGAAGAGAGAGGCTGGGTCTAAAGATGGCCAACGAAGCTGCTGCTAAAAACCGTGCAAAGAAACACGAAGCATTGCGAAAGGCTACAGAGAATCTCGCAAGGTAAAGCCACTTGATTACTTTTGCCTCTACACATGAATACAACTCTTGTCTTTAAAGAGGGAAGTATAGTTTCAGTTTTTCATTGTTTTGGGCTTCTAGCTGTTTTTGAACTTGTGTAATAAATGATTGGCATTATTTTAAACCAAGTGACTAAATCAAACTTTGTGTTGCAGTCTTACCCCTAAAGGTCTAAGCCCCGCCCTCACCCCTGCCCTGCAGAGACTCGTAAATCGGACATCCAGTAAATACACTGACAAAGCACTACGAGCGAGTTACACGCCATCGCCCTCGCATAGAGCCAACAGCTGCAAGTCTCCCTTCGGTGGCCCATCCACCCCTTCAGGCACGCCAACGTCAAACAAAGCCAAGACGCCAAGCTCTCAGGACATCACATCACTCACAGACGATCTGCTGCAACTGCCCAAGAGACGAAAAGCCGCGGATTATTTCTGAGAACAAGTAGAAGATCTCTGCAGAAATTCTACAGAGCAGATTGAATATTTTTTAGAGGACTTGATTTTAAACTACAGACCCCCCTTTTTTTCTCAAACTATGAAACACACCTTTCAACTGTGTCTGAAGAAATGTACAGAGGACTGAAGAAATCTCGTTTTATGGCTACTTGTTATGTTCTAAGTTTTCTTAGGATAAATGTAAAATTCAGTGTACACACTTTATTTAATCTTTTGTTTATTTTATTTTTTTTAAATGTATTTTTCCGCAGTGGAAGTTTTGATGGATGTTTGTACAGCCACTAACCAAACAGCTCATGCTTAGTTTTTATCCATACAATAGAAATCCAGTAGCTGTTTCAAGGAAGCACACAGAAATAATATTTCAAAGCACAACATCCAATAGCTGACAAGTCATATCAGTTTTTGTCACTGCGTAGACATAACTCATTGTTACATGTTTGGTGGCATTAAATCAGGCTTCCCCAACATCACACTTTTGTGTTCTTAAAAAATGTACATTTAAAGAGAAAACTGTAAATAATAAAAAAAAAAAAACACAAATTACATTTATACTGATTTCTGTTTATGACTTACAGAAACAAAGGACAAGATCAGCATAAAGATGATTTTACCCTACTTCTGTAAAGTTATTTCTAACTCCTGAAACTGCTGCCTCAGACTTGGTGTCCAGAAAGTGAATATAACAGCATATTGCAGATTTTAGCCAAAATCAACACAAACTTAAAATTCCTAACAGGAGCTTTAATTTGTAGGTCAAGATGTTTAACAGGGCAGATCTGAATGGCTTGGAACCAATATCTGTACAACCTTTTACTGAAATCTATGATTAAATAAGACATTCTCAGCCAAAATGTGTCTGCAAAAGATTAACTCAACGAATTACCTTTTCAATAGTGATGTTCTACTTCTTGCTGACACTAGAGCAATTATAACTTAATAGGGGGGGGGGTGTTCCCTTCTGGCTCTTTTATTGCCAAATGGTATTTGTTTTGAATAAATCAAAACAGATCCTTCAACTTGATCTCTTAGGGAGGGCTGCAGAAGTCAAAGGTCAGTGTTTTCATAACACAACATAAATAATGAGTACTACTAAGTGTACAACTTCACATTTTAACATAGTTAATGTTTAACGCTTGAAGAGAAAGTGTGTCATTCCACACCTAGTGGGCAGTGTGTTGTACTCAAACCACTAATGTGTGACAAAAGTAAACAATGACATTTCCTAGACACGTGCTGTCTCACAAGGTCAAATAGGTCAGACGGTCCCAGTGAGGGAAGGCCATAAACACTGGTTAATGTCAATGTGGGATCTTGAGATATCGCTGCATTTCAAATAAATGGAATCAGTCTTCATCAAAGTCCTTTAATATGCGCAACTAACGGAACTTTACACCACCCAGTGTTGCCGGCAACTTGCATAACGCTGCGAAGACTGAAACAGTCTGTTGACATCCGCTCAGTACAGCACAGCGCTAATATTTTTGGGCGAGATTCATCACGTAATAATCTCAAAAGGGCAAACACACTGGTTTATCGTGTGTCACGCCGAGTGTAATCTACTAAACTCCGCCCGCCCCCCTCCTCCTCCCCCCTCCCCTCCTCAGGCTCCTCCAGCTGATATCCGGTGCGTTTCCATGTTTGGGGATTGTTGGGATTGTTGTGATGGGGGAGGCCGCAGCCATCTTGGATCAGCGCCGCTCCACACCGAGCAGCAGGAGAGGACGGGCGACGTTAACGGGAGAGACCAGCTAGCTGTGTGAACGTCAGCTTACTCGGGCAGATTTAACAACAAATCTGTGTTGCTGAACATGTCTTTGGACTCGCGGTGTTTATCGCTCTTAAATTGCGCTTCGAGTGCGTAAGAAATGGGTACAAAGTGCTCCGAGTGGTTAACGTTATAAATCCGGAGAGAGGGCGGGCGACAGATCCTCGGTATATCTTTTAACATTTCTTGAATAGAGGAGTTACTATGAATGGAGGATAAATGTTGCCAAAGGCTGACAGCAGCAGTTTCGTGCTCTTCTCTCTTCTCTTCGTCCTCACGGTAACGGACCCACCACGGACAGGTAAATACATCTACATTGTGTGTTTTTTTTTGTTTTGGGGGGGGGGGGGGGTCTTTTTGCGTACATTCCCGAGGGCACGTCTCTGTCTCTGAAGAAAGGGGGGGGGGACAAGAGATTACAGCTGGAAACAGAAAGCGGCAGGTCAGGCGGAAAGGCCTGCTAGATAAAGAGGAGGACTGTGTGCTAATACTGGACCGTGTGCATCGCTTTCTCAGTGTCGCCACTTTCGCAGTACATTTTTATTTTATTTTTTTAAGTGGGATTACTTTGACCAATTTTCGCTGCAAATTGAACAACAAACACGTGAATAAATGCAGCAAAATATCAAAAATAATTATTGTGTTAAATGATAATTGAACCGTAATTGACACGGCTGTAAGGGGGGAAATTATGCTTCCTATAATTATCCTGACAGACAATCTGCTGCAACTGCCCAAGAGACGAAAAGCTGCAGACTATTTCTAAGAAAAAGTAGAAGATCTCTGCAGAAATTCTACTGAATATATATATATATATATTTTTTTTTTCAGAGGACTTGATTTTAAACTACAGACCCCCCTCCCCCCCCTCAAACTATGAAACACACCTTTCAACTATGTGTCTGAAGAAATGCACAGAGGACTGAAGAAATCTCGTTTTGTGGCTACTTGTTATGTTCTAAGTTTTTCTTAGGATAAATGTAAAATTCAGTGTCCACACTTTATTTCATCTTTTTTTGTTTATTTTATTTTTGACACACATTTTGGTGCACAAAGGTGTCTTTCTTAGCTCATGTTAAATGGGGGGGGAAAAAGAGGTGTGCAAACATTTGAATCCCCCCCCTCCAAGAAAAAAAGAACCACGTTTGTGTTTTAGTCAGTGTGTCTGCTGAACTGTTTTCATATGAAATGCATGTTAGAGATGCATGCTCCTGCATCACTAATGCTGCCTCACATTGAGTCACACTGAAACATGCCAGCAGAAGACGACAGTCATTTCGTTTTTATCGCACTTTCTGTGTGATTAGATAAGCAAATGCTTTGGACCGCTTGACCCTAAAAATCAATAAATGGTGATTCAGTTTAATTTACTATTTATATCTCCCACTTGAAACTCTTTTGTCTTGTGCCACATATATTGCAGGCAATTTATAACATAACCATACAAAACCCCTCACAAGGGAAAACCCTGTTAGTGCTTAAAATAGCAGCGTTACGGGCACACTGAAGTCCTCCTCAGGTAATTGTCTTTGACACAAAATGCCAGTGTTATATGAACCAAACGAGGACATTATTTTACCTAATTTGTCTCAATTGGAAGCTTGTACTCGTGCTGTGAATGCAAATGCTTCCAGAGCTCTTTTCTGGGTACATTTTTAAGCAGCAAGAGGACAAATGCATCTTGGGATCCTGACAATTGTGTGGATAAGAGAAACTGTTATCAATTCAAGTCATGGATAAACACGCTATTGTTTGGCTTAATCCAAAGAAGCAACAAGAATCCTGCCCAGAAAATGCATTACACACAGCACTGCATCCCTCCTCTTGTGTATTTGTCTAGAGGGTTGGTTCTTAAGCTGACATTAAGTTCATATCAGGGTGCTCTCTGAGGTTAATTTGTACTTAATTGCACAATGAAATCAACTGTTATCAGTTATCTTCCCAGTGGTTGAGTCATTATTTAATCTTGTGTTGAAGAGTGGCACAGGTTTTGTTAGAAACTCAAACGTTAGGCTATCTGTGTCAAATGCGTTTGAATCAAATACTTCCTCACATACTTTTCCACTTTGTGTGTATTCACCTTGTTGGGGGGATATTGTTGCTTTCATGCACATGTTTCTGTTGTTGAGCATCGTGCTGGTGCACATGGAAGCTCAGGCCTCCAAAACCTTGATGCCCACATGGCACTCACCTTTTAAAATAATCCAGTTTACTCGAACATAATTCAATTTTTGAAAACCAGGCAGCTGTGAACATGAAACACTTCAGGCACACAGGTAAGCTCGCAGCATCTCACAAAGTCTTTCAGTGTGACTTGACAAAGGTACCTGCATCATCACACGATCATTTCAGACTTTCTCTGAAGCTTTAGGAGTTGGTATCAAGTCACCCAACATGCTGCATCTGGCCTTGATAAATTCCGGACCTTTATAATTGGCTTACCTGATTTCCACACTCGTTCCACATCATGTTGTATCACGCAAGCCAGGTGTCTCCTAACAGGTGAAGACTGAATTCAGCTGTGCTCAAGTCACCTGTAGATGACAATATATATTTGTATAGACTCGCTATTTGGTGATAACTTTTTATCAGTTTTGTACAACTAGGTCGTGAATCTTACCAGTGTGCAGTGAAGTTGCAGGATTACACTCTCCATTCAGGGAAGGAGGTTGTGCATTTATTCCAAAATATGAATAGAATCTTTTCGATTACCAGTTTTCAGATGTATATTAAAATAATATGTAATAGCAGTACTGTGGTATTAAACACAGTGTTGTAGAAGTATTCAGAACATTAATGGATAGAAGTGGATACAAACACACATTACAAGGCAGTGCAATGGCATCACTGATAGCTCATATTTATGTCCTTTGGTGACTACCAATCTACAATGACATGTCTGTAGATGGATTGTACACCTTTCTATACTGTGGTTGTTTTTGAAACCGCCTACTATACTAGTAGTACGTACTGATTTGGCCAAAATGCAGTATGCAATCAAATGTGAGATCCGCAGTAAGCCAAAGATATCTTGTCATCACACCACCAATGATCTTTTCTGATTCTCCAAATTCTGACAATCAAAATGAACAACTTGTCAGTTCTTTTCTTCAGACCATAAATGGATGCTACTCCGTAGCGACGTTTGCCGTCAGATGGACTGTTGTTTACTTCCACATTCCAAGACTGGAAACTAGTTTAGCTGAGCCTGTCTGTCAAACTGCAAAATTACTACACACTATGTTGATAATAGTATGTGTACTATTTGAACTCTCAGCTGCATTTACAGCTGAGAGTTTATGTTTTCACTGATTTAGCTAAATATTAAGCCCTTTGCTTGGTTTGTACAAGAAGTACTCCGGTGAAGTTGGACGTTAGAATTGTAAATAAAATTTAGGTCCAAGCAACATTTTTCATCTCATATTTGCATAATGGTGTTTTGACAGCTTTCCTTAGATAAAAAGCAGTATTTTATAACTTTGATTACAGTATTACTGTATATTAAAATATAGTGAATCATACACTTTCATTGGGATTTGTGTTTTAGCACCACATTCTTGACAACATTGCCCTGTTTTAAGATGAGACAGCACAGCAGATATGGGTCACCGAAAGGCCACCAACCTCAGGCTAGACTGAGCTACTTCAGATACTGTGAAGCACCAGACAAAGTAGCACTGTCTGGTTGGACTCCTTAAGTGTGAACATACCAGGGACTCCAGAGACTGAAACACTTCATATTTACAGAAATAAAGAGGAACTACCAGTCTGCTGAACTTTCTGTGGGGTTTATAAACACTAGCAGCTGAGTCCATAAGTTCTCCATCAGATGATTGACAAGTCTACGGTTGAAGTTGACGGTTAACTTGCAGTGACCCAAATGTGTTGAGCATGAAATACAGCCAGAACTTCTCACAGTGATGTTATCGAATTACTTCCCCCCCAGTTTGTAAGTTATTGGGTTTCAGCAGAAGAGGAGAAACCCTCCAACAGTGACAGTTTTTTTTGGTCTTGATCAGCAGTTTACAGTTCAAAGAATGCAGAGTTATCATTTCCTGTTACAGAAGCGAGTGCTACACCCCGCCCTTTAACATATTTATGTCACCGGAAGAGTGAGACTTTTGAGCTTCACGTCTGAAACATTTTTGCAACCTCTTGCTCATGCTCCTACTCCTGTCCGGTAGTGTAGAGCAGTGTGTAAGTGTAAGTGAAGGGACTGAAAATGTTGAGAGGAGAATACTGACAGTGTGACAGAGCCGAGAGGTTTCAGTCAGGCTTAATAAATGTATGACAGCAGAAAGTTGTGTACTAGCACATGGATAGTGCTTCATTTTCAGCAGGTCAGGATCGTTGTTTGCTTTAGTTTTTGATTCCTGGAACACATTCAATACTTAAATAAATTGCTAAGAATTGATTACATTATTGTTTTTATCAGACTATATACTACTGATCCAATTCTTGGAAACCAGTTATGAGTGACACATTCATTTCCAACCCCCAAATTGCTTTTTTTACATAACCAAACAGGCCTTGTTTTTAGCATGGAGGCCTTTCACCCACACTGTAAAGAGACATGTATTGGTTTTAAATGTAAGCTGGCTGAACAAATAACAAATGAATGCCCATAGCCACTCTTTGCTTTTAACACGGAGCCTCGGAGATGAAGCAGTGTTTTCACAGGGCCGGTTGACTGTGCTGATACTTCAGGAGCACTGAGTCAGGGCAGTCTCATAGTCTTTATTGTATTTTCCTCCGGGTTATGTAAGAGATGCAGAGGCTTTTCATTTCTCAGAGTAGCCGGCATTCACTCATTTCTAGAAAACATTTAATGCTTGTGGGAAGAATAGCTTCAATACGAGATGATATAACCCTGTTTTTCTTTTTTCATGGCCTTCGTATAGAAAAAAAGGCTAAATTATTTTTCAACCCTTTTACGAAGCAAATTCACAGCCTGCATGTCAAACCTACTGAGCATCAGGCATTCTGTCTGTCATTGCTGGGCTTTCTAGCCCGTCCAAAATCAAAACCTCCAAACCAAGTATCTTTACTAAAAATATCTCCCTTATGAAATCCTCCCCAAACCAGAAGGGACAGAAGAGCTTTCAGGCAGCTGCAGACCACAGTCCTTTCAGATATACTCCATCCCATTCAGCAGGCAGTTCAGATCATTATTAGGGACATGTACTCCCGATTGAAGTTGTTATAGATGGAGGCTTTTCTTGCTTGCACCATGTAATATCTGATAACCCCAAAGTTAGGGGCCAGTGGTAGCTGAATAAATTCTACTTTTGAAGATTTCTCCTGCAGTACTTCTCAGGAAGAATGAATACTGATGAAGACTGTTCAGACAGCAAAGCAGCTTTATTCAAACCACAGGCAGCAGAAAGCGCAAATCAAGCGTGGATTTTTTTGGTCAAGAGCTCATGCAGAGACAGCTTGAAAAGTGTAGTTCAGCTATATTTTAAATACACGACCCCAGCTGGATTTGGCTCTGCATTTGTTGCATCCCTTAGCAGTTTGTACCTTTTTTTTTTCCAAGGAAAAAGCTCTGCATTTCTTCTGATGAAGTTGTTCACAGCTCATAAACAAAGCGTTATTCTTCATGGGAATTTGGAAGAAGGATGATATTAGATAGATGTTATTTTCACATAAACTTTAATATGCCTAAAAGCAATACAAACCTCAATCTTTTAGAACCATGCACACGTTTTTAACCTGGTCTATCCACAACCAGATATTCTGTCTAAACATTAAGCATTAATTATTAACATCACACATCCTCTCTAATGCGTTTGGATACACGGCCTCTAATGTTATCCATCAGTTTGACACATATTCAGGCTCAGTGGGACAAATGAGAATGGATCCTGCCCCAGGAGAGCCACAGGCCTGTAATGCATCTCAATCCACTTAGCATTAACTAAGACGAGGTGACGTCTGCTCTTGGCAGAGCGAAGAAGACCTGTTTTGAGGTCAGCCTTATCAGATAGGTCAACTTCTTTCAAGTGAGGCTTTATTTGCATGTTTTTATCTTGCTGTGTCTTTTACAGACAACAACTCCACACTTCAGTCCACTGAGGAAATTGTTCGGGCCTTCAGCAAAAAAATGTATCATGTTTAGGTGGTTAGCTGGTTTTGATTGTAAACGAAACAGGGTTCTAAATGGAGGGGAAACACAGGGTGATTTACAATACAATATGATATGAATTGATACATGGCCCATGCGTGTATCGCAAAACAATCGTAATTTTTGATGCTGTTTGACGTTATTGCCTGTCTTCATCTTCTTCTTTTTATCCCATTGTTTTTTTCTTCTTTGGCATATTAACTTTATCTCCCTTTACCGTCATTCATTTCTCAAGTGTCAGTGTGAGGAGTCAGGAAGTGGTGAGTCAAAATTGGCTGGGGACTCTGCTTAGGGCTTCGCTTTTCTGTATTAAAATATTGATTTTTGGCAACAGCGGTTTCATGATTGCATCAAACAAGTCAGGACAATGATATATTGCTGTTTCAATATTTTGTCCCCCCTTACCCTTACTCTTTCATATTTTATGAACCTACATCAGGACTAGTAAGCAGGAGGTTGTACAAAATGAGGTCAGACTTGCTGATGAAAGTTGGTTGTGACCTTTTTTTTGTTACAGTAAATATAAAAAGATTACCTCTAATATTATGTAAGATTCCTGGTTTTTGAAAGTAATAATAAATCATTGTGTTTTCTGGGTTCAAATAGTTTTGAAATTCTCACTGCGGTTGAGTGGTTTTCTTAAGACAAAGCTGTTGTTGAGGCTTTACAGGGGTTGTAAATAAGAAAACCTTCAATACGATCCGGTCGTGAAAAGAAAATCTTTCCTGAGAGCCTGTCCAAGCAACATGCCCACTTTTTTTTTTTTAATTTAGTTCAGGCGAATCATCAACTTGTGAAGAAATCTGAACTTAAGTACAAGCAAAGGCATGTTTTTAATCACCGTCTCGTCTACACCATGTAGGTGGTGGTACTGTAAGACTAGCTTGTTCAGGTTGATGTCACCTGGCTTGTTGTGTACACACATGGAACAATAGTCCCTTGAAATAGCTCCTGGCCTTGTTTTGTTTTTAAAGTAAAAATAGTGCAGCCATTTTTGTCAGGTGAGTGGGTGGTCCAGCTCCATTGTAGGCAAACACAACCACCTGTATCCAAGAAACAGATGGTAGGGTGTATATGGACCCACTACTGGGCAAGCAACTGGGGGAATCAGGGAGCCCTGCCAAATACCAGAGAACTGTTAACAGTGTACATAATAGATTTCCTTACAGGGGGACATACTAAGCAGAACAAACAGGATGGTCACTGTTATTGTTTCTATTCTTTTCAGGTCCACGGGTAGCTCTGGCAAGATTATTGTCAGGTAAGCAAGCAGTGTATGTGTTAGTATAGTGGCTGTGTCTAGTGGTTTTATTACGTTATATTAGCAGTTCCTTCAGTTTGAACCCTGACCTTTAAATACTTAAACATGGTGAACCTGCCTTTTAAAAACATTCAGCTATTTTATTCTTTACATTTCTTTTACAAGTTGTTAAAATAGAACGAAAGTAATCCCCTATTCTTCTGTAAACATCAACATTGCTGGGACCTTCTTGAGTTTGCTTATAGACCTTTTAATCACATGATCGAATCAGGACACATGCAGCTCTGATGCTGAAGCGTCCCTTATGTTGATCACATGCAGTATGGAGACCCACTTAGTGCAGATGGGGATGCTGACAGATACAAAGAGACAAAAGAAACCCATAGAAAATGTGATGTGTGTGTGTGTGTGTGTGTGTGTGTGTGTCTGCTGGAGGTCTAAATGAGGCTCCTTCTCTCCTCATGCTGTCATAACTGAAATGTTGCTCAATGACAACTTTACAATAGATTCTGTTGTTCTCTTAAAAGTGGTTGGAGTCTTGTGAATATGTAGGATTCTCTGAGAGGATCTGTGCTTTCAGTTATCAAGTCCTGAGGCTTTTTTTTTTTTTTTTTTTCTCTACGGCTTCAATGTTTGTTTCGTCCCACTTGACTTTCTCAGTATGTTGTATCTGTCAGTGAGTGGCCTGGTTGACAGATATTGCATTTATATTTTAAGATAGTTGTTCTTGTGTGTCATTTGATTGAACTTTGTCTCACCAGAAACCATCAGGAAGAACTTAAAAAAGTCTGTCCATTTATTAAGATTGTCAAACATGTAAATACAGAAAGGGAGAGCAACAGTGGTTCATTCAAATTCACAGCTCGGCAAATCCTGACATTTCTCCAGTCGTTTTAGCGTCTCATAAAGATGCAAAGGTTAATTGCGCGACCCTCACAAACACAGAGAGCAGGGGGGGTTACAACTGTGTAAATGACAGAGATACAAACATTTGTGAAATTTAGAAACAGTAACTTTTTAGTTCGCTGGCAATCTTTGGTGATGCAAAGAAGAAATAACCCATTGTTAGTGACTTTTTTTTGCCATGATATCGAAATAGGTACTGATGTTATTTTATTTTTTCATATCATTATCATATCATTTGGAAGTTTAAAACTGGTATCATGATAAGCCTAGTGTGTATATTATAGTTATTATGATGCATGTTGTTCCACACCAGAGCAGAGTCCCATACCTGTATTGATGTAACATTATTGTTGACAATGCTACATTGCCTGTCTCAAGTTACACCCTTGGAAAACATGGCCACATACATACACACATAAACGTGCCATGTAACTGTCTTTTTATGTATTTTATTTTGGTAAGTCATAACTGAGAAGATAATGAATAACAAAGATGGAGCTTTTTGAGACATTTCACCATTCTGCGTTTGCTGAACATTGTTTGAGTGACGTGATTTTTTGACATCAAACCATTTGGTTTTGAGGTTTTACAAGTTTTGATTAATGGGCCTGTTTGTACTCAAGAGGAAGATACTTTTTTATTATGCTCCTGTTACTAACCTTGTAAATGATGAATACTCATTGCTTTGCTGAAAAACAGCCATGCTGAGAAAACATTAGTGACATATTCTGTCTGCAGCATCATATAGCATGAAGTGATTTTAGCTCTGACTAACTCTATACTGACACCACATTGTTGTTTCTTATTATTGTTCCATCCGAAGTCAACTGAATAGCTTACATTGAAATTGGAACAACTCTAGGACTCAACTTGTCCACTGCTTGACTCTAATTCTGAACGTGTTTTTTCTTGTTTGGGAAAGGGCTCCGCTTTGTGCAGGTTTGACCACGCAAACTCTCTTGTTGTGTTACAGAGCAGCGCTGCAGCCCCGGGCAGTTCGCCTGCCGCAGTGGGAAGATGCAGTGTATCCCGATGTCCTGGCAGTGTGACGGCTGGACAGCGTGCGAGGACAAGAGTGATGAGATGGACTGTCCTCGTGAGTTTTGCTCACTTGAGCCTTTTTGACACCCACTCTGTTACCTAACAATCATAAGATGATTTCTGCAAAGACTAGCAAAAACAAAAAACTTCTACACACGCACAAACCAACCACACATTGGACATCTCTTATTACTGGTTTGAATGCTCTAAGCATGAATTAGAGAAAAAGAACTAATGTCCAATTGAGCAATATTCAGCGATGCTCAGTGAGGCATGTGGACATCATATGAACAAAGGAAGGGCCTTAACACATTTGCACAGTAAAACCCTCAAACTCAATTCAATCCAGATGATTTGTTTAACCACAAGGCTTAGACGTGATGTTAGTCGGCCGATATCCACCACAGTAAATCCATTAGCTGCTGACTGACAGCATCAGATGGCAGAGGGAGGCAGAGTTAAATTCTGAGTGGCTGCACATGTGTCTCTGTTTTTGTTTACTGCTTGTTGATCTCTTCAAAACACAGCAGAAATGTTGCAGCAGCAGTTAATCCTTTGACCGAAATCCTTTTGTTTTCCGCTCTTAAACCCAGAGAGACCTTATCCCCAGATTTCTGACTGCATAATAGGAATTATTGAAAGGATTGAGTTCAGCATGTGACCCTGGTACAGAAGTGGTAATGCTTACTTTTGTGGAAATGCTGCTGGCATGTTAACAACACTGTATCCTGATTGAACTTTCACAGTGGACTGTGTTCATCAAAACACATTTTTTTAAACATGCATTAAAGGAAGGAAATGGGAACAGCACTGGAAGCGTCTTTATTGAACAATATAATGTAATTAACTACAAATCTATGTATAGGCTTCTCAAATAAGGCTCTCATGCCATGATTTGTCCTCTTCCTTATGTTCTAAGTGGCTGTAGCATCGTACAGAATGAAATAAAAAACCCAACAATCAACATCATGCCTCAGTGAGGGTTCACTGTAAACTAGATTAACAGAATGCATGGAAATCAGTGTTCCAGGATGGGATTAGCTCTTTCTTTAATTGAATACAGTCAAAGGTTGAGCGATCTGTCTCACTAACACCAGCAAAACACTACAAAAGGAAAGTGCTCAATCATGTAAACTCAGTGCAGGTTAAAGAGGAGAAGGTTGAAGCTGTTATATGGATAACTAACTAGCAACGAACATATAGCAGACTCTACAAATATTAACCAGCCTGCAAAAAAAGACACTTGTTACCATAACGGTTGTGTCTGAAGACAAGTAATGCAATTTAAAGTTGAAATAACAACAGAATGTTTAAAAAACATATGCTTGATGTTACAGATTCACAACATTGAAAGTGATTGTTTTTTTCCCCTTATGTATCCAAAGTGAAGGGAACTTCTGATATGCCAGGTTTTAATTTCATAGAAACATCAAGTGAACAATTAGTTTACTTTATTTTATCAGCTTAGTGTCCTCTGAAAATCACTTGACGTTTAAGCAATCAGCATGTGAGTAAGAATACATATCTTCTGTTCCCTTTTTTTATGCTGAGCTGTCTGACTTCTGTATGGGTGATGCTGTAAACTGAGAAACTCAAGTTTCCGAAGTTAGTGAGGTTGTATTGTTGGCTTTTAAGATACAGTAGATGACATTTCAGAATATAAACCATGCAGTCATTAGTATCTGGGTGATTATCAATATTTTAATTGTTACTTCATGTATTGGATTCATTCTCAGACTCCTTATAATAAAGTGTAGAATTTTCATTATGTACACAATGCTGGATTTTAGATTCAAATGGGCTTTTATAACATTTAAAAAAGGATACTAACGTGTGTGCTAGAATGTAAACTGGTTCTGCTGTTATGTTCTTATCAGTATCTACCTTGACATTTTGGAGATGCAGACAAAACTGTTTGTAAATTCATGTCATCAGTAAAGAACCTCGAAACAGTAGGAAATGTTAATCCAAAGCTCATGAGGTTAAAAACTGTAGGAGACCTAGAAATGTACCAGGAGGAATGCCATTAGTAGACCATACAGTCTGTGGACCTTTTTTTTTTTTTTTTTTTTTTAATGTAAACTTGTATCTTACTGGTTTTATTTTAATCAAAAAGGCTTTTGTGCACGTATAATTTAGACTTGAAGGAAGTAAAACAAAAACAAAAAATCACACATGTTGACCTAGAGTCTTTTGTTTTGCAGCTATCAAGGAGGAGAGGTTTCGTTTTGGTAACGGATATGACCAGGTAGAAGACGTCATAGGTGTGGCTCAGCCTGTGCGCTTCAACAGTAAGAATCTCGTTTTATTTTGGCTGCTTATAAAGTCTTTGAATCTGCATTATAACCCAGGTTTTATCACACCACAATCCTGAAACTGTTATTTTTTTTCTGTCTACAGAGAAATGCCCCAGTGGGTGGCACCACTACGAGAAGACAGCCAGCTGCTACAAAGTGTACCTGAGGAATGAGAATTACTGGCAGGCCGTGGATACTTGTCAGAAAGTCAACGGCTCTTTGGCCACATTTGGTACCAACGAGGAGCTGCAGTTCATACTGAAGATCGAGGTTGATTTTGATGACAAAGTCTGTGAGCGCAGAGACCAGTGCAAGTAAGTTTTTACTCTCTTAATGTTTAAAGCTTCTGATGGTTAACAAGGTCTGATTTACTTAAGTGCATTTTTTATTTTGTTTCAAAATTCTTCTCACAAAAACAAACACTTTTTTAAATGAGTGTTAAGAGTGCTGCTCTTTCTTTGGTTGTTTATTTACCATTCATTTACAGAGAAAAGCTGATTTTTATTTTATTTATTATTATTATTAAACCTATATTTGTCCGTGGCTGACATATTTTGTTAGCAAAAAATAACATATACTTATTTCGGGCTCTGCTGTGGGGGTAATGACAGTGCTCTGTTATGTGTTGCAGGCCCTCTAGTGGCCAATTGTGGTAGTTAAGTGTAGGAGTTTCAGAGGTAAAGTTAAACATTTTGGTGATTTGCTTTCAGGTTTTGGGTGGGGTACCAGTATGTGATCACCAATCAGAACAACTCCCTGGAGGGCCGCTGGGAGGTGGCATACAAAGGTATTTATCTGCTCCTTTAGAAGCTCATATGTTCTTCATCAATCATTGAAATGCTTAAAGATTGTCTTTTTTTCTCTCATCAGGGTCGATGCAGGTGTTTCTGCCACCTGAGGGTCTAACCAATTTTGGGGAGGCGTCTCCCACTCAAGACAACGTCTTCTGTGCCCAGCTGCAGCGCTTTCAAATTAAAAGCATGAATGAACGAGGCCTGCACAGCTGGCACGCTGAGAACTGTTATAAGAAGTTTCCCTTTCTCTGCAAGAGGAGTGAGTGCTGAAATTTTAATTTGATAATCGATCTGAAATGTTCCTGTCATTTTCTGAACTATATATTGATGTTATATGTCATTTGTAGGGCAAACGTGTGTGGATATTAAAGATAACGTCGTAAACGAGGGCTACTACTTCACGCCTAAGGGTGACGACCCGTGTCTGAGCTGCACATGTCACGACGGGGAGCCTGAGATGTGTGTGGCAGCTCTGTGTGAGCGTCCGCAGGGCTGCCAGCACTTCCGCAAGGATCCTAAAGAGTGCTGCAAGTTCACCTGCCTGGACCCAGGTACTGCCAGTCTGCCACGCCTCAATGATTAGAACCTTGCAAAAAAAAGATTTGACATTTAAACATTAAGCCAATAGTTTGTGTAAGTTGCTGCAGAGATATTTACATGGAGGGATTTTCATGTCAGTGCTCTCGTTCCCACTTGTTGGAGATTTAATTTACATTAATTTATGTTTTATTTTGGTTTACTTTCTTTCAGCCACGGCATATCATTTCACTGTGTGCAAAAAAATAACATATACTTTATCGATTTTCTTAAATTGAGCCATAAAGACAAATTCAATAAGCCTGCTCTCCTAAATATGCATCACTAATCAGATCACTTGATCAATTTAAACCCATGAACATGAATTAGCTCATATCCCTGTTTTTGTCTCGTCCTTTCTCTCCTCAGATGGCAACAGTCTGTTCGACTCTATGGCAAGCGGGATGAGGCTGATCGTCAGCTGCATCTCATCCTTCCTCATCCTCTCGCTGCTGCTCTTCATGGTGCACAGACTCCGGCAGCGGAGACGTGAACGCATCGAAACTCTGATTGGAGGAAACTGTGAGTGTTATGCCTGTTGGACACACACATCTCTCCAAACCATGATCTCTTGCTTATGTAATGAGGCTTTCTTTATCATAATTAGTGTCAGTTCATTTGACTGCAGCAATTAATTTCAAGCCCTGTGATACACTGAGCTGCACTTATAGCAACATTTGAGAACCCTTTGTAGTTTTAGGATGTTAAGGAAAATAAATGTTTTACTTTAAAACATAGCCTTTTTTATTTATTTTTAAAACCCTCTCCTTTTTCTTGCTAATTCAGTTTGTCTGTTAATGAAAGTGTCCTCGTTTTGTGGATGTATTTTTGGTGCACTTCTGCACTGATTTTTCATCTTCGTGCCTGCTTTTGTTTTTTCTTTTTTTCTTTTTTTTGCACAGTGCACCACTTTAACCTTGGAAGACGAGTCCCAGGCTTTGACTACGGCCCGGATGCCTTTGGCACAGGCCTCACTCCCCTGCATCTCTCTGATGACGGAGAGGGAGGCGCTTTCCATTTCCAAGAGCCTCCCCCACCGTATGCAGCCTACAAATACCCCGACATCCAGCACCCTGACGACCCCCCTCCTCCATACGAAGCCTCCATCAACCCAGACAGCTTACTCTACGTGGACCTAGGTACAAACTTGTTCAATTTTTTTGGTCGTACCTTAATGTTTACAGAGTCACGCTCTGGTCTTCATGTCCTCTCTTTGATTTTTACTTCAGGACACAGTGGTGTTGCCTTGGTGCCAAGCCAGATGAACACTATGGTAGACGGGATGCATGCCGATATTCCCAACGCCTCCCGTCCTGTGTCAAACATGGCACCATCATCTCAGGAGAGGGAGGACTCCATAGATAGCAGCACCCTCCTTGTGGGGCCCGACACCCCAACAGATGGCCTCGTACCCGCCTCCATGCCAGCAGACACCTCCCTCAGCACCGTGGTATAGGACTGTGGACTGACGATACAGAGCTGCATCGAGACATTACCTGCTGGTCGAGGAAGCCAGTGTGTGCACTCTGCAGCAGGAGAGGATGCAGCAGTCTGTTGTGTAGTTAAAGTTTGTACAGACATATCAGAGGCAGCACATTTTTTTAGAAGATGCAACAAAGCCAGGACGCCCTCTCTCTGGAGAATCTTCTACAGTCGGCCTTCTGAGAGTTTGTTTTTTTTAATGCTTCTGAAGGAGCAAAGAGGACCGTTTCTGTACAGAGAAAGTAAAACTATATCCAGGCAAAGAAGGCTGCGACCTTACTATTCACTTAGGGAAGCTTTTGAAACATCTCAGAGGTGTTCTGATTGGTCGGGAAGCCCTGATGTAAATACCCCTCAGGTCTGTGCGGCTCAAATTTGTTATACCTGTGTGTCAGAGTCCAGCACAAGGCAAAGAATGATGGACGGACAGCGAAGCCAGCAATTGTTCCCTTTGCGTCTTTGTTAGCATCATAGTGTCTTTCAGACGGATCGGAATGATCGCCAGGCTTCAATAATGTTTTCATCCAATCTGTCTCTCGGCATGTCCCAGATCACGATTTCTACTCGCTCATAAAAAGAACCTCCTGTCCCTTCACTTTCTTATGAGTCTGTTACATGAAGCGGTCTTCCAGGTTTATAGCGCATATTTGAAGCAAAAGCTGTTTTGTAATAAAGAGGTTTAACCTTACAAGAAGGTACAGTTAGTTTCCTACTGCAGGATTTTTACTAGGTAATGAGAACACAAGGCATTGTGTGTCAAGGATTGTGGTGGTACTTATAAATATCAGAGTCTGGTATTGTGTTCTTTATGATTATAATGTATGACTGCAGGCTGTAATCTTGATAGTTTTATTGTCCACTGATCAGTGAGCAAGCGCGATTAAGTGCATGTGTGAAGATTAGGGGTTGATATCCCGCTAATGAATTTGACAAAAATCAATTTATTTACAGAAGTGTTAACAATCATGAAGTTGTTGAATCATGCAAACAGTCCCGTTGTTGTTGCTTTATCATTAACTCTCCGCAGGATAGTTGTGTATTTGCTAACTGAACCATGTTTAGTGACTCAAAGCTCAATGTTTTGCACGTTCATCTCTTTATTAATTCAGGGTTTTTCTTCTTTTTTTTTTCTTTTTTTTTTTGAACTTTTGGAGATTAATCTGTCAGGTGTAACGTTTGGATGCTGCCCCTCCATCCCTGATGTGCTTATATGTACGATTGTGTTTCCTCAGCTACTGATGAAGATAATGTCGCTGACTGTAGCTGTGAGTCTTTTTCCTGTTTGGTGTTGTTGATGGGTCTGTTACTGTTCTGTTTATCAGTGGGTTCGCAGTTAAAAAAAAAAAAAAAAAAAAAAAAAAAGTTGAAATAAAGAAAAGTGGCAAAATGTTTAGACCTCTGATATGATGACAATCATTTGATTCACTCAAAGATGAGCTTTAAAAAGCCAGAAATATGTTTGGAATAGAGTCGACCCACAGCCACCAGCATTAAACAGCGTTTGATCTGCATAAAGAGCACCAGCTGAAAATGTGTCGCTATGACTGTGTACGTCTGTACTTCCTGTTTGAATGTACTGTATGTGTAGAAAACTTTTTTTTTGTGCTGAAACTTATTTTCCCCATTTTTTTTTCCCCCATTTTTTTTTTGGGGGGGGGGGGGGGGGGCTTTGACAATCCACAGAGGATTATCCAACCAACAAAAACTCAAATAGTGGAAAAAAAAGTTTGCATGTGTGTATAGGAAGAAGATGGTGTTCTGGTTTGATTTTAATTTTCTTTACCCATCAGCTTTGTTTGGTTTGATTTTATTTCTATTTTTTTTTTTTTTACTTTGGACCTGAGGTGCATGTTTATTTGTCGCTTGGCATGCTGAGAGAATTTTCTTTTTAAAAGCAACATTTTAAACTCGACACTCTGTCGTATATAGTAGGTTGAAATACTCCGTGTGCATCAAAGAATCCTGCCCATGACTGGAACAGCTGCAGTGACACAAGTTTCTGTGACGGTGTTACATCTCATTTTACTGGATTAGAAATGTTTTATGTATAACAAAACAAATACATTTCATTGTCTTATTTCATAGCCTTTAAACTTAAAGAATGCTTTATTTGCAGGGGTGGGAGGGAGGGCTTTTTTTTTATTATTATTATTTTTTTCTCCCTGAGGTAGATGTACATCTAATCAAAATGCCAAATAAACTGCACCATGAAGGACGACTCATGCGTCAGTGGTTATGAACACAGCATCCATTACATTTACCTTTCTCTAACTCCTTTGACTTGTGGAGGAAATATCTCTGTCTGCAGTGACCAAATGTCGAAGGATTAAGGTGCGATGCAGGGAATTCCCCGCACTATTCCTGAGTCAAATGATTTAAAGAAAGTGCATATATTGCATTTCACAGTGACTCATAAGGCAGCCGTCAGAGCAGATAGCGATATCCTGCTGGGGTGCATTGTCGCTGAAGAAAAGAGGCTTTGTTCACACAGGCCGAGTAGTGACACAACCACATGATCGTTTTCTAGATGAGGGAGATGTAACACTTGACTCTGAGAAGCTCAGTAAAGATGGATGTCTTTATGAGACAGTGTGGAAAGAACTTGCAGAACTTACTTAATTAGAAATTAAGGAAACTACTAATACTGTTATTGAATTCACAAGAAGTGCCATAGCAAATAATTGGATGTATTTACAAGACATCATTTTAGAGCATACGTTATTGTTTTTTACCCTCTGACTACTCAGCTAATTAGTCAATGTATTTAGATGTAGTTGTTATAGTGACCAAATCAAATAAGTGGATGCATGGCATTTCAAATTTCAATAATTATAATGATCGAAAGTGATTCAGGACAGCACACCAAAATCTTAAATATCCACTTTTTTGATTGCCGCACACATTTGGGTCAAAGCCCTTCTTCAGTGGCTTCAGGCAAACAAACCCAGACTGTGATGGCAAATAAATGAATCAAAGAAGAAAGACTTACTAAAAGCATATAAACTGTTGTTTTGAAGTGGGATTTTGTCCCTTTTAGATTTAAATCTGATTCATCTATATTTCTGTAACTAGATTTTTATAGCCTGCCGATAAAGTCATGTATATTCTGTACCTTTCTTATTCTGCTTGCTACACATCCTGACTTTCCCATGAGATGAATGGGTCTTGTTACTGGTCAGTGGGTATCTTTGCTGGCAGCAGTGGGAAGGAGGGATGGGGTGTGTGGGTGTGTGTGGGGGAGGATGGGGGCTGTCTTGCATCAATGAGCCTGTTGATCAGAAAAAGACCACTGGACTTGTAATGACACAGATCACTGATCACACCAGGAGGAAAACTCAGCTTCCACCTCGGGCTGCTATTTAAGCAGGACGACGTTCTCCCTCCTCTTGAGTCTACCTCACAAACATACACCTGAGCGGGTTCATCGAGTTCCACATCTGACCATGATTCAGACCGCCGCTCTCCTCATGACTGTTGTTTCATATGTTATTTCAGGTGAGGGTCCTGCTCGAGTTTCAGATGACTAAAATATCCATCTATGTTTTTAATAGATTAAAGCTACTTAAATTAAAACAAGGCATTTCTTCTGAACATTTTGCTGTTTTTTGTATTCCAGAGGACTACTGTTACACCGAGCCGCACTGTGGTGAGTAATCTACGAGCTAACTATTCATTTGAAACACACAGACAGCAGTTTTAGCATCCTGTCAGAGGACATTAAGCTGGCAAAATCAGGTTGATCTTTTAAATCTCCTTTTTATTAAAGGAGAAAAAGTTGAAAATGAAAATCTTTTTTACAAGAATTCTTTAATGCATATACATTTTAAAGTATCCTGTACCTTTATGGTGTGGGATATATTTAACCAACACCTGTATTTACTGTCTCTGATTGTTGATGTGATTTTAGTTTGGTTGTTGTTTCATGAAAAACTCTTTGTATTACTGTGTTTTTAAAGGTGCTCTACAAATAGGCCTCAATGTGTTATTATAATAATTCATGGTAATAATAATTAAACTGAGCCAGTTCATTCTATTTTATTTTTTAGTATCAAAGAAGTCTATCTTTGTTTTAAGAGCTTTCTTAGATTTATATGGAAGCTGTGAATTTCCCAAAATGTATGTCAGCTGATCTTTTTTCCACGAGACCTCTGAGAATGTTTCTTTAGAAGGTATTGTGGAGATCTAAACGAATTTTGGAGATTTTTAAAAGAAAGAAGGAAGTTAAAAAAATATTTTAGTATCATGACTGTTTTTCTCAGTGCAGACTACTGTATCTCACCAAAAGGTCCATTGTTCTGCAGCATTTGATCAGGTCATGCAGTCTTCTTCAGTGGATATCATTTAAATAGGTTTTGCCCTTCTTTCACATTGGAAGAGGGGCCTGACTGGTGAAGAGTCAGATCAGGCAAACATTTTTATGTCTATGACACAACATAACATCATAACAACTGGAAAAAGGTTACATTTTATGATCAAAAGCTCTGATACAGCTGTATTTTCATTTTCAACTTTTACAAGAATTCTAATTATTAAGTCTGCAATCCAACAAAAGTTGGGATTTTTTTTAAACTATCTTTTGATCTTGAACTATCTAATCTCTTGAATAATCTTGATATCCCATGGATGCTCCAGGGTGATTAAAATAACATTCATGTCTTCTGTTCTGTTCTGTTCTGGTCTGTTTGGTTCTTACATGGTTCCTTCACCTCCCTCAGATCCTTATGCATGGGGAGACATGTTCTCGTCCTGTCATCCTTTACTTGAAGAGCTTCACTCCCCCATCAACCTGGAGCACCAGATGACCAGAAATGAGTCTCTGGATTCTCTACATCTCGAGGGCTTTGATGCGATCCAAACAGGCCACTGGACGCTTGCAAATGACGGACACTCTGGTGAATGTTCCTAACTGAAAAAGGATTTGTTTTCTCTTTTTTGGTGATGTTTCTAATGTTTCTGGTCACTTCCAGTGGTGCTGCAGGTCAGCAGTGGCATGTCAGTGAGCGGTGGAGGTCTTCCAGGTGTTTATCACACCATGCAGCTGCACTTCCACTGGGGAGGCCCGGCTACTAACGGATCAGAGCACACAGTGCACGGACGCAGATACCCGATGGAGGTACAGTACGGTCAGTAGACAGATCGGCACTGAAACACAGTTTTAAAAGTATAATGCAGAGCAGACTTCCCTTAATGTCTTTTTTGTGTTTCTCTAGATGCATATTGTCAACATGAAGTCCATCCATCCAAATTTGACTGCAGCCTTAGATGACCCAACAGGACTTGCAGTTCTTGGATTCTTTATTGATGTCAGTTTTCAATAAATCATGTGTGTTCTTTATTTCTAAGCATTTGTAGTTATTTTTCATCCTGATTTCGCTCCTTTTACAGGTTGCTTATGCAGATAATGTGCACTTTGGACATATATCACAAAAGCTGTCATCTGTTTCTTACAAAGGTATGAAGAAAACCATAACAAATGTATATCTCTTTTGGTCGTTTGCATCTGTTCTCATTATGGCTGTGCATCTTTCCTCAAGGCCAAACTGCTAAAGTCAAGCCATTTCCGCTGATGAGCCTTCTGCCGAAGCACAACATGAGTCAGTATTTTCGTTATTACGGCAGCCTCACCACCCCTCCATGTTCACAAGCAGTCATATGGACTTTGTATGAAGTCCCCATCTACATCTCATGGTCCCAAGTAGGTATTTACAGCCATTTTCCAAAATAACTAACAGGGTTCTGCACACAGGGTTTTTTTAAAAGTCTTTTTGTTCCTCCTTAGCTGGTTCAGTTTACCTGGCAGATCTTCTCAACAGAAGTGGATGCAGAGCAGATGACACCTCTTCAGAACAACTTTAGACACATCCACCCCACCTTCAGTCGCATCATCTCTGTGTCCAAAGACGCCAAACTGCTCACAGGGGCGGCCAGTCATATCCACATGTCGGCTATGTCACTGCTTCAAATAATTTTGCTGGGAAGCTTCATGTTTGGACTTTAGCACAACCTGCGTCCCAATTAAGAAAAACTTGAACATGTATCATGTTTTTTACTGTTGTTTACCCAAACTTGACATTTAAATGTAGAACTTTCACACATGTACAAAACAATTGACATAGAAAAACAAACTGTGAAGATTAAGTACTGTAAAATGTTAAATAGTTACTAAATGTTTTATGATAGCTGTGTGCATTGAAAATGTACAACTGTTAAATAACCTACATAATACATGTCTTATGTCTTACATGTCTTCAGAGTCATTGTTTTTCTGATGGCAGCCATGTTTTTATGACTGAGGGTCTTTCCCACTCAGCATGATGTTTTCACCACAAGCTAATGCTACTACACTTAAACAGCTTGTTAATATTTTTTAATTATAGCCAAACATAAATTTAGGCTGAGGCTTATGGGAATGTGATATCATTTGCAGGTTGTTATAATTCAAATTCTAACATTTAGTACTATGTGCTGCTAGCATGGTTACAAAGAAAGGGAAAGGCAAATAAATGTTACTGAAACATCAACATCAAGTGATTCAATGAAAATTTAGTTGAGAATAGTTTAAAAAAAAAAGTATTTGTGAATATTATATTACTTTCTAGTGTATTGTGAGCATGAATATAAAAGTAACGAATAGGCCAACTAGCTTTAGCCACTGACAAGCCAGCAGTGGTACAACCGCTAAGTCTGCTTCAACTTATCCCACAAAAGTCCTTTTTCACTGACACTTAAAAGGAAAATCACTGGTGTAATTCATTACTTTTAAAAAGGGCTGAATGCATTTAGCCTTCCCTGTTTCCCAGTGTGCCATCTGTGCTACTTTACATTGTGGCTAACTGACAGCTTACTGATAGGCTACACTTGAATGGAACAGAGCCATCATCAATGTCATTGGTAACACCTGTTTATGTCCTACCATGACTAGTCAAAAAAAGGCCCATTAAAAACACAGACTACAAAGTAAACTTAGGCTATAAGCACTCCTGCATTCAGCATGCAAATGATTTCTTGTACCTACACGTTTACATCATTTGCATATTTTCCACCAGCATCAATGTAGCAATGGATTTGAAGAATTACACATAAAATCTCCACCTTTTTACATTTATGATATTCATATTAATTACTGTACTCAAACAATAAACACCATGTCTTAGCTTGTGTAACATTCACCATTTTTGGCAAGTGGGAGGCATTACTTATTGCTTCCCGTTTGTTGAGACAGTGGCTATTATGCAAAAAAGGCTTTTATTTTGTGGGTTGCAAATTTGTCAAGGTTTGTCCGCATAAATGTGACATCTTTCAATTTACACAACCAAGCAAATACATGGTATGATGAGAGTTTCTCACATAACGAGAACAAAAGTGAAGTGGTAATAGGACCAATCAGACTTTTTGCCATGCGAGCTCTCGCACCTCAACTCATACTCTCTTAATCGAGTAAATCGTTTCTTCAATTGTACCAAACCTTGTTTTTTAAACAAGGTATGTCTTGGTGACCTTTTTTCTACTGGCTGTGTGTTTGGAGGTCAGTGGATCACATGACCTTTTTCTCTATCAAACCAGCCTGACACAGAGGCATTGTTTGCTCTGCTGCTGCCATCAGTCTCCATTCAAGAACATTCAGCTAAAGGAGGACAGTGTCTTCTCATAAATACTGCTCACTTGATGCTTCACAAGAAAACAACAGCCTTTTATGGATGTATGCAAAATTGCTTTATTTCCATTTTCCTTTTTCATACATTTGTCGTGTAATAAATAGACCTAAGAAACAGGCTGATGCCTCAATCCTCTTCCCATGCCGATTCTGCACCTTTTTTTTCCTCCACACCGCAAACAACTTTTCATAGAATTTACAACAGAAAATAAAAAAAAACAAGCTTGACACAAGCTGAATTTTCCTGCTACCAGCTCATCTCCTGTCTTGTATTTTACATAGATCTCTGAGCTGAGTTTATGTAGCAAATCCCAGGGAACAAAAATATATATATATATTTATATAGTATTCACAGTTACAGTATTTACAGATTCTAGGATTAGGAAGCAAATGGGCAGAAAATGAAGACGTTTCTACAAGAAACAATCTTTCCAAAAAGGAGGTGGAGACCTTTCCTGTACACAGTGGACCTTTTTCTTTAAATAAACAACCTTTTAAATCCTTAGATTCCTTTTACAGATCCCTGAAAATATCTTTAAATACTCAGTCTTTTGTTAAAAAAAGAGAAATAGAGAGAGATGCATCATAAAAGTGTAACCCCTGTGAAGGTAAAAAAAAAAAGCTTTAGATCTTCTGTACAAGTAATCATATACAATATAAACATCAATGGTGAAAAACAAAAACAAAACATTAATCAAACTGAATGAAAAAGCAATGATCTACTTGGTCTTGAGGGAGTTGCTAAGCAGAAGTGCAAGCCTCGAGTGCATTATTTTTTTATCTTAATGAGATCATAAAGAAAGAAGAACCCTTGCTGTCTGTCTGGGACAGACAAACATGTCTGTCTTGCAGTCATCATCATCATCAACAACACTGTAGAAGTAATCAAGTGTTTCAGATGAACAGGAATCTATTAGTGACGGTCAAAAAGCCGAAAAAAACATCGTCATCAACACCCGCAGCGCTGGAAAAAATAGGCAGCAACTTTTTGTACAAGTCTTTTGAATTGGTCACCTGCTGCTCATCTTAAGCACAGACAATAACACAATCATATGGCACTTAAAAATGACAAATTATGTTTTCTTCGAAACTTAGTTTGAACACTGCCCAGTGGATGAAAGACAGGTGATGATTCACTTTTCTTTCTCTGCATGATTAGTTGGAGTTTCTCTCAAGCGGCCTACAGGGGGCAGTGCACTCGCATTCACAAGATATGATCAACTCAACCAGGACACACATTCACACATTCACACACGTATATAGTGTCTTTGAGGAACAAGCGAGAAGAGGACTACCTTAACAAAAACTGGGAAAACACTGAAATATCATTAATACAAACGTTCCACTTTCATTTGAACTTTTTTTTTTTTGCATAAACAAATAGAGAGCAGCATGATCCATAATTGGCTGGTATTCCAGAATTTGCGGTGGGTTTAGACCAATTTTTTTTGCTTGTTTTTTTTTTTTCTTTGAACTTCCGTCAGTTATTTTCCACGTAAAGATAACTTGTGCGGAGGAGGCGGGAGTGAAAGGCAGGAGTTGGCCCGGCCACGACACTCTGCTGCCATCCGCTGTCTGCCATGTGTTCAGGCCTCAGGTTTGTGCGCCTCAACAGCGTTAGAAAGCAGCTGAACATGTTTGTGTTTGTGTTTCTTTAACCGAGTGTGGTGTAGGTAAAGCTTATGAGACAACCCAGAGGGGGGGGAAAGTGTAAAAAAAAAACTGTACAAAGCAGGACTGGATGTGGAAGAAACCATGCTCAAATACTGTCCTGTGTTGACAGGAGAAGGGGAGGGGGATGCTGTACCAGCAAGTCAAGTGTTTTCGTAATTCTGGGTAATCACTGGCAGAGGTAAAAAACTATGCTGTTGTTTTTTTTTTATTTCAAGAGCACCATAAATCGTAAACAATCTAGATTTTAATATGTGAAGAGCACCTTACGGGAAGCAAGGATATTTCCCCTTCACTTTCCCCTCACCTGAAGTCTCCTCTGTGAAACTTCAGTTCAAGGATAGCACTTTCACATACAGGAGGGGATCCACCTCAAATGGACGTTAATTGAGCGTTCCCCTGCAGTTCTCCGCCCCGCACAAACAGGGGATCTTCTCGTCCTCGATGGGGAACTTGTAGTCGTATGTGATCTCCTCGTTGACGTTAATCGGCTGTCTGGAGTAGATCACGATCTTCTTTTGAGACTCCACCGTGATCACCTTCGCATAACAGTTAGGCTGTAAAGAAAAGACAAACAAGTGAGAAATGTGCAGCACTGATGCGTAGACAAACTAAACGTGGATGACGTGGATGTTATCTTACATTGCAGCTGTGGTTGATGAAACGGGCAAAGTTGCCACACTTGGTAGCGTCTATGATGGTGTCGTGGTCCACGCGGAACATGTAGCTGCTGCCGATGCCCTCCTCCTCGTAGCGCTTCTCCCGCATGTCCGCAATCACCTTGTGAAGGGAAGAATAGTCAAAGGTTACAAGTTTGTGAGCTTTGAAATGAAACCATTTTGGACATAGACTATCCACTTGCTCTCTACAGTCATTGCCTCTATGTGTGGTGCTTGATCGCTTCAGTAGCTCTGGTACTTTTAAACACGATTAGCCAACATGCTCGGCTGCAGTCCTGCTTTAATGACAAATCTGACTAACTGTTTACATCTGAGATAGTGTGTTCAATAAAGAAGAGGCTGTAAAGAGTCCCGTATAAAGGTAACTTTGTAACATTTTTGTTTCAATGATTTAGTGAATTATTTACATGCTGAACTTTGACTGTTATAAAATCACGCTTGTTTCCACCTTTGGGTTATGTAGGTAGAAGTTATTTTTGATCCAGGGTTTGCTGGAGCACTTCAGCATTTTATTCTAAGTTGTGTTCTGTACTAAAAAAAAAAACTGAGATTACACTTTTTGAATATCGTAAGTTAGAGGAACTATCCACTAGAGAGTTCCCTGAATACTACACACCATGGGGACTCTGAAGCAGGAGCAGATAAGGTTCTGCTGCAGAGCGGAATCAATTAAAAGGTGCAGGGTTCCAACAGTTGTAGAGCAATCAAGAAGTTCCTGCAGTCTGAAAAATGCTACTGTATATTCAGAAGTCTAAAAATGTCTATAAATTGGTTTCAAAAATGATTTTTCTAAATTTTCTGAAGTGTAAATAAAATATAATGATAAAACAGATTCATTCAGTTTAAAAAAAAAATGATGAAACAATTCTGATGTTACCCTCCAAGATTTCAATCTGTAACAGATATAAGGAGATGCAGTACAATACATAATGTTTTTATATCTCCATATGTTTATAGTAAGTTCACAACAGGAGCTTCCCAAATATGTTCCAAATGCAAAGCTAATACTGGAACTAGAATGCATTGTCTTTGGGAGTGTGAAAAAATGCAATTATTTTGGAAGGCACTATGTGGAGAAATAGGCACGATGATAGGACAACAACTGCCTCCTGGCCCACTTCTATGCCTCCTAGGAAGTCTACCGAGCCCTTTAAAGGAACATAAGGACATAATCCAATTTCTTTTAATGTTGGCTAGGAAGGCTATAATGACACAATGGGTTGGGGATGAATCCCTTACTGTTCACTTGTGGAACTCTCTGATATCTGATGTTGTGACGTTAGAAAGGTTAAGATACTGTATCGGAGGAAAGACTCATCTCTTTAAAAGAAAAATGGGAGAAGCCTTTGAATCTTCTAAATGTTAAGTGCAACTTATCATAATGATCCCTGAATGATTATCTTGCTATTGTACAACATCACTGTTAATCACATGTATACTATACCGGTAGATGCTGAATGTGACTACTGGACCAACTATGCAAATACTTTGCTGAAGTGCACTGAGCTGTTATTGTTTTGTATTTGAAAATCAATAAAAATAATGTTAGAAAATAATAATGATGAAACATTGTACATACCCAGAGAAAAAAACCCACTTCAAACCAACCAATCAGCTGCATCTCACCTGTCTGATGTTCTGCCCCACGTACTCGATGACCATTTCATCCGCAGCGATAGGCTCCATGGCAAACAGACCCCAGTCGTGGATGTGCGACCTGCAGAATCTGATCCTTTTCTTTCGGAACTAAGAGGAAAAAAGTGGAGCAAGGTGTCACTTTTAGTAACAGACAAGCCGCCTGGGTCTGGCTTTCAGGATTAAAGTTATGTCGATGACATCTGTGTCTGTGTGAATGTCTTATGCCCCTGTTCACAATTCTTTTCTACGTTTCAGCTGCTGGAGCAAAATTCTGTTTGTCGGTGTTTACCTTCAGCTGGTTGAACTTCAGCAGGTCACTGTCACACGCAAACGAGGAGAGCAACCGCCTCTGCTCCGACCGCCGCTCTGAACCAGATCTGGTAGAGGCGTGCACCTGTGCAGGAATACTCATACCCTAGAGGGAGGACAGGGAATTAGATTTGTTTGTCCAAATATGCAGTTTGAAATAACCAGGAAACATTTTTTTTTCCCCCCACCTGTGTGTCCATCGGCGGCTCCTCCGACTGCAGCTTCGTGCTCTGGAGGTATTTGATCTTGTCCTTCTTGTCGATCTTGTAGTATCCCTCGCTTCTCGCACATCCGGTCATGTGATCCCTCATGCCGTCGTCTCTTCTCTTTTTCTTCACGCCCAGGATGTTGGTTGGTGCAGGGAAGTCAAGGAAGAAACTGGAAACACTTTAAACCATAGCTAGAATGCAACCAGACTTCAGCAGATTAAAAGCAATACCAGCCGAAAACTTCCATCTTTTCACCACCAGGGGGGGCTGCTATTTGTTACACACAGTACAAAACAGTGTTATTTAAGTTCCCTGAACACAATTATTAACTTTAGCAGTAAAGGATATCAGGATGGTTGACCCAAAGCGTGTCGTTGAGCCAGTCGTTGCCGTTATCCTGCTGCAGCATCTTGTCATAGGTAATCTGCAGAAGCCTCATGTCCTCCTCGTCTATCCCCTCATTCCAGATGTCGTAAAGGATGGTCATCTCCTCAAATTCGGAGCGTGGGTTGAAGTACGGCCGGGGCGGCGAGGTGACAGGGGACAGTAACAGCTCCTCCCATTTTCGCCGGGCCCTCCGCGTCGGCTTCACCACCACGGGGGCCTCGTCGTCGTAGGAAAGGAAGCCGTCTTCTGCAGGCAGAACCGTCTGAGGCTCCACCTTCACTTCCCTGAAGTCCAGGCTCGGGTGATCCGGGGACTTGGAGGACATTTGCATGGACAGTTCACGGAGATGTGCGTCATGAGGCAGGAGGGTGGACTCCGATGAGAGCTCCAAAGAGTCTTCAGATGCAGAGAGAGCCGAGGTCTTTTTGTTTTTGGATCGTCCAGGTTTCTTCTTTGAGGAGGGGGTATCTGATGGCACAGGGACATCTACAGTGAGACCAGAGGGCAGATCGCCTGGGACTCGAGCTGAGAGCTCTGTTCCAGCTGAGAGAGTTTGGTTAGGCAGGACACTGACAGGAGGCTCCTTAAAAACTGGTCTATCATCTATACTCTCGGAGGAGATTTTCCTATTTAGAGTTAGTGCGGCAGGGTCAGGGAAGACAGGGGTAAAGGTTAGGTCTCTTCCTGGAGTGCGGGGGACTCCAGCGCTAAGAACAGGGGACTGTGAGGGGTAGGAAAAGGGGCTACCAGGGATGTGGGGAGAGCTAAGCAGGAGGCTGCTACCTGTCAACGGGGCGTCACTTCCGGGCGTATTGGGCACAGTGTCTGTGCTGTGAGACTTGCCCAGGCTTCTGGCTCGCTCCAGCAGGTCCCGGCCCGGCGTGCGAGGGATGTCCTCGTCTGTGGGGAGGCGTGGCCGTTGAGGTAAGTCAGGCAGAAGACCGGGGGGTGGGTGTAGGAGGGAGCGACCTTCTAGTGCTGGGTGAGGAGGGAGAGGGAGGTGCATTAAAGATGCAGAGGTGGATTTGGGGACAGGCGTGTTTGCTTCTAAGTGGGCGGGGGCTAATCGACCAGGGGTGCAGGGGACCTCCTCTGGCTCTGCTTTACCTTTGGCCTTCGTCTCCTGGTCGCTGTCAGGCAGGGCACCTGTGGGTGTAGACGGCTGGAGGTTCGCTACCCGCTCCTGGGGTTCAGACTTCACAACGGGAATTTTTCCGTCCACACTGATGACTCGCTCTTTAACTAGAAGTCATAAAAAGATAAAACATATAAGCTCTTAAATCTGTCCTTGAAAATGATTCCTATTCTATCAGAATCCTGTATAAAAAAGGGTGAAAAACTCACCTAGGAGACCTTTGGGTGATGGTGGTTTCCTGTCCTCCATGACCTCCTCTTTAGGACTTGGAGGTCTGTGGTTAGCTTTACTGCTCAGCTCCTCCCTCCTCCTCTGGTTCTCCTTTTCCTCTGAAAGCGGTCTTGCAGTAGGGCTTGATGCTTTGGTCTTTGCCTCCTCCCCCTCTTCATCAGAAGACGAAGACGATGAGGACGAAGACGTCGAGGAGGTGTCTGCCTTTTTGACATCGTTGTCTACTTCATGGGAAGCCTTCTCGTCCTCCTCCTCCTCCTCTTCCGAGCTTAACTCGTACTCTGAAGAGGAGTCATCGCTGTCTCCTGAGGAGTCCGACCTGGCCTTGGAGGAAGCCGAACTTTCTGCTCGCGTGAGAAAAAGGGAATAGAAATGATTTATATCAAGAATAAAAGACAAGAAAACAAAAAAAAACAAACAACTGTTGCTCTTCAAAGTACCATCATCAGAAGAATCTGAGGAAGCGCTTTCACTGGATGAGTCGTCTTCATCATCACTGTCATCATCACCACTTTCCTGAAAGAGGATTTTAAACAAATCAATAAATATCTACCGCACGCATGTAAAAGTTTAGACACACATTAAATGGTTCGCTGTTCCAAAGCAGCTTACTTTGCCGGACAGCCTATCAGCAGCCTCCGTTCCGTCAGGCTCCTGCTCCCTGTCTGATAATGACTCCTCCTCCTTCCCCGAGGTGTCCACCTCCTCCTCGCCCTCACTGTCCAGTTCAAGAGGACGCGAGTGCCGTCGCTTTGCCGACAAACCATCGGCATCCACTTTGGAATCATCTGAAGGGAGTCCAGAGGCTTCTCGATCCCGGTCTGATGGAAATGAACAACAGGATGAATTAACAATGACAACAGCAGGAAGAAAAAAGACCATCTGAAAAGAAGATGTAGGGACAAACTAGTATTTAGTTTGTGGTTACCTTCGTCCTCCAGCTCGTCGTCTACAGGAGTGGAGGGTCGTGCTCGTTTGTTGTCTCCCACTGCTGTAGTCTCAGGTGGGTCTTTTCTTTTCACCTGAATACAACATGCAACCATTAAGCACCAGACAGTGACCCAGTGGATGTAAAAAAAAAAACAAAAAAACATCCCCCCCCCTGTCTTTGTAATCTAAAAGACAAATGTAAAGGCTAACCTTGAAGGAAGGTAAGCGGATGGCTCCTCGCAAACCAATCCCCAGGCCCATCCCCTCATAGCCCAGCCCCTCCCCCTTGTTCCAGTTCTCCAGCAGGCTTGAACCCATGGTCTCTTTGGGTTTGGGTTTTTCTTCTTCCTTCCCCTCTGCACCCTTCACTGGAGTCAAAGATGCCTAGGAAAAAAGACAAGAATTTTCATTTTGAGGTGTTTCTGTATTAACTCTGAACAATACATTATTCTAAAAAAATAGATCCATCCTTTTTTTTTCTACCTGATTCAGACTACAGAACACTTTTCATCATGCACACGCCCCTTCACGTGTAAATGATGAGTATGTTATTATTTTCTAGTTCTCCATTAATTGTTGATTCTACAAGGTGCTGAAAAATGTAAATAATGGCACATTTTCCAGAGCAAAACGAACAGATTTATCGACCATTAGTCCTTAAACTAGACTTCTTTAGTCATCTTTTTTTGCATCCCAGCAACAAGCTGTCAGAATCCTCATTCAAGTTTTAGTTAGTCACCTTTTCATTAACGGTGCCTGACAAAATGCTGTTTTGTAAAAGTGTGAGATTTTGGGGGGGGGGGCGTAGGTTGGACAAAATGACACACTGGTTAAAAGCACATAGCATGGTTGTTTCAGTTGTTTCTTTTTAAATATTCTACAAGAACAAAAATCATCATTACTTCATCCAGGATTCTGCTCTCAAAATGTACAGCTGACTTATACACTGATATGCCAGCAGAGTGATTTTATCCTAACGTCACTGAATTCATTGCTTCTATCTGATATAATGACTTCATATCATTTGGACAATATGAGACTGTTGTATCAGGGTGTACAAGTAGAAGTCGGTTTGATGAATTGGTGTATAATCGCTCGATATACTCTGCAGGTGACACTGTGTTTAGGTCTTGGAAAGTAAAATAAAAGACTTACCTTTGCTGAGCGTTCCTTCTTTTCCCACCAATCGTCAAAGGCTCTGAAAGCCACCACCTCCACCATCTTGCGGTTGAGGTCCCTCTTCATGATGGCCTTCAGCTCTTTGACAATGACGAGCAGCACCCCGTCTACGGTTGCTTTGTGGGGATCCTCCTTTTTACTCTCATATCCAGGAGGTGGAACGGTGGGGTTAAACTTTGGTATACTGGGGTGCTGCCACTGCTGTCCGGGTGCTCCTGTGCTGCTAGCAGGCGTAGCACCCATAGACGGAGGTTGATAAGGTCCTCCATAGGGCCCCGACGCACCACTGTCCAAAAAATGTGGGAAAGGAAAAGGCCCTCGAGTCTGCGCAATGCGACTCAGCATCTGCTGCTGCATCTGGAAGGACATTGGGACGGTGCTCCACTGCTCCCAGCGCAGGCAGTTCATCAGCTCCATCTGCACCAGCGGCATCATGCTCGGAGCGTAGGGACCCATGTGGGGCAGCAAATGATGAGGCACCCCGGGGTGAGCAGCCAGGTGAGCAGGGTGTCCCTGGACGGCAGAGTGCAGGTGGTGGTGTGGGATGGGGAAGCCGGCCTGGTGGGGGATATGGGTGAAGCCGTGGGGAGGCATGGTGATGGTCTGCATCTGGCCACAGTCCCCACTGGTGATGGGAGTCCCCGGCATCTCGTCGTCAGAGATCTCCATGTCTTCCCCTGACGACTGATGACCCTGTAGGAAAACTTAGCAGGTCAGGACAGCTTCACAGATTTGACAGGTTTAATCACATGTCCCTCTGATCTCAATGATGACTTAGCAGATTTACCTGTTTTTTTCTTATTATTTTCACCACAATATCTCTAATCAGCATTATCATAGATTCATTGACATGTTTTGTACAGGTCAAAGAGGTCAATCAGGCTTTTGAAATCAGAGCACCAAATGATATAAGATCTGTGATATGAGGACTGATTTGAGTTCAAAGTTTAGCATCTATAAACACAAACACAGCTGACCCCACGTAGTCGCTCCCAAATCCAAACAGATCTGTTTGCTTTTTATTAAAATATTAACTCTTCAAACCACAGCAGATAAAAAAGTATATAGAACAGTATTAACACGAGGACCACAGACACAGTCATTGTGTTTGTAATGTGTGTTACCATAGAACTCTTACATTTTGTATCAGTACGGCTGTTTGATTACTATTGCAAAATACACATTAGAGTTTTGAGTTGTTCTCCCTAAATCAGCTAAAACTGTCATTTTGACCACATTCATTTAAAACAGTTAATTCATTAAGTGATAGATCCAATTTCACACTTGTGTTACAGTAGCATAACTTAGAAGAAATAAATCATTATGAAAGAATTTCAGAATAAATACAGACTGAATTTTCACATTTCTTCTCTGACAGACAGACTGACTGACTGTTTTGCCAAATGAGCGTAAATGCATTTCACATGTTTTCATGAAAGTTATATATATAAAGTTATATTTTGAAATATAAATTGGTGATACTTTTTTAAAGTAACTTTATCCTTAGAGCTAAGGGGAAATTATCCACTATTTGTTATTATTCATATTGAGGTGTTTCTTTTTTGTCTTTATTTGATAGGAAAGCTGAAGATGAGACAGGACGTGTGAGGACAGAGACTGGGGGTTGACATGCACCAATTAGCATCAGGACCGGGAGTAGAACCTGCGACCAGTGCGATGGGGTCTGTGGCCTGTCTACATGGGGCGCTTGCTCTACCAGTTGAGCTAAATCAGAACCTTATTATTTAATATTTAAAAATCTATATAACTGAAGATGTACCTTGTACCCGCAGCTATGGATTACATTATTCTTATGTTTAAAAGATCTCTTCATGAGGTCTCACCTTGACATGAACTTTCTCAACATTACAGATATATTTCATCTCTGATTCTATGTCTATACTGAAAGGATGTGCAAAACATGCATGAGCAGTAAGAGAGCTATTCTATCCAGAAGTTTAATTGTTAAACATATCAGAGTGAAATCATCTTCTTTGCTGTTAATGAGCTTTAAAAAGGTTTTTTTTTTTTAAAACAGTTGCAGAAATGAAAGTGAGTGGAGTTAACATATCGTGGGAGTGGCGTCGTACGCAAATGACCGGATCGCACGGCTTGCTTTGTCTGACAACTTTCTGACAACTTGAAATGTGAGAACGTGGGACGCTGCGGGGCCGAATGTGGCTGTCAGGCTCAGCAAAAAAACCAGCGAGTGTACTTCTGAATGGGGCCCCCAGCCAAACTGTGCCTTCCTGCATGCGAGTGTGTGCGGTGAGTGTAAGAAAGAGGAAACAAGAGTGTTCCAATTCCCCAACAGCAGAGAGGCTCCTGTTTCTCTTTTTTAGACCGAAATTTAGAAACTCAACTTCCAACAAGCCAGATGGTGTTTACTGTGACTTCAAACAAGGAGAGCGACTTGTTTGAATATGAATAGTTGTATTGAATAGTTTTCATTCATAACTCCAAGGAATACAACGTGTGCGATACACTTTTTTTCTAATGCCATTCCTAGTCTTTAAAAAAAAAAAAAAAACTAGATAAAAGTTATTTAACAATACATACAGGTAATCTACACAGCAAATATTAGGATAGATTTTCACTGAGACTCCTTTTTGTGGTACCTTCCATGCATAATAACTGTTCAAACTTCCTTTACCAAGCAGAGAGAACACAATGAAACAAAAGGGAAAGTCTACTACCTGCACTGAAACTAGACCTGACTTCCGGTGTCTTCTGTTTAACTGTCATTCAAAGCTGGAAGTAACTATCAGCACTGTGCTACTATCAACTAATCAGGACAGTCAACACAGGCTACTTTTAGCAACATTTAGCACTCCATGATGCTGCTTTCAGTGAAATAGGAAATACTTAGCATATTGAAATAACTGCCTATAATCATTACAGGCAAAGATAAAAGTTTCATGCAAATATGACAAAACATCCTCTGGCTTACCGTTTCCATTGTATCAGTGGGTGTGTGGACTCGAAAGTGTCCGTCTTTGAGCTCACTGTTGCTCTTCTTCTCCTGGACAGGCGAGCTGCTTCTCTTGATCAAGGCGGCCGTTCCAGGAATGGGCTCTTCATCTTCCGAGTCTGGTAGCGGGGTGGGACTGATGTCCTCTAAACCTGTGCTGGAGGGGCGGGAGTTTAGCTGGCCACCTTGGGAGCCACTCGTGTAAGGGGGGATCGGGGAGAGCTGAGAGGACGAGGAGGAAATCGGACTCCCCTCCATCCTCACTTCAGTGTCCGAGTCTCGCTCCTCGAGGAACGGCAGATGTTTTGTCCTTTTTTCCTTGAGGAGCATCTCTATGCGGGAATCCAGGCTATTTCGCTCTGGATCTAGCGTAGGGGAGCCGGGTGAGGGGCAGTGTTCTGGTGTTTGAGGAGGAGGTGTGGTGGGATGGGGACTGGGCTCTGGTGGGGGTTCTGGGATGGGAGGAGTTTCAGGTCTATCCTTGACAGGTAAAAAGTCTGTGGCGGCTGCTAGAGGTGGCTGTGGTGGTCGGAGATACTCACCCTCCCTTTGGGCAGGGTGATGGAAAGCTGGCTCTGACGGGGGGAATGCAGGGGGCAAAGGGGCCTGATAGGGCGAGAAAGCAGACTTGAAATTGGGTGTAGCGGGCGGGGGTGCTGTGTAGGTGAAGGAGGGGGTGGACGGTGGAGGTTCAGGCGGGGTGAGTTGGTGCGGTTTAAAGGATTCCGATGATGTTGTACTTCGGAACATGTTGCTGCGGTACTGAGGTCTCTCCGGTCTGCGGTTGTATGCATCCTGGAACTTACTCTCATGTCGGCGAGATTTGTAAGCTCCGGAGCTCTCAGGCCGGCCGGACTGATACGCGGGCGTGGACTGCCTGCTGGAGAAGTTGGAGTCTTGCGAGAAGGGCGTACCGGTCTGGCGTGGGGTATGAGGGGTACCCTGGGATTGGGGTGTGTCCTGCCTTAGGCTGGAGTAGCCCGTTTCCAGGGACAGTGGAGTGGTGGAGCTGCTGGGGGGCAATGTTCCTCCGACAGCAGACACGCTGCTCTCTGACAGCCTGCGGATCGGCTCACAGGCCTGAGAGGAGAGAGACAGAGTCAGGAGGAATCTGGGTGTCAAAGGCAAACATTCACACTAAAAACAAATGACATAACTTCTAATTGGGAGTGTGTTTAGGATGAAACTTTAACGCATCTGTTTCAATCCAATCATTAAAAAGAGTTGAATACTTTTCCCAACATGACTAACTTTGCCGTCTACACCTGCAGAGTTCTTAAAAACAATATATATAAATATCAGAGAACCTAAACACGATGCCTGAACAGACACATGCTACAAGGCCAAAGTGCACGTTTCTTTGTGGTTTCAGTCCACAACCAAGGGTCGGGATAACATTTACACTCCTCTACTCCACCACCTGCTGAACTGATAAACTAGATCACTGATAAGGGTGTCAGTTGAGACTGAAGTTTGTTTTGACAAAGAAACAGTAAAACTAAGCCATCACAACTACACGGCAGAATCCAACTACTGCAAAACCTAGAAGAGAGTGCACCAAATAGCACTATCAAAGTCCCACTGTCACAGCTAAAAGAGGGATTAACCACAACCTAAACATACAAACTCAACTGTTTTGCATAGAAGAGGAGTTGTTGTTTTTTTTTTTTTTACCAGTAAGGCTTCTGCCAAGCTCCGAGGGGAAATTTCTCTGGCTTCCTCTCCTCCAACAGGCAGGGTCCGTGGGGTGTAGCTGCCATTCATCAAGAGCTGGAAGTACCTGAGGCGATTCTCACCTGCAGAACAGCAAACATACTCATGCCACGGTCTATAAAGCGGAATTCCAGCACGCTTCAGTACAACTGATCGGGCATGCTTTGAATACTGAAGCAAAATCTAAACATTTGTAATAAGGGGCTGTCTACACTTGTGCAGGTTTGGGATACACTGAAGCAAAATAACATTACCCACACTGGTTATTAGATTTACCATTAACACAAAGCATTAAGCACCATTATTTAACATATGCAAACTATATTTCTCTCTAAGCCTCATTTATGGAAAAAATACCTTATAGTAGATTTTTTTTTTTTTAAATCAGTCATTATTTTAATAACTACATGAGCACAACAGGTGAAAACCATTGTTCCCAACTTAATAATAATTACATTTAAATTGTGTTAAGGGAAGTTGCTGCACCTAAAGTAAGCATCATTCTCAAACAACAGAAGGTTTTTTTTTTTCTATGTTAAAGTGCTGCAGGTGGAAAGAAAAAATAGCTAAAATATTTTTTGAAGAGCAAGTCATTGAGGGGATCTGATCAGGGACTGAGACTCTAACAGATCGGTTAGTGTTTGTTTATGGGTTGAAATTAGGCACAGTGGGAGTACACAGCACCCTCTGCTCTGGGCTTGTGGGAGCAAGCTAACATTCACTGAAATTCAATTACCAAACGTTACTAGGCAACGCACGTAAATGTATGCACGTGACTGCCTTACTCCTATAATGACTCAAAACAAGACAACACTTTACTTTGACGACTATTTTTTTTTCTACAGTAGAGAGAGAGAGAGAGAGAGTGCATAAATGCGGCTTACAAGTCGTTTCCTTGAAAGTCTGAATCACTGTTTACCTTTCGGGTCCAGCTCCACGTGGATGATGTTTCCCATAACAGACGTGTCGTGGAGCGACTGCACGGCCACCTTTGCAGCTTTCACGGTCTCAAAAACAACTTTGGCAATTCCCAAGTGCTTTTTATTCTTCGGATTGTACAAGATCTCCACTTCCTCGATGTCTCCGAATTTCTTGCACATATCGGTAAGAAACCCTTCCCTGATGTTGTCGTTAAGCCGGGCGAACGTCACCTCCTTTGGAGGCACGGGGCCGATGTAGCACTCATCGATCTGCAATAAGGAGGAAAGGAGTTACTGTCACAGGTGCTTTTCCCTGTTAATGCTGCACCATGTGCGACCTGACAGTTGATTATGAGGACAACAGTGGCAGAGGAGTAACTCTGAACGTGCAGATCCAGTCAGCCATATGCACGTGGGTTATTCTAGTGACATCCATCCGACAATCAAACTTGTATACTCCACGTCCCAAAGATGACCGAGGGGGTGTGTCTGCAACTTCTGACAGCCCCCCCCATCCCCCCTATTCCTCAAGGAAAAAAAAAGCGGGCAACATGCTGGGTTTCTGTCGGAGCAGGTACCTTAAATTTCGGCACAGGTAGGTCCGTTTCTTTATACTTAGTCCATAGACGACCGATCCTCGGGTCCCGGACCATGTCCACTGGTGGCATCCCGGGGTTCTGTTTGAGAGGAGATGAGAGGAGGAGAAAGAGGGAGGGAGGGGGGGTACAGTGTTATCATCCCATTCACAACTTTCACACAGCGAGAACTTGTTGCAAAAGTACTTTTTTTTTTTTAACGCAAACCGGACGCGGTGTTTGTCCGACATAAGCACCGCCGACATGCCGCAACACACGACACATTGTAACCCCCCCCCCCCACACCCCCCCATTATCATGGAGGGTCTTGGCTTGCTCGGTTTACTATTGTAGCCGATCCGCGGCGGTCCACTCACGGGCATGTTGAAAGTCTGTCCGTCGTAGCGATACAGCTTGTGGGATCCCTTCTTCAGCGCCGGGTCGATTATCAACTTGTAACTTCTCCAGTGGTGACTCCGCTTCTCCGCCGAGCCGCAGACGGGATGACTGTCCATGCCGTTCGCCAGACCTGAAACGACAGGCAGCGACAAGGAGAGAGGAGCTATCGTGAGGCAACGCCAAACACGGTCCCGTTACCAGCCGCCCCCCCCCGATCCCAAACACTTTACAACAGTCAAACATTACAGATGCATGACTTTGTGTGTAAGGGGGAGCCCCAGAGTGAGAGGGGAAAACGGGATCTAGCGTAGATCCCAGTTACGGAAAACAGGCATTAGGAGGGCTGGAGAAAGAGGGGAAAAAAGAACAAGCTTACTTGAACTCTGCTTTCTGCCATGGTCTTCGTTCAATCTGTTCCTCTCCCCTGGCTTGGACATGTTTTGTCCGATCGAGTGTTTTTGTTTCTGTAATTGACGAAAAGACGAAATCGCTCTCCCTTTCGCCGCTTACATTACATGATTTAGCTTGAAGAATACAGCCTCCTTTTCGGCTACAGCCAACACATATTGTGTGCCTCTAGTCTGTAGCTTCTGTCTCTCCCACAATACACCGCTAGGCTTTGCCTTACCTCACACGACAGTCGCACTTTCGTTAACAGAAAAAATATTTGCCCTTTCCATCGGCCACTGAGTGGTACTTTTGCCACACAGGACGTTGTTTTGTTTTGAAACTACTAACAAAGTGCCCGCTCGTTTACAAGCATTATAACGTTTAAATCATGGCCGCTGCTTTGACTCGATAAACCTCCATTCATTTTGTGTCGAATCTGCCGATTGTGTTTACTCCCAGTGGCAAACATCAAGATAGACACGGGGGGGGGGGGGGGGGGGGGACTATCTTCATTAATTGCCACTAAAAGCAAATAAACACGACTTTTTTCCAAGGCTGTTGTGTTACATGCCAGTGAAATGTGCAAATATTCAAGCATGTCGGGCAACATTTAAAACAGAAGGGGAAGAGCTGCCTACAGACCTCGTTGTTTACTACATTACTTAACACGTAGGCTATATTCAATATTGTTTTGTTTTTTTTTACCTACAATTATATTTATTATTAAACACATGGAGTTTGCATCATTTAATTATTATAGAGAACTGCATTTTGTCGAACAAACTGGATATCGTTAGACATTGCATGGTGTTTTGCAGTGCTCGGGCAATTGGCTGGTTAACAGCGGCAGTTCGGCCGGCCAATCAGAGCGCAGCAGCAGAGGAGCTGTCTGCTATTAGAAGCACGGCTCAGGAGTCCTTCAACAGAGAGCAGAGAGAGGGGGCTGAGCGCTCTCGGCAGCCATTTTCCTAAAACAGGACTCAATGGCCTATATGGGTTTCCTTTGTTCCAAAAGGGATCTTACACTTGATTTCCTCATCTCTCACGGACTATGATAAAACTATGATTCCTCCTTTTAAAGGATTGAGAAGAAGGAAGAGAATGTTCTGGATGTAATACCCTGTGACATTTTGAGCCTTTTTTCCTCTGCCTGGAATCCATCTTTGTCTTAACTAGGTCATGGCACACCCATATAATAGTATTTATATTTCTTAAGTGAAAGAAACCAAATGTTTTGAATAAACAGCATTGTGTTTTTTTTTTTAATGTTAAACTAGAGGAAACAAACACAGTCAAAGTGAAAATGTGTAATGGCTGGTTGTTGGCATTGTACTTCTGGCCTTGTAGGATAAGAGTAGCAATGAGTAAGTTCAACTCTTTTATAACTTTATTTTTTTTTTTGGTAATTATCAATGTAAATGTGAGGCATGCAGTTACTGTAAGTAAAAAGTATTTTCTGTCATGTTATTCATTGAGCTATCACCAATTTTAACAGAAATGTTTGAATGTAGCACCTTTATTCCTTTATGTTCACTGGCATGCAGACATACAAAATTCAGATACAGTCCAGATTATATAGACTATGTTATCATACTCCTCAAATGACAGGTAAGAAGGTCGTGGATAACCAATGGCCTCTTGCAAATGAGTTTATTGTTCTGCTCGCAATTCTGACTGTTGATTGATAACCCTTTTGCTTTGATTAATGACTTTAAACATTTCCTTTCACAACAGCAAATGCTAAACACCACGATGGCTTGTGTTGTTCTCTACCTACATCTTTGGAGACAGCCTCAAGCATGATTAGGTTTGTGCTTTTCATTTGCCATTTAGGATCCAAAAGCGTCCAAAGTAGTAAACGACAGCTTGACCTTACTTCAAGGGCAAATGTAAAAGTCTAAATAAGTAGCCTGTAGTCAGGTGGCATTCAAGCATTTTATATAACGTCTAAAAATAAATTGTGACACATAAGAGGAAACCGATGGAGGGAAAGCTCATGTTGAAAATATTTACCTCAGCACTTTGGTGAAATGCAGTTAACAGGCCTAAACGAAGGGGCAGGAGGAATGTTTTCAGCTCCATCTTCGGATCCTCTATTAAATGCATTAATTAGGGGTGGGAGAGCGTCTCCTGAAAGGGAAGGAATCCATTAGCACGAAGATTGAGCTCTTTTTGGAAACTTTTTAATCAGTGGCAGGCATTGCCTCTTTTTTAGCAAGCGAATATTCATCTTCAAGCATCATCTGTGTGGGCAATAGCCTATGCAAACCATCTCCTCTCTCTCTCTCTCTCCCCCCTTGAAGACAGGATTGCAGTCAAGTAGCCTATAACTTATTCTATCGCGACATTTCTTACTGAGCTGCAGCATATAAAGCCCAAAGGAAATGTTTTTGGAAAGGTAATGGATTTTTAGCTATTTTTTTTTTATTTTTTTTTTTACAAACTATATACGCGTTAGTAGGCTATTATACTAGAGGACTGACAACACGGACATCATTTAATTGTGGTAAAACGCCAAAACTGTATTCACTTTTGTACATTTTAGCTTTAATTCCACATTCTTTGATTAATGTTGCAAACTTACAGTCAGGTTAGTAGGCTTTTTTAAAAATCTTGTAGCCTAGTAGAAGTCTTACACGAAAGAGAAAAAAAAAAAAGAGGAAAAAAAGAAATATATTGGGGGATGTTCTAGTTACATCTTGCTGCTTATCTGTGTCCAAACAAACCTTCTAGTGTAAGAAAGCTACCCATGTATTGTGGTTTCTCTGCTGTCCTCCCCTCTCAAAATGGCTTCTTTGCAGACAAAGGAGAACAGTGAGCTGTATAATGTTGCTGCGCCATAACTGGGTGAGGCTCATTCAGTCGGAAGGAGGATATTTGTTTTTACTGTGAGGACGTTTCTCGGTGATACATTCAGGAAGTCTTTCCAACGACCGTCATAAGGGGGATTTTTTTTTACTTGGACGGCGTATGCTCGAAAATAAGTATATAAGACGAAAAACAGTCGACGGTGCTTGTTTTCCTATTCAGACTGTCGGTTGCTAGGCTGACTCGCCCTGACGACGGCAGTAACCCGAGAGCTCTGGACGTTTGCCACGAGAACTCGGCGTGTTGCTGCACCCCCACACTGCCATATAAGGTCATAAGGAATCTACTTTAGTCCTGTTGGTTGCATCTGGCGAAAATAACATTGGGGGAGGGGAGGTGAGGGGGGGTGCTTTAGACTGCAGCGGGTGCCTGTTGGCTCAAGGCAAAGACCGTGTGGATCAACAACATTGTATGTTTTAAGTCTGCAGCTCAGTTACAAATTTACAAGATGCGTTTCTGTATTTTATCCGATATGGAGTTAAAAATGGAGCAGTGGGAAGTCTATGTTAGTAAATAGGGTGTTTAGGACCGTCTCTGTGTTGGCTCTAGGAAGTAGGCACTCTTTCTTTTTTTCCTTTTACGTAAAAACGTGTGTTTGGGCTATCTGGACACACAGTTGTGGTTGTGTGTGTGTGTGAGGCCTGTTTTTCCTGTTAGCCACTCCTAAGCTCTCTCCCGTGTGCAGGTCACGAGGCTGTACTCCTGTTTTCCACCTTGCTTTCTAGACACCATCTCCTGTTCAACGGGGATACAAATTTGAAGATGTGTGTAACAAATGCGAACATATTGCGCCCCCAAACCCTCCAATGAGGTTATTTATAGGCTTTTGTTTAAAAAAAAAAAAAAAAAAACTCCCTTGTGGGTTGCGCCACTCAGCTTTGCGCGCCGCTGAAAGACTGGAAGATTCCACACAGAGGATTGGCCTTTCTCCTGCTGGACAGCTGTCTCTGCACTGCGAAAAAAACCTCTTTTTTTAACAAACCTTCTTTGTTAATTAATTTACAAAAAAAAAAAAAGGGGTTTACACGTGTGGATATTTCTTACACCTACAGGACAATTTGATATCCTTTTTTTATAGATTACCTTAGTTTGTATGTAAGGCTTATAGTTTCACCTCAAAAAGCACTTGTTTTTATTTTTTACTATTATACAGGCTCCTGTCATGGATTGTGTAACAAATTGTAGCACTTTGGGCATAAGGATAAGTATGACTATTTGGAGACAGCATAGCCAGGCAAACTGCTACATGCCATTTTATCTCTGTCTCTCTTGTACAGCCTGAAGGACTGTTCAGTGGATCAAACCAGGTTTCCTCGTCGCTTTGTTTAATGATTATATATGGGTACACTGGCTTAATCAAGGACCCTTCATGCAGATTGGTGGTACTGTACTAATGTCTTTCTTTCTCTCTAACTCTTATTTGCATGTCTAATATTTAAGGTTAATATTTCAGTGTAATTTAGTCTCTATTTCTTTACCATTATATAATGTCTGTTTTTTATGAGATGTTTGAATAAATAGACTTTCCTAAATTCACTCCATGGTTTGTTGTTGTGGAAACTGAAAGAGGTAGAGTTTTTCTTTTTTGATGGACTTCTTTAATGCACTTTTTGTCAAAATATTTCCAACATTATTCAAAGCCTTTCCTGACCTTGAAAATACACCTTATCGTGCAGCTGAAACCCCCTTTCTGTTACTGTAGAAAAAGGTGTGTGTATTTAGGTAAAATACTCAAAAGATAATGTGTTTTCTTAGAGGAAAAAGGCTAAAGGCTAGTGTTTGCTTAAGTTCTTAAAGGGACAGTTTTTTTTTACCACTCCTACTGCATATTTCCCCTCCAGTGACTACTAAAATGTAGCTTTCAAATCTCACTACGAAGCCTACAGTACATTGGCTCGAGTTCAGCTGCCTGGCACTGTGAAAATGCTCACACTAAATCTAATGAGTTATCTGAAATACAATGCTTTTGTGTATTGTGCACAGCTCAATCCTGATATGCTCTCTCTAGACAACAAATAAAACCTTTACCTTCATCAGATTTCTGTTGAGCAATCGTTAACAGGAAACAAATGACCAATTCTAAAATATCCCTATGTAACAGAGGAGGGTGCAAATTATGAGTCATCTATTGTAATTCCAGTAGTTATTCAAGGTTAAACAAATTAAATGTGTTAGACTTTTTGTGCATGTCAAGTTTCCTTTAAAGCTATATACCGTCGCACCCTGATTGAATCACTGAAATGCCCTGAAGCAGCACGTCTGCCTCACACACCTCACCTTCCTATTTAAAAAAAAAAGCACTCAAGATGTTTTTTTTACCTTAAGTATGATATAGAATGCTATTCCAAAACCAGTCCTTTTATTTTCACTCATTAAAGATATTTCTTGCTCAAGTATAATTCCCTAAATTTCACCCAGATATGTGAGAGAATTGAGTTGGTCTTTTACGCCCGATCTGTGATGTCATTGATGTGTTCAGCCAAACAGACTGCACAGAGAGGTATGACTGGCATCATGCTCGTGGATTAACCTGGGGATGGGAAATGATCTCATTAAAGGGACATTACACATAGACAAAATGTGTCTTTTATTTGCATACATAGATGGAGCATGTGGTAGCAAGGGGGAAAGTTAAAAATTGATTCAAATGGAATATTCAGGTTTTTGGTCCAGTAAAATTAATATTTTTGATCAGTTGTTTAGAGCATGGCATCCTGTATTTGTTGCAGTGGCCTTTCAATAAAACAACATCAAACGTATACTCCATATTAATTCACAAATGCTGTCAATTAACTGGATGGGCATCTGTAAATAAAATGCTCGAGTCATCTTTAATGTATTTGGTCGAAGGAAATGAAGCTCTAGCCTTTGACCTCCATACAAGTCTGTGAAAGTAAGTGTCAGAAAGTTGTTATGGAGGTAAAATGTTAGACGCACACGTACCCATTCATTTCTATCAGAGCATCTCTGGGAAACACATGCCTGGTTTCAAAGATAAAAATCAAATTTTTTTACTGTGCATGTCAACAGGAGCTGAACTTTCTGGGTGGAGGCAGGGCTTAACATGCAATACAGGAAGTGGCAGCAGACAGACTCAACCACTCCACTCGTGCGGTTTTATTCTCCACCAAGGGTGCTTTCAGTGAGCAGACTGCTAAAAGATGAGAAGAAGGAAGACGTGGTGGGAGTACAATTGGAAACAGCATCAGTGTGACAGGAACAGGAAGTGGTGAACTGAGCTAGATACCTGGTAACAACATGAGGCTGGTCGGTTCCTCGCTTCTTCTCACTGACTGTAAATCATCTCAGCTGTTCCACATGTAGACTCCCTTGGCTTTATCATGTATTCAACGTATATCTGAAAGGAGAATTTTCAGACCCATCCGGCCTGGCACTTGTTTGATTTTTTTGGAGTTTAAAAAAATGACACAAAACCGTGCTGTGAATAGTAATGGTACCACAAAAAAAGGAGAGCTTAAGATTGTGATAGTGGGAGATGGAGGCTGTGGGAAAACCTCACTTCTGATGGTTTATGCTAAAGGGGATTTTCCAGAGGTAAGAACAGCTTTTATTTTATTTTTGCCTTATGACTTCAATTTATTTACATTGGTTAATTTGTAAAGATTTCCTGATCATTACTTCAAAGACATTCCTAACGTCAGACTAAATGATTACTCCAGCTGTAGTGTAACCAATGGGAACAGCATTATTCTCATTCTGTTTTAAATGAGCAGAAATGTATGAGAAGGTATAAATGTACAATAAAGTTTTATCTTGAAATGGATATCTTTCCCTTGTCTTTCAAAAACAGAAATATGCGCCGTCAGTGTTTGAAAAATATGTCACCACTATCACCCTAGGAGGGAAAGAGATAAAGCTCAACCTGTATGACACAGCCGGTAAGACGATGAGAAACTATCCTGTTATATTTCACTTAATGTTTAGAGACAGCAGGGTTTGGTGAGTGACACATAATGAGTCCACTGAAGGGCTGCCGGATTAGAGCACAAATCCTAATCACAATTATTTTTTAATAGATATTGAAATCACATTATTAAACATGATGTATTCATTATTTGTTTTTACAACATCTGCATCACAAACATTTATGGAACTCCTTACACCACCGGAACACTGAAAAACAAGCAATAAGTGAAAATAAACAATTATTTTTTTTTGTTTTAAATATTAAAATAATTATAGTAAATACAAATAAAACTGTGTTTTTCAGGTAGTGGAGATTTACTCTTGTGGCCAAAATATAACATGACAAAACGGGCACAACGTCATGGCACAATCATTTTTTAAATCTATTTCTCTTGTTTTCATGATCATGGGAAGCCAACATTTTAATTAAAAATTGAAACACAATGAATTCCCCAGCCAAAGTCCACTGAATGAAATACAGTAGAAACACTTTATATATATATATATATATATACACACTATATATATATATACAACACATATACTGGCATAGAGGGGGACACAGATGTGACTGCCCAAAGTGGGATAATTTCATTCTTTTTAAAAATATTTTACAAGATATCTAAGTGTACACATCCACTCACTATCTTTATATCACTCTGATGTAGACACAGAGGATGTGCATGTCATCGTTGTCATATTTTCAGGAACTGACACTGTTTCCATATTAGTTTCTTAATCCTATTAGGTATCAACTTTAGAGGCAAACTTTGTGCCAGAGATTGTTTTCTACTTCCAAAGTCAGCGAAAAACTGTTATTGAGTCAAACTCCTTATCTAATGCGTTATGCTAAATACATACAGTACAAACAAGTCTATCATGATGTTAGGTTTTATTGTAGTTATTGACCTCAGTGTCATACTTCAATATCATTTTGAAACTTTGACATGATGCTTTGAACACTTCATGACCACTGTAATGTTTTATTTCCTTCTTTTTGGACGCCTACACTTTACAACATCCGGTATCAAGGGTGCATTTAGGTCTATGTGCTGTTAGGTCAAGTTTCTCTGCAGAAAAGCTCAGTTTTAGTATAAAAATCTAATACGAATGGAAAAATTATCAATATTAAACATATTTCTTGTCAGTAGATCTATTTTCTAATATTTACTGATTTTAATGTATAATGTGATATGTGTTGTATTTTAATGGAGGTAGAAGTTCAGTTATTTGATTTTTAAAAATGAAATGCTTTGAAGAGAAATGCTCAAATGTGGCACATAAGGTTACTGAAGGCAAACTTCTTTTTAATGATTTGTAAATACATTGACATTTTGACTTGGCTGACAGGAAAACCCACCAAAGACCATTTTCAGAAAATACCATGACAGTCCGAGTTGGCAGCTTATCTCTGGTGCAGTTGCAGCAGTGTGACTTACATCAGCGGAAAAGGAAGCTGAAGGCAGGATGTGGTTTTAAACATGCTCACAGACTCTGAGACATTCATATATCTTTATGTTCACAGTGTTCTTCACTAAGTGACCCCTTATGGTACACTTCTATTGTCCATGTACACATGAACCGTTTCTTTTTTGCATTTATTCTTCTGTTCATTTTTCAGTTCAGCACATATTTTGTACCCTTACTCTTTCAGGCCAGGAGGACTACGACAGACTGCGGCCACTTTCATACCAAGAAGCTAATCTGGTTTTAGTGTGCTTTGATGTGACCAACCCGACCAGCTTTGAGAATGTCATGATAAAGGTAATCTGTCTGCATGCCAAGTTTAACAAACACATCTTATGAGACAAGAATGTCACTGCTTAACCGCAGCTGCAGTTTTGCTTTCTACAGAATTTCTAAATGATTGTTAAGAGGCTGGCATGTTGGTGTTGGCTGCATTCCTTTTAGCTGTATGATTAACTCATGAAAGTGAGCCTGCATGTGGACATTGAACCCCCTTATGCACACAGATAGGGCTTGTAAACAGTGTTAGAATGCTGAGAAACAGAGTAATCCTGAAGCAAAACACAAATAATAAAGACAAGAAGACATGCAATATTTGTTTTGATTTCTATTTTTTTTTTTTCCCAACCAGTGGCACCCTGAGGTGAAGCACTTTTGCAGAGACACTCCAGTCATCCTGATTGGCTGCAAGACCGACCTCAGGAAGGACAAAGAATGCACGAGGAAACTCAAGGCCATGGATCTGGCTCCCATCACTTACACCCAGGTAAAGATATGAGAATGTGCACAAATGTTGTGATGTGCAAAATTGTGCATAATGTATGAGGAAGCGCCCTAACCAGGACCTAAAACTATGTACAACAGTTTGAATAGGACAGCAGATCTTTTTTCCAGTACACATTTTTCTTGATTTGTTTACTTCCCATAATTCTTGGTGTTACTGCTGGTTTGTTTGGGATCTGTAGGGTGAGGAGACCAGGCAGCAGATGAACGCAGAGCTCTACCTCGAGTGTTCGGCGAAGCATCAGGAGAATGTCGACGACATTTTCAGGGAAGCCACTAAAAGAACTCTGGCCTTCAATCGAAAACATAAAAAAAACACAAAGAGGTGTCTCATTTTGTGATGCCCAAAAAAAAAAAGGACTGAGGACTGGGAGGAGAAACAGACTGTTACAAGGAAATAGTGACTGATATGACAGGAAAGCCAAATCTCTGGAAAAGCTGCAACAGTTTGGACTATCACTTGATTATGATGCAACATGAAATGCCTAGTATTTTTTACATTTTTACAAGAATCTTTTGAAGTGTCTTCGTATGGAAGTTTTGTTCTGTTACCTGTTTTGGGTATTTTAAATTAACCTGGCATTTCCTGTATGATTGAAGAAGATTTTAAGAGCTTTTTGTAACGATATTTTGAATGTCCTACCTGGTTAAAGACGCTGCTGTTACATAACAAACTCCCTGAAAAAAAGTTGGCGTATATAATGGTACTGTAGCTTTAAAAAAAAAACAAGAACACATAAGCCATCGATGAACAACACAGCAGGGTTACTTCATTTCCAGTTTAACACTGAACAACAATTAGTCCTGGAGCAGTCTATCTGTAACAACAGTGCCCACTAGTGTTGGGAAAAAATAAATGTCACATTACACATTTGGGCAACATTTTCACAAGAGAAAATGAAAAGGTACAAAACTTTCTTTCATTATCGAAAAAGAGATTTAAAAAAAAAAAAAGTGGTTATTTTTCATTTTGTGTTTAATTATCTATTCTTTCACAGTAACGTACACAGATGAAGAAACTGTCAACTGTCTCAGGGTGCTGATCAGACTCAGGAACCAGTTTACATTGTTGGATTGATCCATGGAAAACATGTTAAACATCAAGCTACATCATTAAAAGGAGAGAAACAAACTGTTAAGTGCATTCAGCTCTGGTATCAAATGTAATATTCTGGTGACTCCACATGATCCAATATTCCCCCTAAATTAAAGTGAAAACTGATTCTCTTCTGCATGATTGCTTTGTGGGGCCCGACAAACATATCATAATGCTACTTCTTTTTGATTTGTCAAAAGACAGAATTTTTTGCCACGACAGGTTGAAGGGATAAAGCAGATGACGAAAAAACATTAGTTTGAAGTCAGCTGAACCTTTGCTTCAAAAACAAACAAGAACCAATGTGTAACATGAAACATGGACCAAAGGAGAACCCCCTCCCCCCCCTACAGTGAACAAGAGTAACAGTTTTTTAAGATTTGGCCATTAGTTAGTAACTTTTATTAAATCATTACTAGCAGCATTTGATCATTTCTACAACACCATAGGACTAGAAAGGAAGAAATACATTTTGATTTCTCAGCACAGTAATGAAAAACCCAAAACTATGTGAATCAAAGCTGAACGTCTCATGTCCCTTTTCGTAAAAAAAAAAAAATCTTTGACAAGCAACTCTTAACCATGAAACATTTTGTAAACCTACATTTGTTTTTTTTTTAAATGAATTAGCTAGCATTATGTTCGTGACAACACAAGAGTGTAATAGTTGGGGATGAGCTCACAAGAAGAACTCCTTTATCTTCAATCACTTTCCGTTGAGCCAGTACGAGCTTTCATGTGTCATGTGTTCATGTGACTGAGCTAGCTAACCCAGTTTAGGCATTAGGTCATACTATATTAAAAAAAAAGAGAAAAATTTATGGCTTTTGTAACCGCTGCCTGAAGGGATAAACTGTGTTGTAGTTGGACTCTTTTGAAGAACTAGTAAACAACAAAAACAGAGCGACAGATATACAAAAAATACACCAAAGGGTTTTTTTTCTTCTTCTTCAGAAAAGTGTCATTTTGGGCAGTAAAGTATCACATGTATGTTTTTGTGAAGTTGTGGACCTACACTTGATGTAAGTCCAGTTAAAATACTGGTTAGCAGTGAAATAGCACACGAGGAATTTGAGGACTACACATAAAAAGTGGTATACTTGCGGTTGCCAAGTTGAACAGCTTTGTTCAAGCCAGAGACGGTTTGACCATCACTACTTCACAGAAGTATGAAGAATGTACACGACAGACTTTAGGTCTTCAAAAGGCAAACCAATGTTCTGCTCTGACACTTGTTGTTGCTACCTGCTCTCTTTAGTTTGCATAATGATCTGAACGAAGGCTCTCTGACATATTCATGCACGGACACAAACACCCAAAAGAAACACATTCTTTCCTCAATGTACAGGAGAAAAGCGACAAACTGTTCATCTAGCACAGAGACGCCACTTTGTGTGTTGTGACCCGGCTGCGCAGCAACATTGACGGCAGATCATTAGAAGCAAAATAAAATAAAAATAAAAAGCCTTTAGGCCAGAAACTTTGGCTGGACGCCGCTGCCATCATCGAAGCCTGAGAGGAAGAGTGGCTTCAAGCATCATCTTCTCCCGGGCCTGCTCACACCGTGGTCAAGTCTGTTTAGCGGTCGTGTGCGTTGGTGAAAATTACTGGCCGTTTTTTTTAAGAATCTGAGGTGTGTCTCTGAGCTTTGTTCTCAGTCGTCTTTTTGCACTTTACCCTGGTTTTTCTGAATCTTTTGGTGGACGACTTTTAACGTGGTGAGGAAATTCCCCAGGAATAGGACAAGAAATGTCAGCGCCAGCATAAATATCTGAAGAAAAGTGAGAAACAAAATATTTGAACCAGAAAAGTCACAACACAAAAACTGTAGATGCATTCGTATTTCTACATTTAAACAGGTGGGATTACATTGTTTTCAAGGTAGTCTGTTTAATAAAAAAAGTGAATAAGCCACATGGGTTGCAGAGTCTATAAAAGCTTGTCATACTATTTATTTCCTGCAAACAATTAAGTTTATGGATCTGCCAATTTCATCTTTACCTGCCACTCCTTACAGTCCTCATGTCCTGCCAAGCGAAACAGGGTCACCGAGTTGTACAGCTGCCAAAACTGTGAAGGAAGAGGATTTATTATCTTTGATCCACGTCTTTCTCCTCAGCTCATACAGTCAGCCCAAAAGGCAAACATTTACGCAATTACAAGCTTTTATACTGTCACATTAAAGAGAATGTGCTGTGGTGATTCTATGCAACATCCTCCTGATTTGAAGATATTTGGAATAAAGTGATACAGATGTAGTTTTGAGATTAAACTCAAGTTTGACTTACATGACCAAAGAAGAGAAATGGCAAAAGAAAGGTGAGGCCTCTCCACATCCAGGACTGAAACCCCTCTGCAGAGACACAAAACGCAAACAGTAACCTTTGGACAGCTTTACACAGAACACTTTATAAATGATTCTGTCCACCCTTGATCTGTGCAACAGCAGCACTACTGTTATTCGCAACCTTTCCCCTCCATTTCTCCCCAGACATGGCGTTGCAGATGGCTCAAGAGTTCAAACGATTGAAATGACTACAACCAAAAATAGCTTACAACTCACCCACTGTGAGGTCCAGCTGATTTCTCTCTCCCAGAGCCCGGAGCCTGTATAAGCAGCCGCTCTGGTAGTAATACTGCAGGAACTGAACAAAGCCTGGACCACAAAATAGAATGATTACAGCACAGAACACATCAATTAGTCTCAGCTACACGTTGAGGAGTTGAGCTTAGGACAAACTACTGACTACAGAACACACAAGGCAACGCTTTGCCTGTAGTTAAGAGTTTTTAAATTGGGTCAAAAATAACACATCAATAGAGCTGTTCTGTTTTAAGCTATTTAAACAAGTGGTCATCTGTTTGTTTAACCATGTGACCCTATCACCCATTAACCTCAAACCTGAGAGCCCCATCATCATCATCATCATCATCATCAGAGGTACCACAGTATGAACAAGTACAAGTATGTGGGAGCAGTGTTCCTAGTCACAACTGAAGTTCAGTGGAAACACAGAAGCTATTGTAGAACGTGGACAACAGAGAGCTATTCATGTCGCTTTTATCCAAAGTCTTTTAGCCATCTCTTTTATCAGCTGCTTATTGGGTCGGCAGTGGAAGACAAAAACAGTCTTAATGACATTGTTTCCAGCTAAAAGATCGGAAACTCGCTCTGGAAGAAAAGTTGGGTCCGGAAAGCAAAAGCGTTATAAGTCAGTCGGACAAAATCCTGTCTTCTGAACTCTCTTTAATGGCGCCAAGATAGAGATGTAACGATTCACTCAACTCATGATACGATTCTCTCAAGATTTATTTTACAAGATGACACTGTAGACAAATTAAGGCCCGAAAAAGATTCCTAAAGGGACTGCAAACCGGCTTGTCAGTGTGCTTTGGCCTTTTAATGTTTTTTTGTTTTTTTTCTCGCAACAAGGGGAGGTGATTGGCGCTTCTCATTGTGGTGTTGATTAAATGCTGCATCATGTTGGTTGTGCTATTTGTATAGCTCCTTGTTCTCACAGCCGATCTGTTGTCACTGACCTATCTGAATGCTGAATTAAGTGGTTTGAATCTTGAAAACTAACACGTGATGTTCTTATTTATGACTTGGAAGTAGCAGCGTGTGAAATGAGGTCTCTTCCCTTTTCTGGTGAGCATACAATCTCACACAAACACGCATCTATTTCAATGCAGTTCATGTTAGCAGGCTAGAAGCGACGCATCTATAGTCTAATGTCCTCGATCAACAGGAGCGTCGTAACAATCCATTTTAATATTTCACCTGAGCTGCTGCCTCGTTCATGTGTTTGATCACTGAGATGTTTCTGTTCAAATCTGTGTCAGCTTTTCCAAACAAATACACGCATTTATAAACATGTACTCATTCAAATTCTCCTTTATCTTTGGATATGTGAAGTGTTTGTTTCCCGTTAGTCATCAGCCTGGCAGCATGTTGCAGTATGTCTACAATAGTCAATAGTGGTTTGTGCACGCGCCCCATGTATGGAGGCTACAGTACTCCAAGCAGGAAGCCCAGGTTCAAATCCGACCTGTGGCTCCTTTCCTGCACGTCATTCCTCTCTCTCTCTCTGATTTCTGACTCTATCCACTGTCCTATCTCTACAATAAAAGCACAAAAATAAATATAGAAAAAAATTCAATAGTGGATCAAACTTTATTGTCTGTTGTCTCAAATCCTGCAGTTGTGAGTATTATTTTTGTTTTTGTTTCGTACTTGTCCTTGATTTTAATTATTGTGTTTTGTCTACCTCTACAGTCAAACCTGAAAAAAGCTAAATCAAATATTCTATTCAAAAAAAAATAAGTGCATCAACACTTGACCAAAGTCAATTAAAAAAAAAAAACTGTGAAATGATAAAAGTTAATAAAAACAAGGCACCAGAAGTTCCCTGTAACATCACAGCAAAGGCTAAAGTTACCACTGCTTTAATGATAATCCACTTGTTGCTGTCTGTGCTAAAAATAGATTTTCTAAGCTGAGGTGAAACAGTCCTATCAAACAGAGAAGAGATGTTTGTGTGTTCATATGAAAGTCCTGTTTCATGTCATTTTAATGAATCTACATCCATTAAAATGACATAGTCATAGTCATAAACACAGTAACACAAATTTCTGGTTATGATCAACTAATAATAATAATAATAATAATAATACAAACACACATAAATAAATTAAATATGCGCTCATATCTAGTTCTACATCTAGAGAACAGATTCACGTCTTACTTTGATATATGGAGAAAGCGAGAAACTGGCTTCTGAACATCTGATACATGGGCCCCTCCGGCCTGTGAGAAGACAAAAAAATAAACATCAAACAAAAACTCAGCAGGGAAAATGCAGCTTTTATTGCTTTACTAGTTATTAACCTGCGTGTGTTTTTACCCAAGTTCAAAATAAGACAATCCAAATCAAAAACTCACCAGGTGAGCATCACCCCTGACAGAAAGGTCGACACATAATGGTGAGACACCCACCAACCTTTGATCCTGTGAAGCAGAAAAAGTATTATACAGAGTCATTCGACGAGCACATTTTCAGACACAAATCTGCTTATCGCACACACCTGGAGCCGTTACTCATGAGGATGCTTTCCCTTATGGTCAGCGTACAGTAGTACCACACGAGCAAAAAGTTGAAAATTTCATCAGTGACTCTAAACAGACAGAGAGAGAGAGAGTAAAATAGTAGAGCAACCCTTTCAATAGGTCTCAGGCAAGAAGCAGAATTGTTCAGGAGCATAAGGGATCTCACCGATAGTTGAGAAAGAAGAGGCAGGTTATTGCTCCAAACATCAGGATTATTGTCATATAAAGCTTAAACTTCTCGTACTCGTCTTTGTATGCAAATCTATGGAAGAAAAATAAAAGATGAATCCAAAGTCTTCAACTGTTTTTCTTGTAAAGCTGCTCTGAAGGTTTTTTTTTGTTTTGTTTTTTTTACTTACTTTGTCTGGTTGCTGAGAAGAGTTACGTTCACGTTACCCAGGACCAAATTCAGGTAAAGTCTGAAAACACAAACACACCAAACATGTGAGAAATAAAAAAAATCTCATTGTCTGTAATGTAACCTTACTTTATCGATGGAAACAGTACATACCCGTTTCTCTTTGGTAAATAAGCTTCCATATCAAAGAAGACATTTTCTTTTTCTTTGATTTGTGTTTTGATGTCCGTTATAAGCTCCAAGTCTTTTTCATCACATGTTTTGGCACATCTTTGAAGGAAAGATCACATGATTGAGGGGAAAGTTAGCAGGAAGAAAGTTGATGTAGATATAGCAGATAATAAGAAATCATTTTAAAGGGTATAAATTAACTTTGGGAAAATCCATATAAAATCTAAAAACAATCAAATAGAAAATGGGAAAACACATTTTTTTTTGGACAGCATAGAAAAATAAAAATGAATCATTTTGTTTTATTTTGAAAAGTCATACTCAACTTTCTCTTGTCCCCGTATTTTCTTTTCATATCAAGCGACGCAGAAAAAAATGTCCCAAAACAAACTATCTGTAAAAGACTCCAAATCAAAGAACACGTACTTCTTCAAGCTGTTCCGTAGGTCCTTGAGGCCTTTTCTCTGTTTACTGATCGAACTGCTGCAGGTGGCCTGAAGATTGGTGAGCTCCTCAAGTTTTTGTCGGTAGACTTTGTGGGTTTCCTAGTGACCAAACATAAAAAAAAAAAAAACACACACAGAATGAGTATAGAAATGTTGAAATGGCTGCTGGCACTCAATAACAAATGTGTCTTTTTGGTAAATTAAGAGAAATCAAGACATCAATACTTTTAAGTGAAATGACAAAGCACTGCTGATGGATGATTACGACTAATATGGAGAAGAAAAAAAAACGTCAGGTTTGTCATATTCCCCTGAAAATGTTTCTCTGAAAGATTGAATGTGTATCCTAATCTCAGCCGAACTTAATTTCATCTCAATGGACGGCACTGAAAAGGTGAACAGGGTGTCTTTTCATAAGAGATGCAGAGGCTTCAACCTGTGAAATCTTGCCTGACCTTTTCTATCTGGACACAAACAGCCCTTCAAACTGAATTACATGCTGAAATTTGTATTCCAGTATTTATCCACCCATCTATGCTTGTGAACCAAACCACAGCGTTCAGCCACACTGTCGTCACTTTATCCCCCACAGGCTCATGAGACTGGACCGTGTTTGTGTGTGTGTTTGTGTGTGTGGAGGAGAGGATGCACAGTCAGCAGAGATAATCCTTTGGTCTACGGTAAAGGGCTCATTCTCAGACCCCCATAGGTACAATTAGACCACAACAAACCTTTTTATGTTATTCAATAGATAGCCGAAAGTGGGCCACACAAGAGTTGTTTTCGCAATGTAAAGCAAAGTTGGACATATTTTAATTGGGACTTTTTTTTTGTTTGTTTGCTTTTTAAATCAGCCGTCCGACTACATATGAAAAGTAATACTGATGCACAACTGGATATTGAAAAACGTTTAATGGGAGTCTATACTTAACTATCGGACACTCGTGTGGTGTCTTTGCAACCCCCGGCTTTAAGATAAGCAGCATCCTAAAATCTCAAAGGCATCCTGACCTTCCAGAGGGGACAATAAAATGTACACAGCTGCTCACATTGTATTCCACCAAACACCAAATCACAGTTTGTTTTTGCACATAACTAATCAAAAAGAGGTGTTATACTGAAGGGGTTTCTATCAGTCAACCCCACTGAGCCCCCCCCAGTGTTAAGGCTTGAAATGCCTAACTGGCTTAAAGAGACTGTTTCTTGGCAGGTGACACGTTTGAACCTCACATGACAAAAGCTGACAGTCACCTTTTTTTAAACCATCCTTCCCCACGGAGCAGCTCCACATTGTGTATGTGGGATTGCATCACTGCTACACATCTCAGCAGCTGGAGGTGAGCAGTGGTTCGGCCACAACACCACGTCATGAAACATGATGAACCGTAAAGTGAGCGGTATTCTTAAATAACATCTTCTACTTCCAATTATTGTTTCAACTTAGCCAGCTAGCAAACAAGAGCTAGCTTTTCAATGATTCATTCATTCCACATAAAATAATTTACAGAAGCAAAGCACTAGAAAACACCTGAAGTTTTTCCATTTTCCACAACTGCCTTTGGGTAACTTTGTTAGCAATTATTAAATAATATTTCCGGCTGTATGCTGCTCTGTGTTGGCAGGCTAAGTTACTATAGCTGCTCATTAGCCGTGCAGGCAGACAAGCAACCTGCTGCTAACGTTAGCTCCTCTAACACAAGGATGTTGCAGCAAAGCCTGATAAACCTCCAGTGTGACACAATGCACCCCCTCAGAAATTGCTTTCAACAGAGCAGATATTGGCCCAAATGCTGCGTTTATGACTGGGCTGAGAATGAATGACGAACAAGAAGAAAGAGGCATCCAAACTATCGTAGCCGCCAAAGAGTGTCGGCTGTCAGTCCCATCCTAAGCATGCTACAGGCAACAATCTACCATGCATGATGTACTCATGTAAGTGTGTTCTTTCACCTGTAATTGTTGATATTCCACATCAATTTCCTCCCAATCAGACTGAAACTTCGGTTTGGACATTGTGGCACAGTCGCTGATGTAGAAAAAGAGGACGGCTTCTCACGGATCCACCCTGAAAGTCTCTCCTCACACTGACTGTCCACTCAGAGCTGTTTTACTCCCGGGGGGGTACATGGCGCATGCGCACATCGTTTTAACAGTCCGGACAGAAACAGTGGTTTAAAGAAAACACACAAAATAATAAAAATAAAAATATATATTTAAAAAAATAAATAAAAAGCCGTAGTCATTAAATGGACCTTCCAGACACATTTCACTGTAATTTAAAATGTATTTTAAAATTTGTTTTCCACTGCGCCCGCAACAGTGCACAACTCTGTTGCTAAGATACAGTAAATACTCGGCTCCCTCGGTTGCGGAAACCACTTAGTAAAGTTTACACTGTCAGCTCTCTCGCATGTTTAGTCAGTTTATTCGTTAGCTACATGGCCTGCATCCACAAGCGGATTGAGTTTAAGTAAGTCAACCGCTGGGACACGTCGCTAAGGTAAAAATACTTTGCTTTGAATGAGTGAATGAGTGTTTGGTAGCCATGTTTATTTGTGTAGCTGCTACTGTACATAACTAATGTCAACAAATCAAATGTAGTCATATTATAAAAGTGGTTCACAACTTTACATCCTATGTTCTGAAGTAGTTTTTTTTGTGAGATTTTGTTATTTGTACTACATCAATAATATCCACAGATAAGGGCAAAATAAAAACACTCTGGTAAAAAATAAATAAATATTTGCATTAGTTTTTTGTTCAAATATTTTGTTTCATAAAACTTCCCCATCCCTTGTGCTTTATCAGATAACATAAAAAAAGGAAATTGTGGTAAAAGAAGACTAATAGATTTATTTGTTCTCCTTTTTTTATAGTATTGTTTGTTAATGTGGGAAAAGCTTTGTGAGTCTAATATGTTATTTATGTCCTTTTCATCAAGCTCCCGCCAGCCATGCCAAATTTTAAAACAGCACAAATAAAGCAGCCACGCTCAGAATTGTTGGATAGCAAGTCACAGAAATGTGGACTGCGGCATACAGTGTTCTCGGTCAATGGAAATGAATTTACTGGAGAGTGGAAGGACAACAAGAAGCATGGTGAGATATACTGTTAAGTGTGAGCTTCTATGACCATTTCTGTGGATGCCTTAGCATTATTATGCTATGCTTTAGCTGAAATGTTTGCTTAAATCATTCCTCAAGGAAAGGGAACTCAGGTGTGGAAGAAGTCTGGTGCCATTTATGATGGAGAGTGGAAGTTTGGAAAACGTGACGGACAAGGTACCTACAGTGTGCTTCTCCCAGAAAGGAAGGAGTATTCAAGGAAGTACTGTGGTGAATGGAAGAATGGAAAGAAGCATGTATGTACTGATTTCTATTCTTCTACACAGTATAACAAATGTATACAATGCATTGCTTACATCACTCTATATCTCTTTAGGGGTATGGGATGTACTTCTACAATAACTCATCAGTTTATGAGGGGGAGTGGAGCGAGGACTGTCGGAGTGGCTGGGGAAGGATGTACTATGAGAGTGGAGATATCTATGAGGGAGAGTGGCTTAAGGATAAGAATCATGGGAAAGGCATCATTCGATTTGGTAAGAGGACTTTGCCTTAATACATTTTGTGTGTTTAGTCGGGCAGAGTTTGGAGATAATTGGAGAAATATGACTTCACAACTTGTTTTCAAGCTAAAGGAAATCGGCATGAAGGCACGTGGCAAGACGGCCTGAGAAATGGACATGGAAAGTTCTATTACTCCGATAAAGGCCAGCTTTATGAAGGCTTCTGGGTGGATGGAGTAGCAAAAAGTGGGACCCTGTCTGATTTTGGAAGGGATGAAGCACCAACACCAACAAAGTATCTAATTCCCCAGGTACATCATTTTGATGAAAGACACTTCTACAAATCAGTCTACAAGCAGTCTGTCGTATCTTATGTAACACTATCAAATAATCTTGAATAAAAATGCTAATTTCCTACGCATATGTGTTGGTTTGAACATAAACATTTCCAATTCTGTTTTTCCAAGGTTCAACTGGTGGATACGCAGTCGGTTTTAAGGGAAGCCCAGGCCGCCTACCTTAAGCAGTGCTGATGAAGAACAAGAAGAAGCTCAAAAGCAAGTTTCCACTCGGCCACACACTTACTGAACGGGAATAAAACAAATGGCATGATTTTATTCAGTATAGTCAGATTTGTCTTAATATTTACACCCAAATAATAGTTCTTGTTCATAGTATGAAACACAAACACATGGAACTACTTCAAATGAACTGAAAACAGAGGTAATATAAAGTCATGTTTATCCAGTTTACTGCTAACACAGAGAGTGTAACACAGTTCCTGTCATGAAGACAAAATGTGCTAATTCTTATTACTGCACGAACAGCTAATTTCTTCCTGAAACATCATCAACTTAATGGTATGTCTTATTACACTGTATTGAAGCTGGATAATTATATTAAAATAGTATAAGCTACCCAAGCTTGTCATGATCAATTAAATAGTAGCATTAGCATAGCTATAGTTAACCAATCATATAATAGTCTTTCATGTGTTTTCTGTTTGGTGCAGTTGTAAATAACCAGAGGGTGAAAGTCCATGTGTTTATATAACAGTTTACTTCTGACCTACCCATTCATTACTAATTCTCTTTTCATTATTCAACTAGAGCTCTAAACCTGTTTTTTTTTCCATGGTTATGGTGGAATATTTGCACTACAACATCTCCTCACCATTACTTTTCATCACACCTGGGCTTCTCCAAACATATCTGGACTTTAACACCTCCAGAACAGACTGCTAACTCAAATGAATACATTTCTTTAAGTTGTTGAGAATGAATTTCCAGCTCGATTATGTTTGAATAAACAACCGTCTGATTGAAGTGGACTATGAATGCAACATGCTAATTCAGGAGTGTGAAGCAGGTGGGGTGCTTGGGCTTTACAAAATAAAGCCGATGGCGCACTAGTGTCTATGAATAAAATAAATCTCAAATGTGATTATGCAGCACATGTAATGAATCAGGATTACATACGTGTTTAGTGGATTTTTCAGAATTAAGATGACAATATATTTGTATTGCGTTCCCATGAACTTCAAATGTAGCATTTGCTCAATGTTTCTAAATGTCTCATGGAAGCAACGACATAACCTCAAACAGAACCCCACGACTGATTCAAAACAGTGTCATCCATTTTTTTCTGCATTCCAGAGCTACATGTTTGCTTAAACTGTGCAAATAATGAAGAATAAGTCACACAGATAACATTACACAGTATATTGTTTTTCATAAAGTACATTCAGATTATTTTTTAAAAACACTAAACATTTGGATGTTGTTTCATACTAAAGTGTTTTATTTCTAACAAGTCAGCCTGAGCTACAGATGTCGGCATATAGTCTTTAAAAGTAATACTGTTGTTTCGGCAGTCAGTCTATGGCAAAACAGAGAACATTACAATAAAACAGGTACACAGTGAATAAGAGGGAGTAAAATACTTGTGTTTTGTAAACCACAACCAGGTCATATATATCAACAAATGCAGTGTTCACTGAAAAACAGGTAAATTAGTCCAGCAGGCAACAGACAAACTTCAGAATTATTGTTCAGATATATATTGTGGGCCATAATGTTAGTGATAAATCAAGCAGCTAGCACAGTTAAGACTTTACAATTTCAAGTTCCATGCATTATGGCAGATTTGTGAATTCACAGTTGATCAAACCTGTTCTAAAAAAATACAACTCTCAACAGAAAAGTAAATTTCACAACAAATAGATGAACATTTTTCATTTCTTTAAAAAAAAAAAAGAAAAAAAATCAGAAGCCAACAATTTGGCTTCTAAACTCAGAAAAATTCTAAGGAGTCAGACTTCCACCATATGTCCCTCATACTATTTCTATGGAAAATGTGAGTTTGGAGACTGCAGGATGGAAGATTCTCCTCTGTTATCCAGCTCGTTTTGTAGCCTGGTGAGATTAGATAGCTCCTCCAGCTCCTGAAACTGTCTGTCGGTCTTGTGGCTGACCAATGAGCGGTAAAAATGCACAGCAAAAACAATGAAGACTAAACCAAACGGGACCATTATGGAGGTTGAGGTGATAGCAGCAGCCACACCGGATGAAACTGTGCTATTACTGGACTTGTTTGGCTTCACAGGCAAAAATTTGACCCAGCAGAGCAGAACAACCTCAGCCAGGAAGAGCAAAGTGCCTATTACTGTGGAAAAAGCCCACGCCAGTTCAATATGCCGGTGCATTCGCTCATGAGGGGACTCCTTCACAGAGTTGAGGTTGTGGACATTGCTGACAGCCTCGATATTGGGCAAAATGCAGGTGCTGACCATCAGAGCGAACAGGTGCACGGCAACAAGCACAGTGGTGCAGGCACTGAAGGCAATGAGCAGGGCAGGTGGGTATGGATAGCTGTTGTCCAGCTGCACTTCCACCATTGCCACCTGGAGAGAAGAAATCGGAAGAGAACAGGAAACAACTTTACATACGCCCGCACTTGTCTAATGACTACGTGAGCAAACACAAGAGTTGAATTGTGACGATGTTACCATAGCAAATCCAGAAAGAAGGGCTGATGTCCGACTAGAAGCCTTCAGTTTAGCTCGACTCAGGTACAGCTTTCTCCAAGACAGAGCTTGCAGTGAATGCTCGTTCAGACTCATGTTGCTCCTGTTATCAAAGGACTGCACGAGCAGCGCTGACGTAGTTACCTTGTTACTGAAGCGGAACACGACAAAAACAAAAGTTCAACATGCTAACAGTGCACACTCAAAAAAAACCTTTAAAAAAAAAAAAAAAAAAAATCTCCTACTGACGAAACCGTGGAAGCAATTTTTCAGCAGCACTCCCCGGCTCGTTGTGCTGCTTGCCTACACCTTGCATTACCCATAAGCCTGCGCGCTCAGAGACAGAGAGAGAGTGGGGGAACATCCGCTCTGTGGTTTTGCGTTTGCTCGGTTAAACGGATTACTAACCTGCGCTAAGTTAATGATGTTATAACAACCACATTAAACGTGTCAGAGCTTCTTTAAAAAAAGGGTTTAGTCAACAACAACAACAGCAACAACGACTGACCACACATGCACCAGTCCACGTGATTCAAATCACGTCCAAAGCACTAAAGCTGGAGTTATTACAATAAGAATGAATGAATGAGCATTTTTTTAAAGGGACGCTATTAGGACATTTTTACTCATGTGTGTGTTTTTTTTTTTTTTTTTAATACGGAAGACGTAAATAGACAATGATTATGATTAATTGTGATTTTAATTGTTTCGGACCCCTAACAGAGAGCTCCCCGTTTGACGTGGATGCTTCTCTTTCTTTGTAGTAGCATTGGAAAAAGCAAGTGAACTAACACACCGTGACGTTGCCCAACAATGTTTTGGTTCCTGACGATGACGTAACACACAAAAACATGGTTCCCTTGTTTTGAACCTGCAAAAGCGTGCTAAATGTTTCCTTAAGTTCACTACGCACGAAGATGCTCATCCAACCCTGAATGACCGGGAAACATTCACAAGAGACGATGGCTCAGGCCGTGGAAACGTGTGCCGAATCCGGACGCAGGCTGGTGTGTACCATCTGCCGTGTTAATGTTAGCTTATGAAGGCGAGATTGGCAGCGAGCTAATTAGTAAGCTAAGCTAACGTGTGCAGCTTTGGGATATTTGTCAAGTAACCTAAGCAGTTCAAGTTAGAGCCTACTAGGGAAACTATTGCATTTTATATGTGATAACTTCTCATATATGTTATGTAATATAAATAGTGTGCTGTAGTAGAGTCATGATAAATCAATATTTATATCAGGGAACACTATGGAGTAACGCACACATGTCTTAGTGTCGCTTGTTATTCTGTGACATCACATTTAAGAAAATAAACATGACTGCAGTAAACTGAAGACCCTTGCTACACTTGTTAAGTAGGCTGTGGTATAAAGATAAAGGTCCAGTTAACTTTCCATGGTTTTATTCTGTCTGTTTTATGGAGAGGTGGGGGTGGGTGGGTTGGTGGGGGGGGGGGGCTGTTTGTGACAGGAAGAGTTTGCTTTCCACGCGTGTTGCAGTTTGGGGAATGTAAATAAATGTCGTTTTCAATGGCAGCGCTCCATCTGCCGGAGGATGTACGACGAAAACGAGGATTTGTCTGACGTGGAAGAAATTGCAAACATCCGAGGTTTCAGTGTGGAGGAAAAACTCGCCAGTGACAGTTACAGTGCAAAATTTGTCCACTCCATGGAGGGTAAAGGTAAAGCATCACACAGCACATCGTATTTTCTTTCCAAAAGCTGCTATTATTATTATTATTTTTGATGTACAAGATGCATTGTTTACAATAATTTCAAGCTTTTGTCTGGAACATTGTCTTGCAGACTTCTCTTATGAATATGTGCAGAGGGAGGCACTCAGGATACCACTTATTTTTAAAGAGAAAGCTGGATTGGGGATCAGGTGAGAAGCAATTTATGGAAAATCACCTGTCAGTTAGTTGTCGAATATATTCTTAGATAGTTTGTCATTTTGGTGGAACCTTATTTGTATTTGTTGTACTGCAATGTCGTGAAATTGTATCAAATCTCTCTCTTACACAGAATGCCCGAACCAGAATTTACAGTGAGTGAGATTAAGGGTTTAGTCGGTAAGTACAATGCTTCTTACACACACTTATGTACAGTATATGCACATACATATCTTTAGTGATGCAGCAGTTAGATGGGTTAAACGAAGCAAAACGTTGGGTGAAAACTTCCACCTGCTAGTTCAGAGGATTAAAACAGTTGGAGCAAAAATCAGGGAGGTTAGTAAATTTGAGTTTTTTGAAGTTTGAATTCATTTGTAATGGCGGATGCAAAACCCCTCCAACACAAAAATTCAGTCAGTGGGTGGAGTAATCGCACTAAATGAAACCTACAATTATCTGTATGTGCACTAAGTATCAGACTGATCCATGGCATTATTCACTTTCACAGCATGCTTTAAATAAAAATGTGTAAACAACCCCAGCTATAATGGCTTCTGTTATGTCGTTGCTATAGCATCTTTTTATCGCTTACTGTGTCATTCTTCTGTGAAGTGGAATGAAGTTTACAAATTAAAAAGATTATGAGCAAAATGTTTTATTCATTCAAATAATATCTAACTTCAACATAACATATTGTTTTTGGTTGATCTTCTCTTCTAACATTTTTAAGTGTGTGATTGATCTTTAATGTTTGTGTCTATATGTCTTCTCTCACACAACGTAGGCTGTTCTTTATCCTCCTTTAAAAAAACTCAACATGTTTAAATGTACTTTCTTACACCTTTTATTCATTATGAACGTCATAATGTCAAAGAAAATGGAATTTCTTTGTGTTGACAAATGTGTTTTGAGAAGCCTGAGAGAGTTCTGTCTGAAGACTTTAGAGGCGTCATTGCTACATCTAGTGGAGAAGGTAGTGCATTGCAAGCACTAGGACAGTTCATGATTCAATTTTTAAACTGTCAAATACAAATGCATATTTTCCTTGTATCAATCCCACAAAATAATAAATAATAATAATAGTAGTAATTATTACGTTAGAATAATAACAACAGCAATAATAAAAATCATACTAGTACTAATAATACTACTATTACTACTACTACTAATAGGATTAATTCACTTTCTGTTGTGATTGTGGCTTGCAGGCAGCCGTCGGTCTGTGGATGTTATGGATGTTAGCACCCAGAAAGGCTCTGAAATGAGCATGGCCCAGTTTGTCCGTTATTATGAGACACCAGAAGAAGAGCGGGACAAACTCTTCAACGTCATCAGCTTAGAGTTCAGCCACACTAAACTGGAGAACCTCATCAAGCGGCCCACAGTGGTAATTTAACATGGCGCTATTTCATTAAAGGTTTACATGAAGGGCATAAGGGCATGTCTCATGCATCTGGTACTGCAATTAAACAGAGTGTGATGAAGACATTCCCATAATAGAGTCGTTTTGTGTTCTGTCACAGGTGGATCAAGTGGACTGGGTGGACAACATGTGGCCTCCTGATCTCAAACACAGCCAAACAGAAGCAACCAATGTCATCTCAGAAATGAAGTACCCTAAAGTGCAGAGGTATGAGCTGACTGACATTTTTCTGAGCTCAGTGTCAGTCTGTGTGTGAAAAGAAAGAGAAATGTGTGGGGCACAGTAGAGAACATACTTGAAGAAGAGTGCTGCTTCCTTAGCAGCAAACACAGTTTCTCCTTTCATCTCAATCTCTCATGTACCGCTCAGCTCTGCAGAGTGCTGCACACTGTTGGTGTTATTCCATCTCCTGAACGTGCTCCTGATTGTTGCTAGGCAGCAGAGTTTTCCACAGTGGAGGATGGGTATATAACAGCTGTAGCCTGACTGCACAGACACCTCTCAGCCAATCAGCTGCTTGCATTTGCACAGAGGGAAAGAGTCAAATCTGCTTGTGCCTTTCCTTTTTGACTCAATTCAAATTCAATTCAAATGTAAACCTTAAATTTGGCAGATATAATGCAGTAAACCTTACCAACCCAGCTCTCAACCCAACCCAATTATTTATATGTATTTTATTTAAATTATACTCTATTACAAAAGGCTCATAGTTAGGTGAGTGCTGGTGGTAGAGATTAAATTATAGACAAATGGAGAAATACAAATACTTTTGCATACATCTTCTCTATAATTAGGTTATTCTATACAGGCTTGATGCAGAAATCCTAACTGTATTAGTGACTGCTCTCTTTCTTAAAGAAAACAATTTAAGTATGCACTAATCAATATTTGAATGTGGAACAGTTTTGAACATTCCTCAATAAGCAGGAGCATTTTTTTAATGATTTTTTTGAGCCTAATTTTCAGGATGTAGCCTGAATGATCCCCATGCCGTCTATGTATCTGTGTTGGCATGTAATTACTATAACTAACTGCCCCAGAGGTATGAGTTCAAATAGTGATGTACTTTACATAAGTCATGACATATCTGATATAGAAATGTTAGAGAAGTTCCATACATTTGTCATTTTTGTCATTTTGTTGTTTTTTAGTTTGTTCACTGTTATTATCCAGCTCTAAATATTTCATCATTAGCGGTTGGATTGGAGTTAATTGCTGTGTTAAAGACTCGTTTTTAAATCAACCAGACCTTTTGATTATTTTGTTAAGCAAAAATGCAAAATAATCTTTATTTTTAACATCTGAAATTAGATTATTTGCTTTTCTTCTGGTGTTATGTGAATCAAAACTCAATATCTTCAGGGGCTAGAAAAATGTTATCCCAGTTTTCTTCTTTTTTCTTTGGATCAACTGTACAGTCATAAAAAAAAAATCAAATAATACGCTTGTTTTCTGTAAATCCTTTTCTCTCATGTACGCCAAATGACAGTGCTGACTCTCAGGCGCCCTGTGGTCAGTTATCGTTGAGAAGAGTATCAACTAGATACTTTGCGAGAATTAAGATGTTACAGTTAAGAAAGCTTGTTCTGTCTTGAAGTCACATTTGTTTGGGATTTTTTCCACATTCTTGTCAAACAGAAAAGTTGGCGTAGTTTGTTTTGTTTGTGTCATTCATTGTAACTGTCTCACCAGTTGTTTAAAGAACTGTTGTATCATTTCCCTGTGGGACGCATAACTTAATACTTTGTGTATATACATAAACGGAGCTGCTCCCATCTATCTAAATGACTGAATCATTCGTGCCTTGGGGTACTAATCATTCCCCAATTAATTTCCAGAGAAGCAGTGTCCTACTGTGAACAATTTGCTCTTTGCTCGAGTGTTCTTATGATCGATCTCTTGTGGTGTTTTCAATTTGTAGCTGTTGTTTTCAGCAAAACACAACAGAGATTTCTGCTGACTCCTAATTGGTTCTGATTGCCTGGCTGTTTTTTTCCCCTCCATTTAAGATCTTTTAATGGGTGTCTGGTGTTTTGCTTTACAATCTATGCTATACACACAGTTTGGCCCTTTTTCAATAAATGTGTATCTTCTTTCCTGCTTTAGGTACTGTTTGATGAGTGTGAAAGGCTGCTACACAGACTTCCACATCGACTTTGGAGGAACGTCTGTTTGGTATCACGTATTTAAGGGACAAAAAGTAAGTCCATTTGTCTTTTATGTTTGCTGTTTAGTTTCATAAACCCTCATTTATTAGTAATTTACTGTTCTAGAAAAGACTGGTAATATTTCAGTGGTGTTAACAGACTCAGAGTTGATATTTTGTAGCTGAACTTGCCCAGAATAACCTCTAAAATCTAAATCTCTACTCCTCCTCAGGTGTTTTGGCTTGTGCCTCCAACCCCTCATAACCTCACCCTTTACGAGGACTGGGTCCTGTCAGGCAAGCAGAGTGATGTTTTCCTGGGAGATCGAGCGGATGGATGCCAGAGAGTAGAGCTTAAGCAGGGATACACCTTCTTCATTCCATCTGGTGTGTTGGCACGGCTGTTTTTAAAGTAGCCAGCATGAAAAGATTAGCTGCAGCATCAATGAAAACTAATGCTAAGCCATACCTGCGTATTATACTGTATATTAAACTATGTGCATGAGTCCTTACACTTTTTTTTTTTACACATGTTATTTAACTTTGCTTTTGTAATAAAGGGTGGATTCATGCCGTGTACACTCCTGAGGACACACTTGTGTTTGGAGGGAACATCCTGCACAGCTTTAACATTCCTATGCAGCTTACCATCCATGAGATAGAGAATAGGACCAAGGTAGGAGTCTGACTGGACCTTTCCATGTAAGGTTGGAATCTGACCTGCACTGCAGTACAGTTTACTCTATTTAGAGTTAATTAATCAAAATCATCTCTAAGACATATGTCATATTTTTGAAAAAAAAAAAGGTGGGGAAAGAGATGACCTCCTACTGTAATGTGTTTGTTGTGTGTGACCTTTAAGCTTCTTTGTGGCTTTTTAAAATTGTCGCAATTCTAAAAAACAACAAAACAATTTGTAAAAGTTAAGACTGCTTGTTCCCGAAGACGTCTGCCTGTCTGTTATTATGTATTAGGTGTTTGAGCTGCATCTTTAAACTGCTGCTGCTGCTGCTGCTGCTAGCTATAGGCTACATATCATTAGCTCTCTATCATGCTAATACACAAGCATAAATATTCCAGTGTTTCATGGCATGACATTTAAATGCAAGACAAAAAATAATTTCATCAAAAAACAGGTGTTTCTCGGGGGCGCACTGGTGGCGCAATGGTCAGGGCGCGCGTCCCATGTATTGAGGATGTCGTCTCGAGCGGTAGGCCCGGGTTCGCTTCCACCCGTGGCCTCCTTCCGCATGTCATTCCCTGCTCTCTCTCCCTGGTTTCCGACTCTATCCACTGTCCTATCTCTGCATTAAAGGCACAAAAAAAACAAATCTTAAAAAAAAAACAGGTGTTTCTCAAGGTTAAACCAAAGCCAGTTTTGCTCCTGTTTTCAGGTTCATTCCAAGTTCCGTTTCCCCTTCTACTACGAGATATCCTGGTACGTCCTGGAGAGGTACCTCCACTGCCTGACCAAACGCTCTTACCTCTCTCATGAGATCCGTAAAGAGCCTGTAGTAATGGGTGAGCTGTTTTCTAATATCCTCTGTGTCCCTTGATAAGTACTAAAGCTGTAATGATCGCTCTCAAGTTATTAAATCTCTTATTAAGTGTATTAATGAAAAACCTTTCTCTCAGTTTGCTCTGCTGTGCTCTCACAAGCTATGTAGCTACATTTAAGGAAAATTCAAATTGTTCAAAAGGAGACATACAATATGGAGAAACATGTGAAGTTATTTGACTTAGCTATTTTCTCTCATTTTGCCCCTTGAGACAATGAGACAAAGGCAAACACAGAGAGCCCCTTCTCTGACTCGAGGAGCCAGGACATGAACGAGGACTCGTGTGAGACTCAGGTCAGGGACGACCAGGGTGAAAAATCTGACAGACCTGCCAACGATGGCCCCTGCTCTCCCGACAACCAGAGGGGGCAACTCTTCAAAGCAGTGTTATCTGTGGACTCGGAGGACAGCTGTAACCCCGGCTCGACATCGATAGATTTCCCCCAAACCCCTTCTGACTCTCCAGCCTCAGAGTCGCCAAATAAGTGGATGCATCTGACGGAGTTTGAACTGAGCGGACTCAGGACTCTGGTGGAGAAGCTGGAGTCGCTCCCTGAAAATAAGAAATGTGTTCCAGAGGGAATAGAAAACCCACGAGGCCTGCTGGAAGACATGAAGGTAGAAACATTAAGATGACACATTCTTCTTGTTTTCACACACTCAGCAATTTTTACATTAAAGATTTCTTTTTGACTCTTTGTTTGTTTTTCTTTGGCTGTCAAGGTTGTCTTAAAAGAACACGCTGATGATGACCAAAAGTTAGCGCTCACCGGAGTTCCTGTGGTGTCCTGGCCTAAGAAAGCTATAAAGGTAAGAATATCTCAGCTGCTGCATCAGACCTTCTTATTACTTTTGTGGAACATCGTTTGTTACCTGGTGAAGGTCATTCAACTGAAGTTAGTCGACATGTTTGATTTTAAAAAAGGAAAAGAAAATCTAAAAATGTAAGACTTATAATAGGGGTTAGGGCTACTTTAGATATGTGGTGTTATCATAATTACTAAAGATGCTTCTTTGAAGTGCTGCCAGTTTAATCCAGTTCACTTCCATTGATCTGTTTGTTCAATAATGATTATTTTATCTTAACAAAGAGGCCGTTACAGGTAGTCTGTATTAGAGGTGGGGGAAAAATCGATTTATGTTAAAATCGAGATTCTTCTCTTCTAAGATTTAAAATTGATTCATAACTTTTTTGGGCTGATCAGTCACTCCCTGCTATGTGCTAAGGCTAGCTTTTTAACTCAGTAGAATGCCAAATAGAGTAACAAGAAATTCAGCCAGGATCGTTTGGAATCGAAAATCGATTCTGAATCCAATCGTGAGACCCCCAAAGATTCCCAGCCCTAGTCTGTATGTACTTTCAAAAGTCTGAGTGAATGAGTGATTCATATCTGTAAACCTCTGCTGGATTAAAGTGAGTGTGACGTTCTGCATCGCCTCTTTCATCTTTGATTTAAAGAGGAAATATTATACCCCTTTTCCACCTTTTGAAACAGTCCCCTGTGGTCTAAATGAATGAATGAAATCAGTGCTGTGCTTTGGTCCAAATATAACATCCATCAAGCACCAGAGGAGGTTTGTGACCCTGTATTAACAGCTCTCTCAGAACGCTCCGTTTTGGTGTGTGTGTCTCTTTAAATGCAATGAGCCCCCCCCCCTAAGTTTCCCCGGGAGACATCACTCCTCTTTAGCAAGAATAAAAATGGCGTACCTGCTCAAAAGTTTTGTTCTAGGCTGGGTGTGGAGTCCATGGGTGGAGATATCAGGGAAGGGGAGGGTATTTTTTATTTATATACCAGAATCCAACTTGTGACATAAAGTTAGGGTAAATTTAAAACGGAGCACTTTTCTCTGTGTTGTAAGACTCATTCAGACCACAAACAAAGGAGTGGATGGGTTAATTTCACATTTTGTAGGTCAGTAGACACTCAGGTTACCCAAATATATGTTTTATACTTACTTTTACACTGTAAAAGTGGATTTTTCATAATATGTCCCCTTTAAAGATATCTGTACCAGGCCAAAACCAGCAGGTCAAAGACAAGGCTCTTAAAGTCATTGGAAACAATCACCTCTTTCTGGTTCACTCATATCTTAAATGTAAAGGTCATAATTACAAATGTATAAATTCATATACTGCTGTACTTAGAGAATATTTATATTTGGTTTCTTCATTCCTTGTAGTGCATTGTTATCTAAAAAAAAATGTAGGTTGACTTTATTGAATTTAAATGATATGATGTTTTTATCTAATATTTAAAGAATTTTGGGTTAAATAAAGATTGTTATTATACATGCTCTTTGTTTTAACTAAGTAATTAATTGTTAGGAAAAACCCATGTATTGTGTAAAAGGAGGTTCAGCCTCAGCAGGAGTCACATTGATGGGATGTGTTCTTTATGAATGGATGGAGGTGATTTTTAGTTGCTTGGCGCCTCTGGATCCCCCCAAGCCGTCCCTCCAAAAAGCCAACTGCTGGTTTTTGGGGCCTCTTTGTGTTTGCCTTTGTAATGAGATGCCATATGGCTCTACTGGCGCTGCAGCGCACGCTTTCCTCTCCCTGTGACGTTCATCATGAATATCACTACACCTGTTTTGCATTTCCCCCCCTCATTGGATAGAAGCTGACTCCCCCTGCTGCATATTCTGATGCACAGCAGCCTCCCATTGGCCCTATGCTTCCTGAAACCCCTCCTCTTCTCCCAGGAGTCTATCCATATTAATCAGGCTGGTCTGTGCTTCCTACATCTGCTTGTGGTATTGTGGAGCCGTGGAGTAGGAGGGAGGGCTGTAGGCTAGACAGCGGTAGCAGGAGTAGAAGGAGGAGGAGGAGACTGCAGCCATGTCAGTTTTCTGTGAGCTGGACGTTGTATGAAAAACCAGCTATGGCCATGTCGCTGAGCGCTGATGATGAGGACTACGAGTCAGACTCTGAGCAGGTTAGAGCACCAAAACTCTGCAGGCAGGCAGGCAGGCAGGCAGAGCGAGGCCACCAGAGGAATGCTTGTACCAGACATAGCGGCGTGCAGCATCACAGGGCAGCAAGGAAATGGAGTTACCTGGAGAGAATGCATTGATTCAGTCTGCTCTTTGATTTTTTATTTATTTTTTCTGTATTGGTTTGTGTTTGTGAGAGTGTGTGTCTGTGGGCAATGCTTGTGTGTTTTTGTCAGGTAAAACCAGCATTGGGAGAAGGCTGTGTTTATATAGCTCAGAGCCTGAGGGCTGCTATTGGTTGTTTCAAAGCACTGAGGCAGAGGTATGGGAATTCACGTAGATGCAGAGAATGAATATTTCATGGCTTGGTTGTAAAACCTTTGGAGGCGCATGTAAGGAGATTGAACAGTTAATACAAAAAAAAAAAAAAACGGTTGTTATGCCTATCAGTTGTTAATGATAACATGTCGGTTGTTTTTGATATTGTTCAGTTCAGTGAAAATGGCTGAGATCTAAGATGTGACCTGCTTACACTGTGTTTGTTCAAATGTTCTCCTCTTTAAACTTTGAACCACACCCCCTTACATTCAATCTGTGGCTGCATTTAGATTTGAACAAGATTTACTGCAGTCCATTTTGCATTTTTGACTGATATAAAATATATTCAGTATTTTGCTTCAAGTCAAGTAATTACACCTCTTATTTGTGCCACGGCTTAACTATTTATACATCACTAATGTAAAAAAAAAAACAAAAAAAAAACAGGGTCACATTTAAACACTATGAATGTTAAAGTGCATGCAATTTGTCCACAAATAATTCAGTTAATTAGATATTTTGCACGGCAGTATGAAACCCAAATATTCAATAAGAATCCAGCACAGAATTCAGTTTATTCTTAATCTGTCCAAAGCAAGCTGTGCATAAACTCTGGCTCTTTTTTTAACTGGTTGACACTTTCAGCTTTTGTTTAGTCCTCAGCTACGGAGTAACTAAAGACTCCAGAGGTTTTATTTGGGTGCAACACGTGTTCCACCTTCCTGTTGTCACTTGGGAAAACACCTAATATTGTTCTCAGCCACACGAGCACATGCTTTTGCCTTTACAACATATGACACCTTGAAGGCACAACATGGGAACAACCCTTCCAGGAAGCTGTGAATCAAAAAAGAAATCAACATTTTTCTAATACAACCCTCAGAGACGTGAAGAGAAAGCACAAATTAAGGTCGGCGATTTCATCATATTTTTAACACTGGGATCATGTTTATGTGAGTGTGGACTGTGGTTCAGGTCTTTGCCTTGATAAACAACAGGTCGTGTTGTTTTTGTCCTCAGAATACGCTGTCTCTAACGCGTGTTTAAGGTGATGTTAAGTGTATCCTCAATAATTGATTTTCCCTGTTGTCCACAGTAGCTGGAGAAGGCTCTGAGGCTATGTCATAAACAATCGAGTCTCATTATGTTTCCCAGCTGAACAGGCTTTGAAGAGCTGAGAAATTACTATTTGTTTCCTGTACTCTCCTTGTTCCTGTGCAAAGAGAACACAAGTATATACTACAATCTGTTACGTAACTCCTATCGTGGACATATGTGGTACATATAATTGCAAAGAAGCTCTTGTACCTGAGACAGAGAGTGCTTACTAAGACTTAATATTTTGTGTTGATGTAAACTTAATTGTAATTTCAGGGGGGGTGGTGTGCTTTAGAAATGGTTCACGTAGCAGACAGAGGAGGGTCAGGAGGGGATTTGGGACACAATATGGACAGCTATATGAAGTATGTTTACCCTATACACCTGCACTTTAATTGACAGGCTCAATGAGAGAGTGATAAAGATTTATTTATCATCACTCTGACCAGATGATTCATGAAAAAGCTTGGTTTCATATCACGGTGCTGAAGCTGCAGAAGTGGGTTTTTTTTTCTGGGTTATTTGGTCTCATTTCAGTGTTGGTCTGAAACAGACCCCCTGTCTATAATCCCCTTGAATACCCCCAGACCAGTCCAGTGCAGATTTTACATCCCCCCCCCCAACCCAATAACTGCCTCTAATCCTGTCTGGTTAGCACATATCTGACTGCCTGTGTCAGTCTATTTCATGGCTATTGTTGGAATAAATGACTATAATGTGCCTAAGATTGAGCCTGCTTTCTTTCTCTGTCAGAGAGTCTCATTACAGTTCTTATTGGTTACAAGTCTGTGTGTCATAGACTGTTCTGTTAGGGAATGGGACGTGGCTGTTGCTATGCTGACACTAGGAAAATCTGCACTGCCGATGTAACTAAAGAAATCTTCATTTCCAAGAGCTCTGCAGTCTTGTGCCCTCCTTGTTCTTGTGCATCTCACACATCTTCTCTCACGGCTGTGTTGGCAGTATTTTGACATGTGGTATGCATGTTTAAGATACATTGTTGTGGTTGGTTTTTTTTAGAGCCTGAGAAGAAGCAATAATCTATAACACAAGAGAAAGAACAATGGCGATCAAAGGCCTGGTTTGATTAAGTAGAGCACATTTATCGTGTTACTGTTATAAATGAGTGTGCGCGCCTCTTTACGCAGAGTATTAGGTGCTGAAACATGTGTGAAATGCAGCCATAAGTGCAGCTACTCTTTGAAGAAGAACAGGCAGGCAAGTGAAGGGCTAAATTTGGAAGATGCCTTCAGGGACATTCTTTATGTGTTTGTTTTTTTTTTCTGTCCTGGATCCGACTGCTTTAATAACCATGAAAAATATGTGGTGGCACACGGGGGTTTGTGATCACATTTCTGCTTCAGGGTGTGTGGTGTCTATGTATGCATAGATTGATAAAGGTTTTTTTTTTTCTTTTAATAATGTGTATGTGTTGTGAACTATTGACCCAGAGCTTTGCAGACTAAAGAGAACATTAGGCAGAGCTGCCCACAACTCAATGGCAATATATATGTACATATGTATAATATAAAGACTTATAATGCAGACATAGCACCAGTATTCAATGGAATGTGTTGCAATTGAGAGTACAGGACTGTTAATGGAGTATAAAGAATCTTGTTGACCAGTATATAGATAAATATTGTAAAGCATCTGCAAACTTAACTTTGTCTTTTCAAAGCTAATAGGAAACAGAAGATACAACACATCAGCTTCTTAGTGCTACTGCATCAGTCAACTTAAACTCGCAATCCTCTTTTTTTAATATTTCAGTATTTAAAAATAATCCTTCCTTATTTTCGTTTTTGTTTTTAAAGCTTTATTTGTGGGCTTTTTGTGCCTTTAATTGAGAGATAGGACAGTAGACAGAGTCGGAAATCAGAGAGAGAGAGAGAGAGAGAGAGAGAGAGTGGAGAATGACATGCGGGAAAGGGGCCACAGGCTGGATTCGAACCTGGGCCGCCCGCGTTGAGGACTACAGCCTCCATACATAGGGCGCGTGCACAAACCACTGCACCACTGCGCCACCAGCGCCCCTATCCTTCCTTACTTTCATTAAAAAATGTCATATCTTTTCATTTGATGTCAGTGTATGAATGAGTTGACTCAATCAAATATCCTCTCTATCCTCTTAGCCCCGGCCTCCCAACCGGCCAAAACCTAAGATGGCAGCTTCTCCTGCATCAGCAGTCAAGCTGTCAGCCAGTCGGGGAACATCTGGTGCCAGGAGGAGAAGGACGCGCTGTCGGAAGTGTGAGGCGTGCCTGCGGACCGAGTGTGGAGAGTGCCACTTCTGCAAAGACATGAAGAAGTTTGGCGGGCCCGGCCGCATGAAACAGTCCTGCATCATGAGGCAGTGCATTGCAGTGAGTTCATCGTTTGTAGTGCATGCAGTGAATTTTCCTTTCATGTACAGCCCATGTTAAGGCTATATTGTGTGACATGTAGGGGAAATAGGCTTATTCATTTCAGTGCTGAGAGTTAGATAAAAGATCTAAATCATTTTCTCTTCAGTATGTGAAATATGAAGCCAAGGCCAGGAGGCAATAAGCCTAACTTAGCAGGAAGGCTGAAAAACTGGGGACACACTGCCAATTGTAAAAAAAAAAAAAAATCCTCCCGCCAGGCTCACGAACACCTTATATCCTCTCTCTAGGGTTAGAACACTCTTGATTTGAGCACAAGCACTTCCCTCTCTACAGCAGTAAACAGCAGTTTCTTCAACTTGGCAAATCCTCCATTTAAAAGACACTGCCCAGAGGCATCTGGTTTTTAACAGAGTAGGACAGGACATCCTGATTGGTTTTAATTAAATTCATGTTTTTTGATTCACGATACAGTATGTTCTCTTCCATGTAGCGTTTATCGTGTACAATCACATTAGATACTTGAGACCAAATAACTTGGTTAGAAATGAGAGGACATCAATGGCCTTATTTTTCAAAATCTTTATTCCTATTGAGAATTCTTTTTGTTTTAAATGTTTGTATGAAGTTTAAAACACAACTCTTCAGTTACCAACATCTCTCTCCTACAGACTCTGCATCCATAAGCACATATCTATTCACAGAAATCCAACACGGCCTAAAAGCACCATGCGCTATAAATAGATTAAATAATGCTGTCTGTGCGTGTAGCTTCAGAGGACGTTGTCTGAACACTCTCCACAATATAACAGGCGTGAAATTAAAGTACTTTGCTAAGCTTTTTTTTTTTTTTTAAATCAACAAAGCACTGGACCATGGTTTTCTAATGAACGTAAACAACATCCCGTTGAATGACACATTCAGTTCATGTCAGTATCTTATTGGACATTTCTCTGCATGTTTGTGCTTTGGAGTGTTCAGCGAGGATTGGTATTTTTCATCCAAGAAATTAGCATCTTTTATACCATTCTCACCTGTTATACCTGCTTTATGTTTTTAGGGTTAATTTTCAGTCAGCTGGTATGCTGCCTGAATTATAGAAAACAATGTAAACTTATGGTAGGGTTTGCCAAAAACTGTGTTTGAATCTTTCAGCACCACGGACAGAGACAAACAAAACACTTGGTTTTACTCGTTCTTTGGCATTCTGTACACAAAATTAGAATCAACATTTGAAATGTTCGACCTCTTGAAACAAGAAAGTGAGAGAGGTGCCATCTTTCCAGACATCTCACATGTGTGCGTTCAACTCTTGAGCAACTGTGTCACATCATAAAGATATGCCAGGAGGCTAAACTCGCTGGTGATGTTCAGTTCTCTCTCATACTGGAGCAGTGCTTAGAGCTAAGTAATGTCATCTCTGAGGGAAAGTCATTCTCTTTAAACTGACTCTTACATTGATGTATATTACATGACAAGAATTGAATAAACCCTCATATCATCCAGTGCTGGAGCTCAGTCTGCACATCAGGATCACACCACTCACCTGGAAGTGTTTTCTGTTTTCTTAGTCAAATGTAAGTAGGTTATTTACAAGCCATGGTGGTGAATGTTCTGAACACAAACACGTTAATTTACAGTTTAATGCCAAGTTTGCACAAACCATTGCACACAGCTAACTCTCTTGTGTGCAGTATTGTGATTGAACCTTGAATTAACACACAGTTCTACCTTTCAGGATTGTTCTGTTAACTGCTTTCTCAACTATAATTGTTACCAAGAGGAGTTCTTCTTAAAGAGGATACAAGTTTGTTTCAGCAGCCGTATCTTCAAGCCTGTGTTATTGTTCTTCTTCTCCAGCCCGTGCTGCCGCACACAGCCGTGTGTCTGGTCTGTGGAGAGGCGGGGAAAGAGGACACAGTGGAGGATGAGGAGGAAAAGTTTAACCTTATGCTAATGGAGTGCTCCATCTGCAATGAGATTGTTCATCCCCACTGTCTCAAGGTGAACTACTCAAAGTCATTATGTATTCAATATACGACCAGGAAGTTATTCTCACAATGATCTGGTTTTATTTAATCATATTTTTAGTTTTATGTTCCAGGTATAATTGACTCTCATAACACAAGTTCATTAGATAATTACATAACCTTAACAAGTGAGGTCAATCATACAAAACAACCAAAACATTTTACTAATTACACCAAACTAATGGTGATGCCCCCCCCCTATTGATAGATCTGAAGAGATGCTCTGAAGGATGAAGACATGGAAAGACAGAATTTTATTTCCCTGTAATATTTAACATCTGTTCCGTTCTTATTCTATATTTACTGAAAAAAATGGTGGTACAAATGGTTACTGCATTTACAGCAACAATCTAAGCATATTAAGCATCAGCTCATTTCACAGTCAGCTCTTCGACTGAACTCCAGATGCACTCTGCAAGTGAATGAGATCTCATAAGTAAGATATATATATATATATATATATATATATATATATATAATTACATACAAGCATGGACAGTGGAGTTGGTGTAGATACGAGGTTTACACTGAAGCTAATGCAGCAAGCTGCCAAGTGAAATGGTCTAAGAAAAACAAAAACAGTTGTGTTTTAGTCAGTGAGGATGTAACAGTTTATTGGTGGTAAATTTAGTGGAGGTGTTAGGCTCTTGAAGTTGGATCTTGGATCTGGTAAAATTGAAAACATTACAAATTATATGTAAAACACACACAAGGATTTTAGTCCCTGCAAAACTTACATTCATAGAAAGTGTGACCAAGTGTTGGCCTGGTGGTATAAATATTCAAGCTATGTTAAAATATGTCCTCTTATTATTTGTGTGACCCCTATCCTTAAGTGCATTAACAATGAGAAAGCAAAGTGTTTGTGGAAGAATTTATAACATTAGTCCCTTAAAAAACATTTTGAACCGTGAGTAAACCTCGTCTTCTTTGTGCATCATGTGTTCAGGTTAAGGATTCAAACGGAGTCGTCAATGACGAGCTGCCAAACTGCTGGGAGTGCCCAAAGTGCAACCATGCTGGGAAAACAGGGAAAGTAAGCATCTGTATGGACTTTAATGTGTATGTGTCTGAACCATTCACAAGTATACTGTTGACTTTGTCTCTTAATCTCAGAACAAGAGAAATAAAGTTGTTGTCTCTTTTTTTTCTAACCTTTTGGCCTCAAAGCAAAAAAGGGGGCCAGGGTTTAAGTATGCGTCGAACCTTCCTGGCTCGCTACTGAAAGAACCTCGGCCGAACCGGGATTCAAAAGAGGAGCCGGAGCCGCCAATGATGGCCACAGCGACTGTAACTGCTCTGACTCCGACCTCTGCTGTGAAGAGAAAGGCGGAGCGGGAAGAATGCCCGAAAAGGAAAGAGGACGAGCCTCCGAAGAAACGTCCTCCTCTGCTGTCCCTGGATGGTACGCCCCGACCACGGCTTGAGGACAACCCTCTGAGAAAAAAGAGGAAACTATTTGATACCAACGATGAACCTATTATTGTGAAAAAGAAGGTATAACCATTACAGTTATTTATCACTTATGCTTATCAATGTGGCGGTAATAATAATCTCTTGTTTTGCTCTGAGAAATAATCCCTGACTTTATTACCCTTTCTTGTAAAATGATTATAAAAAAAATAAAAAAAATTAGATAGTGAATATGATAATCTGGTGCTATTTATGATGCAACTGATTCATGCCAATGTTTACTATATACTGTAATGCATGCATTGTAATTTGATTTCTGTGGGAAATTAGGCCATTGCACATCTTACAGAGTGGCTGCACGGTGGTGTAGTGGTTAGTGCTGTTGCCTCACAGCGAGAAGGTTCTCTCCGGGTCCTCCTGCTTCCTCACACAGTCCAAAGACATGCTAGTTATGTTCATTGGTGATTATAAATTGCACGTAGGTGTGGATGTGAGTTTGGCTGGTTGTCTGTCTTTATATGTCAGCCCTGTGATTGACTAGCAACCAGTCCAGGGTGTAACCCCTCCTCTCGCCCAATGACAGCTGGGATCGGCTCTAGCCCCCCTGCGACCAAGAATGGGAAAAGTGGTATAGATAATGGATGGATGGATGGACATTGATTGTAGTGCAGTAACAGCAAAATGTCCCATTCAAGTTTCATTCTTGTTTTGGTTCTTTAAAAAAGGCAGTTGACTAAATAACTTTAACAATATTTGTTCATTTTGTAATCTTCTATTGACCTTAAACTTTAATTTCCCAGAACATTTAAAATTTGAGCATGATCAGTCACACAATTGCTGGACCTATTCCATTTACTTCTCCAAGATTGAAGTTGTTTTTAACCATGATTTACCATGCTTTGTCATGTTCTGCCACAAAATCCTGTTTAATTTGACTGTTAGAGGACCGAGCAAACTATCGGAGGCAATTTTTCAAGAGGTCAAGTCTCAAAATAAATGTCTCTCTTTCAGCATTTCATAAATCTATCCGCAGCCCATTCATTCCCATTAAAGTTGAATGTACAGCACAACTTAATATTCTGAAAATTCACTCTAATGTACTGACTTTGAAAGAGATAATTATATTCATTCATTTTTTTTCTTAGAAGAAGCTTTCAAAACCTGAGGATCCTTTGACTCCGAAGATGTTGCGGCAAATCAAGACAGAGAATGATCACGGCGATGATGGAGACAACCAGGAGGATCGGGATGAAGACAGGTTTCTCTTAGACAGGATTCGTTTTAAGCAGAAAAACGAGTTTGATGAAAAGGGCCAAGGAGAAGACGAGGCCGTAGAGGAGGAGACAGTGAAAAGAGAAAGAGACAGTAGTGTAGAGGACAAAGGAAAGCTCCTGTTGAATCCGCTGCTGAGGACATCGGCAGGCAGAGAAAGTGACTTATTGTCCTCCAACTCTCCTAGAGCCGGACCGAGCAGCGAATCAGGAGATGCTCAGGAGAGGAGCACTGCTCATCCCAAGGCTCGCCATCAACGCCGACGTCTCCCCAACAAAGAGCTGAGCAAAGAGTTCAAACAGGAGATACTGAAGAAGGAGGACCAAAAAAACATCTCAGTGAAAGCAGAGGAGAGCCCAGCCAATCACAACCGAAGACCACTGAAGAGCGAGGACTCTATGACCAATCAGAACCGTAAACCACTTAAAACAGAGGACTCGGGCTCCAATCAGAGCCGCAGGTCAATTAAAACCGAGGAAGGACTAGCCAATCAAAACAGACGGCCACTGAAAACAGAGGACAGTCTGGCAAATCAGAACCACAGACCTGTAAAAGCCGAGCCTGACAACAATGTCGAAGACCAAAAGCCAAGATGGCCTCTTAATAACGGGAGCGGCAACCTTGACGACTGGCTGCGACACAGAGGGCAGGAAGTGACAGAGACAACACGTGGTTACTCACCGCTCAGCTGGAACAGAAACCCGCCCATCACACCCATTTGTCCCCGCCCCGTTCCCTGCAGATCACCGCCAAAATGCATCCAAATGGAGCGCCATGTGATCCGCCCACCTCCCATTAGCCCCCCGCCTGACAGACTCCCGCTAAACGACGGAGAAGCTCACTTGATGCAGAGAGAGATGTGGATGAAGGTGTTCGGTCACTTGACGCACAGAGATCTGTGTGTGTGCATGCGCGTGTGCAGGACGTGGAACAGATGGTGAGTACAGGATGCACCACAGAGTTAAAAAAAAAAAAAAAACACACACACACCATCCTCACTTCAAACAGCTCTGTTAACTGCCTGTCCCACCAGGTGCTGCGACAAGAGGCTCTGGAAGCAGATCAATCTGAACCGCTGTAAGTCCATCACGCCTCTCATGCTGAGCGGAATCATCCGGAGACAGCCGGCAGCGCTGGACCTGAGCTGGACCAACATCTCGAAGAAACAACTCAGCTGGCTCATCAACAGACTGCCAGGTAGATAACTTTAATCTCCCTGAAGAAGTATTCCAATCAACACTTTCAACCAGAATAAACTTTTATAACGAGAAGCAAATGAAACACACTGAGGCAAGAGATGGGAAGTGACATGGTCGGGGTTCAGGTGTCTCTACTTTAGCTGTGTATTTAATTCTTAGGGAATTTCTTGATCATTATATTTTGATTCTTTATGTCCACATTTCCAACATTTTATCCAATTCAACCGGTTGAACAGCTTGGAACATATATGCATAAAGAATATGACTCATTGGTGTATCCACCAGCTAATATCAAGAGAGAGACTTCTTGTTCCTGAGACTTGTCTCTTCAGATTCTTGATGTTTGTGACCAACAGCAACATTTTGTTTCAACATGCAAAAGTGAACCAGCTAACACCGAAGTAGATTCTTCATCATCTTTGAAGTAGCTTCAGATGTGCATATTTGGGAATTTAAAAGGAAGATATTCATTTTACTTAGATTTTGAATGATTTAAACAAAAAAAAAGCCTCCACAATTTGATGCTAGTTTTAGTTAGCTTTGCACACAAACAGCTGGTTGAAATGTCCTTCATTGGGCTTCTTTTGATTTTTACTGAGAGATTTTATCTCGTTTTAAAGGGCCAAGTAGCCCTAACACTTCACCCTATTCCTCCGCTGCAACAAGAATTGGGACACTCTACCCCTACACGTGAACGCGCAAAACGAAGGGGTAGGGCTAAGTGGTAGGACTAAGGGGTGAAATGGGACTGAGACTATGTCAGAGCCTGTTCTGTCTCACTTCTGCTCCAATAATGAAGTTGAAATAGTACTTCTTCTACTTAAACCCAAATCTTTTGAAACTGTCTTTGCACACATTCAGAGATGTATACTTTTGAACATGTCTAAATGTGTACTTTTGCCGCCTCTGGTCTGATCGATTAAAGGGGACATATTATGAAAAACTCATTTTTACAGTGTTTTTGAACATATTTGGGTAACCTGAGTGTCTGTCTGTGTGTGTCTCTTTAAATTGCATTTAAAGAGACACACGCACCAAAACTGAGCATTCTGAGAGAGCTGGTTTATTCAAGGTCACAAACCTCCTCTGGTGCTTGATTCATGTTATATTTTGACCAAAGCACAGCACAGATGTTTCATTTAGACCATAGGGGACTGTTTGAAAAGGTGGAAAAGGGGTTTAATATGTCCTCTTTAATGTTAGTACCGGTAAAATTTTAGCAAATTCTCATTTCAGATGTTGGGCTGTTATTCTTAGTGTTTATGAACAACTGAATTGAGAAACATGAGAATATGGTCGCACAACTTACAGTGTAAGACATTAGCCCATGCAGTCACTTTAACAAGTGAAGTAGATTTTAATTATAACTTCAAACAAAGGGAAACAGGTGGTATAGGGATTTGAGTAAACATTTGTCCAGATTTGTACAGCCAACATATTTGTGCTGATGAAGTCTACAAACGTGCATGATGAAGGCAGTTAGATAATTGTTTCAGGTATTGATAAAAAAAAAAGTGTGTTTGTGTAGCATCATGTGCACTAATGAGTTACAACTCCCATATGTTCCCATTTGGTTCATTCTTCTGGATAATTGTATCCCTCGAGGCGTGTGGATTTCGATGGTTTACTTCCAATGCTTTCCTTTGTTCGTTTGAACGTCTCTGCTGGATCATTCAGCTAATTAGATTCTGCGTTGGTTTATTTTGTGACCTCTGATTAACTCAAACTCTGGAGACAGAAAAAATGAAAAATAGGGCAAGACTTGTTCAAGAGATTCACATTGAGTCTGCTGTAGCTTTAGCTGCCGAGCTGCTCGTGGCATCACAGAGAACAGATTCTTAAGAGTTAGAGAAGATGCTGACGCTGTTTGCTGCATGCCACCCCCCCCACTCTCTCTCCCCACATTTCCTGACTCTCTTCAGCTGTCCTATCAAATAAAGGCAAACGTCCCAAAAAAATGATAAAGAAAAAGATCTGCTTGTTTTGATATGTCCTTGTTTTCCCTGCAGGTTTGCGGGTGCTGCTGCTCTCAGGGTGCTCATGGGTAGCTGTCTCTGCTCTCTGCACGTCCAGCTGTCCCCTCTTGAGAACTCTGGATGTTCAGTGGGTGGAGGGACTGAAAGATGCTCAGATGAGGGACCTGCTGTCGCCGCCTACAGATAACAGACCAGGTGCCGACCTGCCATTCACACTCATACTGTCTGAACAGTTAAGAGTGAGCATGAATCAGGAGTGCCATTCAATGCCTGCTGTCAAATTTAAAGAAATAATAATCATATAAATAATATGTGGCATATTTTTCATACTGCCGAACAATCCCATGAAAGACCCAAACTGTTCAAAATGAGTCCTCCACAGCCGGCTTTAGGCCCAATGATTCTTTCTGAATACCTGCATATTTAAAAGCGGTCACAAATATAAAGCCTAGCTTTAAACAAGGCTAAACCATTTCCTTAAACAGCTTGACAATTTATTTTAAGTAATTGTTGCACCAAACAAGCATAAATAGTGAATATGTTTGTGACTATTTTCAGCCAGGGATTAATACGCAATAAGGTCTCTGGTGATTATTTTCAGCAGCAAGAGGGTGAATGCAGGATTAACTATGATGATGAATAAAGTACTGGGCCTGTTTTTTTATTTTAATGGATAAATGAACATCAACACCACAGTATAGCTCATTAAAGTGTTTTTTAATCAGCGGAAGTCTGTGTCACTGAGGAATACGTTATGTGAGGCTAATTCACAGATAAAAGCCTGATAAAACTTGATAGAAGGATCATATATTTAAACCTTTTTTATTTTATTTATTAATGGGATTAATTATACATGAGACAAATATTCACTATCAATTCAATAATCTTTCAAATTGATACAGTGAAGTAGAACCCTGATCATGATAATGTTTCAGACGTTTTTCCTGCAGCACTCACTGTAACTTTGCTAAATGTTGCTAAGTTCCGTGCTCATGGTGGATGAATGTTCGGTCTTTGTAAATGAATAACAAAGAGTAAAGTCTAGAAGAGCTCTTTTTGTAAAGTTTCTCGAGATAACGTTTGTTACAAATAAAGATTGATTGATTGGTGACTGACATTTGGCTTCTTGCACAAATGAACCCTTTACATTTGGTCTCTGTTCCTCTGATCATCTCTTATTTTCTTTCCTTCATAGGTCAGTTGGACAACAGGAGTAAGCTGCGTAACGTGGAGGACCTGCGCCTGGCAGGTTTGGACATTACGGACACATCTCTGCGTCTCATCATTCGCTACATGCCCTCGCTGTCAAAACTGGACCTCAGCTACTGCAACCACGTTACCGACCAGTCCGTCAACATCCTGACTGCTGCGGGGACGACCACCAGAGACTCGCTCACTGACATCAACCTGTCAGGTAGGTGCCCGTCTGTGCTGCATTTAACTTCAGCCCCCTAGTGGACAAATTCTGAATTTACCAGATAACTAAAGTAACAACAGAGGATTTTAACCTAACTTTAATTTTAAACATAAATAAAAGTATTTTACTTTATTTAAAGGGCCATATGAGTGTTTTTTAATCTTTACCTCTATAAACACAAATATCATATGATCAGCACATCATCTTCCAAAGCTCATTCCTATACTGGTTAAGGATCCGTGTTTTTCTGAGGGCCAGCATCTTTTTTTCAACTTTTTTCAGTTCACTAGAGAGCGTTTGCAGCACAGAAGAAAAAGTGCCCAGCGTTTATTTTCTCACCTAGTGCTCACCTTTTTGAAGGTCATGTGGTTGTCAAAGGGTTGTTCCACGTTGTCGTATTGTTGCCAAAAACAGGCAAAGAAAATCCTCCAGTAACCAATATCGCAGATTCAAATAGAAAAAGGTACATTCGACTACTATTTTGCAGAGTACAACAACAATCCTGCAATAAATCTGACCTTCATGAGAGTTTCAATGATTATTTTTGCAGAAACGTTGTAAGAGAAGCCTCTGGTGTTATTTCTCTCCATGCAAACGCGGGCATGAAATTAGATAAAGATTGTGAAATCACTTTTTATTTAATTCCATGCCATTTGTTGCAGAGTGCACAGATGCTTGAAATAATCCAATATTACACTTTTGTCCTTCTGAAAAACCATTAACATCTAAAAGCAGTGAGACATTACGGAGATAGCTGAAAGGCAAACACATTTTGCCTTCCTGTTCGGTGCTACAGTCTCCTCATTCATCCTAAAAAGCCTTTCACCATAAAAAAAAAAATACTTTAAGGTTTCATGTCCCAGAATATCTTAAAGATCTGATTAATCCCTGTGTGTTTGTCTTACAGCTGTGTGTGTGTCTGTGCAGGTGACCTGTTCTGCTTCATTTGTGCTTTTCCTCCCTGCAGTGTGCAACCGGGTCACAGACCAGTCGCTGACCTATTTCAAGCGCTGCGGGAGCATTTGTCACATCGACCTGCGATACTGCAAGCAGGTGACCAAAGAGGGCTGCGACCAGTTCATCGCAGAGATGTCGGTCAGCGTGCAGTTTGAACTGATCGAGGAGAAAATGCTGCAGAAGATCAGTTAGGAAAAAGGAACACATTAATAAGTGGTGAAACTACTGACCACAAGGAGGCAGCAGACTACTGTGCGCTGTGACATGAACGTCTGCAGAGGACTAATCAGACACAGTCTCTGTTTCCGTGAAGGGAAGCCGTGCAGCTGAGCCAGAATGTACAAATCTTGTCCTGTGAAGACAAAAAAATGCAAAAATGTTTTTCTTCTTGTTTGCACTTGTTTCTAAGTTATTTATTTCTTTATATTGATTGTATTGTATCTTGTTTCTCTTTTGGTGTTATAGATTATTTTTTGTTCCAATGCAAAGTTTATTGCATAATAGAGTAATATTTTTGTATCAGAAAGTGTTTCCTACATTTATGTGCAGTATTGATTGCACCATTTACCGTTGAAATTGATAATCAATCGGCATTGCTGTTAGGCTCTTTATTGTTGCGAGGCAAAGGTCTATTGATTTGTTGCCAAACTGTAGGATGGTAGATTGTGTTTGTGAGTGTTTTTATACTTTTATTATGTTTCTGACATGTGTACATTTGTATTTCCAAACAATGCCTCCATGTCCCTTTGGGTAGAAGAAAAGTGATTTGCACTGCTACAGTCAAAATGAATACATGAATGTATTCACACATACACTACAGTATACAGTGACCAAGTATATAAAGCATATTTTTAACACTAAGATGTTCTACACTACTAACAGCTACTAGTTAACCAGGCTCTATTAAAACTGGCCTGCATACAGTCTTTAGCATAGTTGATGCTTTGTTAAAGAAGCGTTTGAGCTCTGCATGCAGCAAAGAAACAAGTTTACACCACAGCTAATATGTTGAACAATGTAACAGTTTACTACAGTCATTAGCTGAACTCCATATGAAACTGAGTGTTTTATTGGGCAACAGAAAGAATCAAAAGTCCAGGAATGTACAGAAGCCACAGCAGACTTGCATCATTGCTTTTTATCGACTTCGTTTTCCTGTGAGGACGAGTTCACTTCAGTTGTTATCCCGAGATCTCAGCCTTTGTTTCCCGCTGTCCCGGGATAACGAGACCGGTTACGGGACATTACGCCTCGTGGAAAAAGTGAGTAGCTAAAATGTATTGATAAATGTCTTCTTAGGGCTTCCTTAGGAATGTGATACATTTGCAGAAATCTTAATGAGTGTTTCTCAACTGGTGGGTCAGGACCCAAAAGTGGGTCACGGAGCCATTTTCAGTGGATTTGCGAAAGTGTGCATGGAAAAAATATTGTGCCACAAAAAAGTCTATGAAGGGCTTTTAAAACATGTTTGTCTGAGGTCCAAACCATTTTTTCATTGAACAAATCTGATTGGTTAAAAAATATCTGAAATTCATGTCCTGATTTTTCATGAGGGAGTTGGTGGTGGGTCCTGAGGCTGGACCAGTTGAGAACCACTGATCTTGACGACAAAGGGTGTGTTTCTCTTCTCGTCTCCGTCCCCTGAACCTCGTTATTCACGGTCTGTTAATTGCAACTTATTAGTGAGCCTTTACATTTGAAGATTTTCTATTTTTGAACATATCCAGCCAGTTTCATTTCACACATGGGCCAACAAGCCCAAACTTAAGATCACAAGTGTACATTACAGACAGTGTTAAATGATACATGTCGTTTATACTGTGCCATTGAAAAAAGAACTCAGTTTTCCAGAGATTTGTGTAAATCTAGAATTCTGTTTCTTTTTTTAGACATTCCACTTTCAGCTGACAAACAACCATGAACACTGTTGTTTTATTTCAGATGTTTTCAAATGTTTCTAGTTTGACTTTGAGATTAAATACCGATGGATGAAGAACACTACAATATTGAGATGCAGTGTACTTTAAAAGTGTTTATCATCATTTAGTTTTAATACCATTTTTAAAAAAAGACTAATTTTGCTTTTGGACTCTGGAACTCTCCAGTTTCAGATTTTTTTTGCTCTTAAATATTTTTTAAATTTCTTTTTTAGAAATGAAGTCTTTAAAAGTAATCGAGTAACTTTTGCGCAGCACTTATACAGTTCAGTAGATGGGTTGACATAGAAATGTTATGTTCTTTTTTATATTAAACAACCTTGTCTCCATCGTACATTTTATTTAATTACTGAAAATGTTCCGTCTGTACATATTGTACATGTAAAGCCTCTAGGAAAAGTTAAGTCAACTTTTGGGATATTAAATTTGTTTGAAACACGACGCTGTGTGCATATGGTCCTTCGGATTTAAAAAAACATGATTATGTCTTCACAGTTACATTTGGTCTGTTATTACATCTGAATGATCGCCTACCTCGCCTACAGCTTTAAGAGAAGAACATGCAGCCTGATGAATAAATGAAGAGCAGGGTTTAACTGTCTGGTTTGTAATACTGCTTTTTATTGAATCTAATAAATCATTTTCTCTTCTTTACCAAAATAAAAAGGTTCAAACATTCCAAAATATAAAGATCCAGGATTATGAGTGCTCAGGATGACCTCCGACTGATTCTACTGTAGCTGCCTGTGAATGACATCTTTTTAAAAACAGCAGCATCAACACACAGACTTACAGAGTTACAGTGTTTATTACAGTGCATGGTGTTTGGGTCATGTTTGGATCCGAAGCAGACGACGACAAAAAAAAAAAAAAAGAGCGCTTGAAACCAAAACCATGACTGTCACAGGTTTCATGGTGAGAGAGTGACACGATCAGCGGGCTGAGGGAGTCATGTGACCCAAACCAGCAGAAATACATTCTGAAAAATGTCTTATTCTTCATTTTTTAAAACCTCCATCATAATAATAATTTAAATTTCAAATCATGTTGTCTCCCAAGTAAATGGAAAAATATACATTTAATGACTGATCAGTAAACAACAATATAAGTAATCTATGCGATTCACTGAACGTATCACAGGCATACTGTACACACAGATATTTGAGTGGCGTCTGACTTAACTGGATGTCAAGACAAGAAAACGTAAAGTGTTTAGTTTGCATAACAGGTTAAAGTAAACCAGGCGTCCTCGACCTCTCTGCAGGATGGACCACTTTACAAAAAGATATGTTGATGTTACACTCAGAAAAGAGGAAGTAGCACCCGTTACCTACCTAACCATCCACACACTAACAATCACACAAACACAGAAAGACACTCAGTACAAGTTAAAACAAAATGCTATTGCATTGTGGCTGTTGTAGAAAATAAAAGGAATCTGTCTGTAAAAAAAAAAGGTCAACTTATGAGTTTTTATCTGATGCACGTCATGGTCTTCCTCTGAAAAAGGATGGTTCAGCAATCATTCATATTCATATTCATATACAACTATTGTTAGCTGACCCTTCTATTTAAAAAGCGGGCAACCGCCCTCTGCCGGAGAAGCCGAAGTCATGTGTTTGAAAACCTGGACTGTATATAAAAGTGGACAACATGCAGTAAAGGGCATAAACCCCGCCTCCTCCAGGTTAACAGAGGGGACATGGGTCGAACTATGCAGACTCTTGCTGTAAATGCCTTAATTGTGAGCCCCCATAGCCAGAGGGGAAATTGGTTTCACTTGTGTGCAACAGGAGCAGGTGGAGACATGTCGTCCATCTTTATACACAGTTAATGAGTTAAAAGTACAGGAGAGCCTTGAGTTTGGATTTTGTTTTGTCCAACTGCTGCTGTAAAGGTGTGCATTAATGAACTCTCCCATCTTTAGATGTCAAAGGAATGTATTGCCACTGCTCATTTCTTCTGCAGAAATCACATCCTCACTCGTTATTTTGAAGGAAATGCCAAAAACAATCACATCCTTCCCAAATATGCTCAAATATTTATTTGTACACACTTCACTTCCCTAAAATACAACTAAAGAGTAAACTACCACACCAAGCCTGCTGGTAAACGGATGCATAAGTTGTGAAACCAAATATGGATCAAAGGCATGACGTTTGGCACCTTACACCCTCCTGTGTGTGAGACCAGATGACTCGGTGCATTTCAATTGAAAAAAAAGAAAAAAGAAGATTCTTTTTATAAACACATGTAAGTCTCTTTTTTTCTGATATTGCACATCTTTAAGAACACTGAGGGAGATTACACAGTGTCATGTGGCATGACTGTGTAAACCATATTGACTCTAACCCTGGGATCTTATATTTTTTTCACCCCGCCTCCCTCCACCACACAGAAAAACCCAAACAGTGTCCACGGGACCGCCTCCTCTCCTCTCCTCTCCTGTGAGTGAAACTAAACAGAGAACAGAGAGCAGGGAGTGATGGCAGGGCGTTTCTGCTGTGTTATGTTATCACACCGCTGAGAAAGAGGGTCCTGGTGCAGCTGATGACGGTCCAGCAGGAGGAGAAGTGGGGCGGGAACATGAGTTAGTAAAGGAGAAGGAAACCGTGGAGGGCACGAGGCAACAGTCTGGTTTCAGAGACCGGGGAAGTTGCGCGCACCCGCTGCAGCATTAGACCCTGCCAGACGTCATGCACAGCAGTTCATCCTCAGTGAGAAACTCCTCCCCGCCGCACACACACAGATACACACGCAAAGTTTTAAGACTTGAAGACGTGCACGGCCCGCACCACGTACTGCCTGCAGATGGGGCACTCGCTCATCCTCTTTCCACACTTGGTGCAGGTGACCATGTGACCACATTCCAGCAGCACGCAGTCGATGATGGCATCCATGCAGATGCGACACAAGTTTTCATCTGCTGCCAGCTGAGTTTTGACCCCATCTGTGGACAGAAATATAAAAATGTAGTGTGATACACTCTTTCTCTGCAGGCTCAGACAAAAAAAAATAAAAAAAATAGTTGAAAATGTAAAAATTAGAACATTTTTGATGCACCGTATTGTGGAAGTAGATATAAAGCAATAATGACTGATGAAGTGGAAGACATGCCACAAAACACATAAAGCAAAGCAGTTGGTGATTAACTGATGGAATTAATGATATGAGGTGATATAATATAATTTACTTTAGCTAAATGTACTTTGGTTTATTCATTTAGTCTCTTAAAAATTTGTATTTTTAACTTTTTCTGGTTCATTTTTAATCAAGGTTGTTTTTTTTAAAGATCACAAAAGTATTTTTAATTGTATTAAGTTGTGAATAGGATTGTCTTTAAAGACCATAAATTGGTTTAAAGAGCAAGAAACAAATAAAAGGTGGTATTTTTCAGATTTGTTAAAAAGTGCAGAAAATAAGAAAGAAAAACATTGAAAAAAATCCTGAAATTGGAGAAGTAATGTTTGGAAAAAGAGATGTTCAATTGTGTTTATTTGAATAATTGACCTTCAATGAGTTGAAAGTTTGAAATAAAAACAGAAAAAAAAGAAAAATATGTAGAATGGTGACTTTACATTTATCACCTCTTCTTACAAATTCACAGAAAAGAATCAGAAAAACAAATGACTCCTGTACAGAACGTACTGTTTAAATGTCTGATGGCTGATTGTCAGCTCATTGGCCTAAACCTGACTCTGTTTGACCACATCTTGAACGACGGATATAAAATAAAGCCGATCGATGTTCTCCCTGTCCCTCTACTTACAGTATGCTGACTGACTATTAAGTGGGCTAATAAGATACAAGGTCTTCATGTCAACAAGAGATCCTCGAGAAAGATTCATAATGCAGTTACACCTGATGGAGGCAAGCTGCCAATGCAGTGATAGGTCATCAAGAGATAAAAGCTCTCACACAGAGTGCATTATTGACAGGAAATGAGGCTGTCCTTCAAAACACCATGAAATAATACACACTGTGGAAAAAAAACAGCAGTGGCAGAGTGTGAAGACACTGGGAGATAATGACTCAAGTGACCGTAATGTGATCATATATAGGATGAGAGAGAGTTGAGAAATGCTGCAGCAGGCTTCTACTGTTACCACATGGTCAATGTTTGTGTTTATGGAGGAGATGGAGCTGTAAGGTGGCTTTTTTTAATGTAAACATCTTACCTCCAACACCACTGTTGCAGAGAGGTGGAGGATATGCAACCACTTTATAAATAAAAAAAGGGGCAGTAATAAAAAAAACATCTATTAGTTCAGACAACTGTGACTTTACCCTTTAACCTAGAACAGCATCATTGACATCACATGAACTAAATATAACTATATTGTGTATGTTGGTTTAATATGTTAATATCGGTGTTCAAATTATAAGCTATGACAACATTTTAAACTTGGATGTATTGTGCTAATAAAAACAATAATTACCTGCTGTTATGCTGACATTTTCCACTAAAAGAAAAAAAAAGAAATGTGTTTTTATCTCACAAAACATTGATGTTTAGAAGGATATTCCAAAAAGAGAAGCAAAAACAAAGCAAAAAAGTAGTGAAATCTCTTACTGGACTTTCTGTTTTGCTGGTTTTCTCTGTACAGTCGATGAACTCGCTCCAGCAGCTCCCATTTCTCGCAGCAGCCGGAGTAGTTGACAAAGTTCCTGGCGAGGATCTCTTTGAGCTGGCGGACAGAGAGGTTTTCTATCGCCTCCTCATTGTCCAGATCAGACAGCGAAGCCCTGATCCTCCTCTGTGTTGCCGGACTGACCTGCAATACACAAGAGGAACAGGAGCTGTTGATTACCGACGTTTTCTGCGTTCCCTGAAAGCCTCGTCATTCACAATAATGTTTGTTAAAGGTCACATATTATGCTAAATTCACTTTACCAGGTTTTTCTAACACTAATACGTGTCTCCAGCCTGTCTACAAGCCCCCCAATAATGAGAAAAGTCCATCCTCTCCGTCTTTTGCCTGCTCCACTTTTCAGAAAATGTGTGCTCAAACAGGCCGTTTGGAGATTTTCAGTTCATGACATCACAAAGGGCAGTAACCCCTCCCCCAGGCGATTGACACTCCCACAGGTAGATGTTTGTTCTGATCTCTGAGTCTACCTTCTCACCATAAACAAATGGGCATGCTGCAAGAAAGCCCGAGCCACATCCTCTTCCACAGAGGTGGCGTGGCCAGACACAGCTCATTTGCATTTAAAGCTACAGACACAGAAACAGCCTGTTCTGAGCAGGGCTGAAATAGAGGGGTTTATAGACATGATGAAATACAGGATCTGGGTGGATTTTTAACAATAAACTTGTTCTGAGAACGAGCTCTGAGACTTGTTTCAACTGGTTGAAAAGGAGGATAACATGTGACCTTTAAAGTTATGGAAGCGTGCCATACCTCCATCATATTTTCTGTGGGCTCCAGGTTCAAGAGGGACGCAGTGGGAGTGTCCTCATGCTCCTGTTTGAGAAGAAATCAACATAATACATTTAATTTCATGTTCAGCCTTCAAATCACATCATTTTACTGTTTAATCTCCAAATATCAAGTTTCTCTTTCAGCATCTGCTGTTAGAACAATATGGATACAGAGTGCAGTCAAAACCAAGTGTAACAATTAACCTTGACTGTAGATTAGAGGCCTTCTCCTTTCCTTAACAAGATTGCGCATTTATTATGCCTGATTACATTGTATAATTTTCTGTGCCTCTGTATTACTATCAACGCCACGATACTTTATGACTTCACAGCCCCCTGTGATCTCATTCTTTAAATTGCCACTGTTCAGATATCTAATAAAAGAATAGAGGCTTTGTTGTTGCTCTAAATGCACAGTTAATTATTCTCTTTGAAGGTGGAGGTCAGGATTTTGCCGGATGAAAGAAGAATAAATGAAGCAGAAAAAGCAGAGACGCTGTTTGGTGTGAAAGTCTGTTAATCTCAGCCATTTATGTGCTATGGAGAAAAGATATCGCTTCTTTATTCTTTTATCTGCTCGACAAAAGAGCTGAAATAAGTTTTTAAAAAAAAGGTGTGTGACGTCATGCTGTCTCAACAGTATAAAAAAAAGTGAAATCTTCTGTTTCTCTTTCAGCAGACCTGCACTGGAGTTGTGTTAATAATGTATCATTCAAACACCAGGCTTTTACTCAGGCTGGACTCCTCAGACACACAAAGAGGAGCACACAAGTCCTGTTACACAAAAAGTGCTAAACCTCTGTGGAGCACAAATGTTCTTTGACTTCATGTAAGACATCGTTCTGCCAAGTGTGGAAGTAAAAGAAAACTCATTTAGAGAACAAAGACTTCTGTCAAGCTTTTCAAGCTGCTAAAGTCATGACTATTTAAAGAAAGAAGTGTTATGAAAGGTTTAATCATTGTTCCAAATCAAATAATCAATGAAAATATTGTCCCAGTGTAGAGCAAGGTTTTGTCTTTCAATGTCATAGTTCTAGGATTTAGTCACCCCCAGAGTGTTGGCACTTTTGGAGACCAAATCATTATAAAAGGGTGGACACCAGCCCAGTAGAGTTTTTCTGAAGGTTTAGCCAAGTGTCTAGTGGATAAGAGGATAAAGGAAATCCCCATCACACTCCATGGCCACAGATTGCTGCTCTCAACTGTAAATACAAGAACCAAGAAAAACCAAGGAAGAGAACATCGATCCTTTAGTTACTGAAATGAATGCAGTTCATCTCTATTACACAAAAGTAGAAGTCTAAATCCCCCACAGGCCGAGCTGGCATTATAATATAGGCTGGAGTTTTGCAGTAGATTGTAAAGATACCATATTGGAGAACAGTCACATAACTTAACACTACAATCCATATGTTTCTAAGCATCAGACCAGATTTGCAAAGGAGTCGCAATATTTGGTTGAAACACTCTACGTGCTGATCTAGGTTTCGTCCCACAGAACATTATATCTGCACTTCTATGTGGTTTAGCTTGTGCCTGTTCTATCTGACCTCAAGATGCAGCAGCTCCCTCATTACATCAGGTTTTTAAAGGTTTTATCAGAAATAACCAGAAATACAGTTAAAAATCAGGGGACGCAAGACCTAGAAAGTTTTCTGAGCGCTGAAGTGTCATCAGTCTAGTTCTAGTTTTTTTTCCAATTTCAAATCTAATTTAGAAATCATTGCTTGCAAATGGTCAAAAGTACTGAGGTGGCCGAGAAGAAGAGATCATGGAAAATCGAAAGTTCAGATTTGTATGCTTTTATAGTCATAAAAAGTTAAAGATGACACAATGTTAAGCTTGGCTGTGGAAGATTGTTTTTGTTGCACAAATAAATATCCTCTATAACTTGAGTTTCAGGCATATGAAAAAGTTCTCATGCCAGGAAATCAGAGGTGGAATAAAGAAAAGATGAAGTGTGTTGGGTGTGAGAGCAGGGATGTTCTGTTGTGTTTCTGCTGTCAGGCTGCAGCTGTGACGCTGTGGGGAGTTCTCAACCTGTGGGCCTGTTACATAACAGACTCAGCCATGTAACCGACCTAAAAAAGGCAAAGAGCTTAAGCTGCATCGTTGGCTAGTCTTAGGAAACACACACACACACACACACACACACACACATATACACATGGCTAACACAGCTGTTTCCAGCTGTCACGTTTGCATGCTGCTGAACACTGGACCTGTGCTGTAAATCTCAGATTCTTCTGTATGAATGAATGGGGAAAAAAAATACAATGAAATGTGGTGGATTGTTATGGAGAAATAAAGCAGAAAAAAGTCAACAGGAAGACCCTAACCCTAACCAGAAAAATACAATGAAAAAACATCTGACATCAAAAGAGATGCACGAGAGGGTGTTTGTCGGTTTGTAGGAAGATCTCCTGACTTAAAACAGCCAAAATGAAACTTGTAAAGAAGCATAATTATCTGTGATAGAATGAGGACAGATGTGAAGGAAGTATGGCATATGTAAATGAGAGAACGTCACACACACACACACACACACACACACACACACACACACACACACACACACACACACACACACACACACACACACACACACACACACACACACACACACACACACACACACAGACCTGGCTGGTGGTCCCTGAGCTGTCACTGGGGCTGAGCACGTCTCCCTGAGAGGCGGAGAGCACGGACTGTTCAGAGGCGGAGCGTGTGGCGGAGGGAGGCGAAGCAGCCTGCGAGTTTGGGAGTGAGTGCAGACTGTCCGTGTCGTCATCCCCCCCTTCATCCTCCCCCTCCTCCTCCTCCTCCTCCTCCTCCTCTTCATGTGTGGTGTCCTCCTCCTCCTCCCCCTCCTCCTCTTCGTCCTCTTCTTCGTCTTCTTCTTCCTCCTCGTCCTCCTCCTCCACCAATGGTCGCGGGGTTTCCCTCGTTCCTTGATGACACAGCACCAGGTCCACCAAGTCCTCCTTCTCCCTGCATGTGTCCGTGGGGATGTTGCGCAGCAGCAAGTACTGGCGCAGGTCTTTAACTCTCAGCTGCATGAGCCGAGGCCTCTGGAAGGCGGTGCCACGCAGAAGGTGGCAGGTGGTGCAGCAGCGCAGGTTCTCCTGCAGCACCGAGCATAGGGCGCAGAAACTCTTCTTACAGTCACAGCAGATGTGCTGAAGGAGAGACGAGATGTGATCAGAATTGATTTGAATACTGAGTGAAGAAACCAAACATTTTCAACATCGTTTAAGAAACTTCATTACTTTTAAACAGGCATTTTGTTAGCACAGTGAACTATTTATCCATGTTGCTTTTCATGAATAAATTAAGCATCTTCTGAGAAATCTTTCAAAGACTTTAATGATAAATAATGGGTGAAATGATGGAGGCGTAGTCACTGAAGCTTCTGTTTGAATAAATAATAATAAAGTCCTCATTTATATTCAAATGAGTAATCAGTAACGTCACTACATTCTTTGTTTTTACTGACTTGAACCACATCATTAAAGAGAACTGGTTGATAATAGAGAATTAGAATAAATTCACTTTAATCAGAAATTCAGTCAGTTTATTAATCATTATTCTAAGCACACTGATTCAAAACTGATCTGACTGATATTAAAACAGAGTGGATGTTAATTATCATCAGTGTGATTATTTTGCATGTTATCTTTTCTGCATATGTTGGTATGAGCACATTCATTACTTTATTCAGTAATATATGAGGTAAAATGACAAAATATTTGCATTCAAAAGCATCTTCAGTGTGTAGGTTAGTTGTAGCTGGAAACCAGACTGGGTTGACATCAAAACCTGAATTTTGGATTAATGTCAAACCCTGGCATTGGACTGATGACAAAAGCAGATATTGGATTAACATTTAAAACCAAACATTGAATTGAAGTTCACTGCCAACACTGGATGAAAAACTGAATTGCTTTTGTCAATTACAATCAGATTCTTTCTTCAGTGTTAGACCATCTTCAAAACCTGTCAAAATTTGAGGTCAAAGCCCGCCATTGGAATGATGTGAAACCTGACCTTGTGTTGACATAAAAAACCTCACGTTGCATTGATGTAAAATCCCGATATTAGATTGTAGTCGAAACCCAACATTAGATTGATATCAAATCCTGACATTAGGTTAAAATCAAAACACATCATTGGGATGACATCTAAACCTGATGTTGGATCGACATCAAAACCAGACTTTGGATTGATGTCACAACCCAAGGAGAGTGACATCATAACTTGATGTTGGACTGATGTAAAATACCAACACTGGACATTGAATTGATAATCAAACCCAACATTGGCTTGATGTCAAATCCTGAAGTTGGACTGACTTCAATGACCCACATTGGATTTTAATGTCAAAGCCCAACAATTGATTGGCACCAATTAATATATTCTGTTCTAGAAATAAAAATTGGTATTTCACATTAAATTCATTCAAAATCTTTACTTGAAAATGGAATATGGCATAAGTTTTAGAAAAAAATATTCACAAATGTTTTCATAGAAAAAAATAGTCTTGTGATAATCATTAATAAAGCAAACACTTTCATCTCATTTTGTGATTTAGTGATAGGCAGTCAGCCGTCTTTGGTGGATCCCCATGACAACGAGAAGCATTAGAAACCAAAAACACATCCTGTGTGCTCTGTAACTTCTTAGAAAGAATAAAGAAAAGAGAAAAAGTGAGCGGTTCCTAGTGATGTTTGACATTTCACAGTCTTCACACTGCCTCCTGATAGAGAGCAGTGAGTAGACTGACACTTCAAATGTGCAGAAAGCAGGTCAGCCCTTCTCTGAGCCATTCCTTATCACTTTTCACAAACATGTTCTGCTCCACCAGAAGCATATTTCCAACAGCAACACATACTTTTCTTCAATCGTTTTGTGTTAATCCCCTGGCACTTCTTTTTTTACACGATAAAAATATCACGCTGACACACTAATGTGTGTGTCCAGGGAGTCAGGGGAAGTGTGTGTGTGTGTGTGTAAGGATGAAGTGATTTCAGAGTAAAAACAGCAGCGATTCATCAGTATCTCAGAGCGTCTGTCTTCCAGACAGACACAGACACTCTGCCATTTAACTCAAATGCCACCCTGAATATGCATGGTGAGTGTTCTCCAAGGGAGAGCCCAGGGTTTCTGCAATTAACAGCATTGGAAAGAAGAAAAGAAAAGTTCAGGATTTCTAAAATAAATGGTGGATATGTTACCTGTTATGCCCATTGCAGTTATTAAAATGAAACCATTTGAGAAGTTTACCTGGGAAATCTCATTGTGCTGGAGCTTGTTAACAACTAAAGAAACTAAAACATATAAAGGATTTTTAGAGTTGGCAGTTACATGTAGAGGACTAGAGTATATTTCACTCTGAAAGAAAGTTAAGAGATGGTACAAAGTAGCAAAGATTGGAAATGCTTAAATAAAGAAAACGTACAGTAAACTGTACTTTAGTATTTGTACCTTTACAGCTGTTTGTTTCTGTTTAATACATTTAAAAATCTGCTCACACTTTCTTTAACCTGAATTAAACAATGTTCCAGCTTTGTGCTTACGAGATAATCACACATGATCATCCAGGAGCCGCCTCTAGTGGCCTTCAACTTGCTGTGACATTATTCAACTAAACTAAGTCTGTTCCTACTATTATATTCCTGTAAACCGTTCACAACCGACGGTGCTGTAAAATAGTATGTGTTCAGCCAACCTGCATCGTAAAATAAAGATGAACTAAATGCGCTTGTCCTGAGAGAAAAACAATTGAATGAATGTCGGTGTTTCCTTGAATGCACCACGGAGTCCCTGCTCACAAGTGCACGCAATGATTACATAATTCAAACGGAGAGAAAAAAGCTGACTAAACCTTGGCTGTGAGGGATTACTGAAGCAGGTTTCCTCTTTGCACGTTGATTTTTTTTTTAAAATGCTGACATGAAATGAAAGCAGGCAGCTGCTCTTCAGTTGAAACAAACAGCTTAATGTGGAAAAACCTCAGCATCAACGGACAAAGAAAAAAAAAAACATACACAGAGTGTAGTTTACCTTGCGTCTGAAGACAGAGAACGCCAGTCCACAGGCTTTGCACAGCTGTCCGGCACCCCCTGAGCTGGTGGGGGGGTAGGTGGAGTACCCGGCGCTGGGGGCGAAGCGGAAGGGCCCGGCCCCTGCTCCGAACCCCGGTTGCTGCGCCCGCACTGTGCCCGTGCCCATCACCTCGTTCAGCAGACCACAACATGATGCCCACATGGACGAGGCCCCTGCCTAAAAGAATAAACACACACACAAAAAATCATAATTTTAGAGACATCTTATAGAAAAGTTTAGACACAGAATATGCCTGATGAAGGTCTAGTCCCGAAACGATTAACAAATTAGAACGACGTGCTTCAGCTTGTGGCCTTCACCATGGTCATCTTTTTTGAATTTGTGCATGGATTGTGGGGTGGGGGGGGGGGTCATATTGTTGCTTATTGCTTTGTTTTCTAATGTAAAACACTTTGTGCTACATACATAGTATGAAAAGAGTGACACAAATAATATTTGAATGGTTGACTGTGTGACGGCCCTGTGGCCTGTCAGGTTGTGCCTTCTCTTCTCCTCTCTGGTGTTGCAGCTAAACGCAATCGGTAGGTGTATAAAAGCTGCCACCTTAGTCTGCTCAGGGAGACTTTCTGCTTGTGCCTTGTTTTGGTGCCTCTAGTGTCTCTCCCTTTGGTTGCCATGGCCTTTGAGCCGGTCATGACTATTGATTGATCATTTTCATGACGTTCAAATAAATGATTTACTACTTATCCAATGTATTAACGTTTCTATATCACCTTACCAGAATCCTTAATACTGATGTAATACCACAGTCGTTCGCTCAATGACACCATAACAAGCTTAAGTAGTGAGTCTTCCATTATTGAGAGAGAACATCAAGCAAGCAAGTGAATGAGGAAGACACGGAGGACGGCTGAGAGATATCATGCAGCACATTATGTAGAGTGCTCTTTACCAGCCTGTGAGGTTAGAGATAATGAGACACAAGCAGACTCTAAAAGCTCCTATTAATGACAAGAGTTACTTCATGCCACTGCATGCATTGTTTTTTTGTTTTTTTTTACAATTTGATACACAAATAAGCCACAAAGAAGTTTCCCCAACTCTTAACCACACTTCAAATAACTTGCGGTAGACATTATGTTGCGTTGCGTTTATGTCCTCAGGAAGAAAGGAAACTCATCCTGTAAAGTTAATGCGAGCGTTCAGAGTCTTGCCGGATCTGTTTGCTGACCACGAGGCCGGACGTAGACAGGCAGCAAAGATGGCGTGATGGGATCCACGGCTCCTTGGAGCATACTGATGAGGAGGGAGGGAGGGAGGGAGAAAGAACAGCGAGGAGAGAATATGTCTTCTGTTGTCCCCTCCCTCTCCCTCTCCCTCGTCCTCCTCCTCCTCCTCCTCCTCCGGCCTGCAGAATCAATAGCTGACATGAGCATAATGTAAGCCCTCTGTGCCTCCTGGCTCTCTGTGAGGGGAAAACAATGGAATTCACAGGGCACCGCTACTTCTCTTCTTTGCTCTGACTTGTCACAAACACCCTGTGATCTGACCTCACCCATCTGCTTAGGGACTGCTTATGTAAGCACAGGAATGAGCAACTATATGTGGAGTCACAGTGAGGAAGAGGAGGAGGAGGAGGAGGAAGAGGAGGAGGGGGAGGGGGGAGGCTTTCCCCTGCTGCAGCGAGGCAGCCAGGACGTATTTTTAAAGGTTAGATATGTCATTACGCTGGAAATGGTGGACGGTTTGCTGGATGGATTTATCCATCCAATTTTTCCAATCTGGGCCGAGGAGCGCTATTAATCAACATTCTTAAAACAAATCATTAAAGTAATTCAGATCTTTGAGTCAAGACACATTTAATTGTGCATGTTTACGAAACAAACTGGAATTTAAACATAACAGCTTTTATTATGAAAACAATAACTGCTTCATTAGCCTTTGTAGCCAGCGTTACAAGAAGCAGTGTTCAGCGCTTACTCAGCTCATCCAAAACATTCTATTTGAAAACATCAATACTGTTATACTACAATCAAATAAAATGAACAAATTCAGAGAAAAGAAGTGAAATAAAAAAAAATCTGAAACACATAAGGAACTTACAAACATAAATAGAGCATTCAGCTCTTGTGTTATTTCCATTCAATTTTCTTTCTCCAAAAGCTAAAAACCTTCCAGTAGAAAGAAACATTGGGCTTATAGCTTTTCTAACAGATATGTAAAGGATTCTGCAATCAGTGAATGCCAAATTATTTGCCAATAGGCCAACCTGTCCATCTGTCCACAGGGCAACTCAGCTGATATTACTCAGCTGATATTACTCAGCTGTCATAGAGCTGAGTCCCTAAGTATTTCCATTTTCTGTGATATTACAGTGAAGAAAAAAGTCTACAAAATGTGAACTTAGAAAGGCTGGAAGCAGTAGATGACATTGATATTGTATGACATATATGTCTATACAAAAGTAATTGGCTTATCATTATATTCTCTACTTTTATGCCCACATAAAACCATCTTCTGTAACAACTTGGATATTTTGCCCTTGGCAGACACTTGACCTGATGTTCAGTTGCTAAAAAAAAAAAACTAGAGACAGCCTCCCTCATATGGCAGTTAAAAAAACAAACAATAAAAGGAATATTTACTGCGTTCTGCAAGACGGAGATCCGCTGCTGTCTGCCAATGAAATCAGACTTATGTGGCCATGATCCAGCAACATGAATTCCCTCTGTCACTGCAATTAGCACACTGTAAGCTCTGCAGGCAGGGAGTCCCGAACAAACAAGGGACAAGAGGAAACATCACATGGACTACATTGTTTTTTTTTTTTATTCCCTTGGACAATTTACATTTCCCCTATGGCTTCATCACTTAAGCTGTGCCTCCAGGGAAACAATTTTGTATTTATGTATTTGTCCTTCCAGTCACCTTTGGAAGCGCCGAGTGACGGAATAATTGAGATATTTCTCACTTGGCTGCTGGATTTTTAACATCAAACAGGAGCTGCCAGCAGCCTGAAGTCTGCACACAAACAAACACCGAGAGGACAGAAAGTAACCAAGGTTCAGATTTAAATAAAACAAACTAAGGGGGGGGGGGGGGGGAGGAAGACAAGCAGGCCTCATGTGGACGAACAGCAATCTGACCTCATAAAATCAGCTTTCCAGGATCACATCTCAAAAATTGCCCTGAATCAGAGACAGCAGTTACCATATGGGACATGATGCAGTCTAAATGGGTCATGTTGAGACTGGATGTTTATCTTAAACTGAATCAGGCCTGACAACAGGACAGAAGACTTTTTACCTTCATTTGAACAATATCAAGTCGCATTTCATGAAGTGTCCTGCAGCTACGAAGTTAGTAATATGTCTTTGATGCCTCTGAAGGAGCTTTTTGAAGCAGCCTAAATATAGAAACCCTGATGATGTCATCAGAGTCGTTTTTGGTTAATAGTTTCTGCTTAGACTTAAAACACAAAGCTTTTATTTTGTTTTATTATATCAATCTGGAGGTGTGGGGTTTAAAAGATGTGCAAGGAGGAAGTTGCATTATGGGTATTGTAGGCTATTGTTGTTTTTTTTAGGATAAATAACATGATGTAAAAAAAAGTGGGATTATCTCGTCCTCTGTTGCTTCTCTCTCTATATTCTCTTCGGCTCTCAGCACAATACAAATAACTGATGCGCCGTTGTTCACTACAGTCTGCACGTGGCTAATTTGAACCAAACTCTTATAACAGTGTACTGAATGTTATTCTGTGCGAGTCAAGCTATACAAAGTTTGTAGTGAAACAAATGTGTTTTAATAAAGAAATACGTCAATAGATTTTTGGTTTATTCTGTGGATGAAAAAAAAAAAAAAATGTCTTAACTCCACCAATTATTTGCAACACGATTTGTTCTTTGAGAAATCAAATCTTAAAGCTGCTCCTGTTTGAGAGGTAACAGAAAATGTTCTCATGGCACACACAGCATTGTTCCCCCAGGTCAATCTGTTACAGGTGGGGGCACGGTGCCCGCCAATATTTCTTTGTTGTAAATTAAAGGAGGAAACAATAAGATAAAATACATAAGATATGTTTGTGTTTTTCTGAAATTATAGTGCACATAAATAGAGTATTTTGTGCATTTATTTTGGGGTGGTGGGCGGTCATGTTGGGGTAGTGGGCCCCCATCCCACAAAACATGGTAAGGGAAACACTGCATGGTCAAATATAGTCCTGAGCATCCTATAGTGACCTCTGCAAGTACCAAACAAGCAGCTTCACAAAAGTTTTCAGTCTACGTAACACTGTAATATCATACATTGTATCACCATCTTTATATCTTCCCATCATCCACTGCTTTCTCTTGCATTTCATTTCCTCTTTCTTTTTTTTTTCCCTCTGGCATCATTGTGTCACTCATACTGACAGAGCGGAATTCAGCTGCATCACTGTTGAGCCCAGGGAGTAATGTTGACTCTAAAAAAAAATCAATTAATGACTGTTTTTGACAATACAAGCATTCTTTTCTGTAAATTCGACATATAAAAACACTTCAATGGAGTCGTCTGGAGCCTGCAGATGCCAGAAAGCAGACGACCGAAGAGATGTGCGCATAAAACTGAAGCTGCCACCAGTAGTCTGGATTTGTGTCCTGCAAAATAACAGACTTACACGGTTTACTGCAAAGGCAGGGGGAGGACTTTGTGGAGGATTTAGCCTGGAGAATTCTTTTGATGCATTAATAAAGAGATGTATTCCTGCTGCACAGACTGTCCTGCAATATAAAAACATGACTGGACTCATTTAGCACCACAACAAGAATCTGCTGTGCCCTCTGGACTGTTTGTATAGCTGCTGATGTCTTGATCTACTTTAGAAGAAGTCTGTTTATGGATCTAGAATAATGCACTACGCTGGCTGCAGTGCTACATCTTATAGTTTCATCTCAGATTTGTGAGTATTTGCATCCAGGATGTACAGAATGAGCTGGGACATTAAATGGTGGAAAGGAACGTGAATGTATCATGTGTGATAATCAAACAACACTGGGTCTATCCCTGATTAAAATGGTTTTGTTAATACACTGTACAGCATGGTTTCCTGTTTCAGATGTATGCTTGTACACACTTTAGCCAACGCTGTTCCACAGGGGCAGAAAAGCTGCTTTTCAATTTAAAGCAGATTAGTCAATAAACATCTCGTCCATTTTGATTCCCAGGGACACAGTGAGTGATGATGATGGGCTTTAGGAAGATGAACTATGCTGCCCTGCAAGAGTGAAAAATGGCAGATCCCAGTGCATGACAAATATCACACAAGTACTGATGATGAAGCTGCAGGAATTAGACATTATCTTAGCTTGATTGTGGCTGTTGTGTTCAATGCTAGATTCTTGTGCTTCCCGATATACTTCTCGTTTGTTTCTGCAGCAGAAAATGTACCTAAAATATTGTGTCCTTGAGCCAAAAAAAACAAACAAAAAACAAGTAAAACTTAAGGTTTCATCCACTGCTGTAATGCTTCTTCTCTCATCTTCATCATGTTCAGCTCCTTAACATGAGAAAGTATCAGGAGCTGCAGAAATATTGGATTTCAACGCAGAGTGGAGGTAGAAGCAAAGGCAATATAAAAGAAAGTGATTAACTGCTGGATAATTAAAAAAAAAAAACAACAACATGCAAATATTAAATGTGTTTTTTAAGTGCTAGATACTCCAACACAATCTTGATGTATCCTAAAATGGCTTTTAAAAACACAAGGTTCTTGTAAGTGTATTTTTTCACCTTCAGTGATGTTTAACCTTTAGCTATAACAAAAAAAAAATATCTTACCAGCCTGAGCGGAGCAGCAACTTAGCTTGAAGCTGCTGCTCAGGGGAAACCCTCAGTCCTTGCTCATAATATTCTGTCTCTTACTCTGAAATGTAGCAAGGTCCCGCAGAATAGACGCTTTTGGTGCATGTTCTTCACAGGTAAATATAAGTCACGCATCATGGCATGAATGTAGCCTACTTAATGATGCTGCATCTCTTGGTTTGAGGGTGTCTCGATCTCAAAATGACGAACCCTGAGGCAACTTGTATTCTTCATGATGTCTGTGCACAGTATTAATGATGACGATCAAGGTAGTGACAGCCCTGCCACCTCCTCACCTTTCACCGTGACTCTCCACAAACCTGCCGCCGCCACCACGGCACCGATGACATCATCGCCATCATCTTCACCGTTATCAGTCCTCAGAGCTCGAGCTACCAGACAGCATCATCATCTGCTTTCTCTCCCCCACCCCCCCCACCCCCCCCCCCCCCTCTCCAATGCTGCAGCACAAACACACACACATACACAAACACACTCTACACAGAGCGGAAAGGAGACTCCTGACACAGCCCGGTTGGACCTGAGAGGTGAATCTCTCTTCATCCCATCGAGACATCCCCCAAACATCCCCCTCACTCACTACCTCACTCTCATCTCATTAGAGCGGATTAGAGCCTGACGATGAATGGACGTCTCTGCAGCGGCTTTAGTCCACTGAACTATCACTCTGGGGTCACAGCAGGCTCGTTAAAAGGCTACACACTGTACCTACTGTTTATCGGGACGACTAGAGACGCAGGGGAAGCCTTGCCATGGTTGCACGCCAGGAAATTTCAAAAATCACACCGAGAGTGTCGCAAGGGCAGCAGGGTGGGAATATGAATATGACAAGTTCAAATCCAAGATTCACTGCTACGTATAAACGCGAGCCTGTTGATATATTCCCATCCAAAAGCGCACACAAACACATTGAATTGACATTTGAAATTGAGGCATCCTCTGCCTGTAGGTGCAGTCTCGCGAGCAAAACGAGGCAAATGTGCATCGTCAGTACATCCGACTCACAAAGGGACCGCGGCGCAACCACGTACCTTCATTGCACCTCCCGTTCGAGGAATCTGCCGAGTAAAGTCAGGACGACGACCATCGCAAATGCACAGGGAATCAAACCATTACGTCTTCCCTCTCTCCAGCCGTCCTGCCTGTGTGTGTGTGCGTGGAGTAGGCAATAACGTAATGGCCAGCAGAGCCGCAGCCAACCACGGCGCGCACGCAGAAGCTGGTATCTTTAGCAGCCAATCCGCCCGAACACACAGCGGCGGAGTGGGCGGTCAGTGCGCGTGCGTAAAGACGCATGTGCGAGCCTGACAAGACGCATCATGCTATTTTCACAGCTCCGGGTTATGCTGTGGTGAATTAGCATTTTTTTTTTTCTTCTTCTAACAAGTTATTGTTTCTTATGGCAAGTAGATAACTACACCTGAGTTGAGTCAAGGATGAGTATTAAAGGGGTATTTTTAGCTTGATTTTTCTTATTCTTACTTATTATTTCTGTTGCAAAGGAAGAAAAAAAAAGATTGTTATTATTCAGACTGAGGAGAAATCACGTCTTTTTTCATGTTTATAAATTAACCGGAGGATGGATTATTTACCCCCTTCGCAAACATGCACGGTTTGTTTTGTACCAAAACTAAATGCGTCCACAATCTTATTTACTGCCACATTTAGCGTGCAGTGCGTGTTTGCATGTGTGCATGGCTGTGACAGTGCGCGCGCTGTCTGCAGTAAGGAGATTAGAGGGGTTTTCTTCCATATAACGTCGGTACCGCCGTCAACCCGCAGGGGGCAGCAGATAGCCGCTTCCACCCTACCATTATCATTGATCACTGAGACGCAACAGAGCTACAGGCGAGGAAGGCAGCTCGTGCTCTTCATTATGCTCTGACTGTGTAATGCAGCTGAAATCAAACAGACTTTTTAAGTCATGCAAATGTTGCAGCGGTCCTGCACGAGGAAAGAAATACTTTTAAGGTGCTGATGAATCACAATGATGCAAATGGAGTTTTGTGCTGCTGCCTGAATCACTTTAGATTCTCTGCCATTTGCGCAACATCAAACAGAGAGCCTACTATGTTGATTTTATTTAACACAAGCACATTCAAAGATGTGTGGAGGCCTTCAGGCCATCGGTGACACACTTTAGCGCTCCAGATTTGGCCTGAATATTCCGTCCCGGGGCTTAAACATCAAAGTTGTATTGAAGTATTAATGTGTGCAAACTTCTTTTTCGCTTGAAAGAAGCAGACACGTTACCTGTGAAGGTGCATTTAGCTTTGATTCTATCTTTACGCAGCATTTTCCTTTTCACCTGATTTTAGAGAGGTTGAGCGATGCAGACTTGGCCATATTGACCCATTTTTAAAAGGGGATATCTGTCGCCACCTAAATACATTCGAGACCAGCAGGATTATTTTTATAGGGCTATCAGCACTGAAAAACATTATTTTTTAAATATACAGCAACACTTTTCTTTTTCCAAAAAACAGTGTCCCATTTTATGTGGTTAATCCGCACAGCTCACTGCCAACAGTTTATATTGGGACTACTTTTTCCAGGAATAAGTAAATCCACAGAAATATGTCAGCTTCTAATCTATTGTAACTGGGACACTTTTACTGGAAAATGCTTTCTGCTAATTCTGATAAATGAATTTGTCAATGTTTTGAACACATTGAATTTTGGGATTTGCATGAACTGACGCTTTATGTGCCCTTTCCTTCCCTTTAACCAAAGATTACAAATGTACCCCATACTACCGGTAAGTGCACTGGAAGTCAGTTGAGGGAAAAGTCAATTAACATGCTATCATACTGCTGTTGGATCCAGATGTTTACAGATAGTATCAACAGTGTATTCAGCTGTTAGATGCTGTGTAGCAGACATAAAGACATGAAAGGCCAGTTAGTGAAGCCAAATTATAGAAATATACAAACAACGAGACATCATGTATCTTTCTAAAAAACAAATAATTTGTTTACATAAACATCTGGCTGAACTCTCAGTGGGAGTTTGTTAGTGTAAACACTTATTAAAGTTCATTTATATCTGCTTTTTTATTCAGTTATGTAGACAGACTTTCAGTTTCCTCACCAGTTTTTCATCAAGTCAAATCTTCGTCATCGTTTTCTGTGTCACACATTGTTTCACCAACACATTCAGTTTCATTTAAAGGTCATTAAGAGGCCTTTTAGATGGAAGAAATATAAAAGAAAGATTACGGAAGATAAATAAATTAGATCAGTCAAAAATAATGTTTTAATGCAGATAAAGTTTGATTTTGAAAAACTCCAATAAACATGTTAAAAATCCTCCACTTTCATTTCCTCCTGAATGTTGACCCTTCAGAAAATGGATTTGATCAGCTGTCTCATTCAAAAGTTTACCTGCAGTCCATCCTTTCGGAGAGAAGGGGGACGCTGATCTTGTTGTCCGTATAAAGGAAAAAGTGAAAAAGCCTTACTTTTTAAAATACTTTCGAGAGTGTCATCATGTGCATTTTTAACAGTTCAAAATACATTTTCAATTAGACACAACAGCAAAAATATCAGCTAATCTGTTTTCTAAAGAAGGAGAAAATCTTTTTCCATTAATTATTTATCAATGATTGAAACACTTAAATGACCATGCTTGTTGAGGATTCATTTTCTGTTTAATTGATGACTGAAGCATTTAGCTCCACACACTCCATATGTCCTCTTAAACATGACATCTTGGACATACAGAGTAAAACAAACTCTTGAATATCCCTATTCTTCTCACACTGACTCCCATTGCAATGTGCTTTGTTCCCACAGCTGCTCACCATGCTTAGAAGTCAGTTGAAGAAAAAGTCAGTTAACACGATGACACCATACTGCTGTTGAACAAAATGTGAAAATTGTACATGTATTTGTGTGCCCAGGATAATTTGTTCTCATACTTATTTTAAAACTTCATCAGAAAACACAGTTGCAGATCAGATGATGAGAGATTGAGGCAACAGTTGCACAGTCAGAGATGTGGCCTCTGACATGTTCATCATAGTTTATAATGACACAAAAAAGTGATGACACAGTCCTTTTAAAACACCTCAGGGTGTTTTTTTGGGATGAGTGAAAATGCTCTTTTACCTGCTACAAGTTACATCACTGTGCAAGACGTATTATACAAAATATGAATGATTATTGATAGTAAGCTCACAGAAAAATCACATCCCATTGATACAACCCAGTAAAAATGAAGCAAACATTATTTAAATCATCACTATCATGATTGGTTTTTGGTGCTGCTGTGGCCTTTTGTCCCATTTGACAGTAAATGTCTATGAACCTTTCACACATGATGTGATATTATGGAGACGCACAACAGTCTTGATGCTTCATAGTAAACTGTCAGTATGACCATTTTTGGACTTTTTAATATTGTGACAGAGGACTGGCTTATTGGATATGGTTTTAATTTTCCCGACATGTATGCGTAATTGTGAACAGTGAACGATGTGGGAAACAGCTCGTTGCTCTCGAACTGAGTCAGCTGAGAAATATCTGTCACATCTGGTGAAATGTTAATGTCACTTCTTCTTTACTGTCAGACCTTTTAAGAATAAATGTAATATTCTTCAGAATCAAGTTTGAGAGTAAGCTTCCGGACAGCCAAAATGTGATGTTTGAGATTTTCAGTCAGGTGTTTATTGGATCCAGATGTTTACAGATAGTATCAACAGTGTATTCAGCTGTTAGATGCTGTGTAGCAGACATAAAGACATGAAAGGCCAGTTAGTGAAGCCAAATTATAGAAATATACAAACAACGAGACATCATGTAGCTTTCTAAAAAACAAATAATTTGTTTACATAAACATCTGGCTGAACTCTCAGTGGGAGTTTGTTAGTGTAAACACTTATTAAAGTTCATTTATATCTGCTTTTTTATTCAGTTATGTAGACAGACTTTCAGTTTCCTCACCAGTTTTTCATCAAGTCAAATCTTCGTCATCGTTTTCTGTGTCACACATTGTTTCACCAACACATTCAGTTTCATTTAAAGGTCATTAAGAGGCCTTTTAGATGGAAGAAATATAAAAGAAAGATTACGGAAGATAAATAAATTAGATCAGTCAAAAATAATGTTTTAATGCAGATAAAGTTTGATTTTGAAAAACTCCAATAAACATGTTAAAAATCCTCCACTTTCATTTCCTCCTGAATGTTGACCCTTCAGAAAATGGATTTGATCAGCTGTCTCATTCAAAAGTTTACCTGCAGTCCATCCTTTCGGAGTGAAGGGGGACGCTGATCTTGTTGTCCGTATAAAGGAAAAAGTGAAAAAGCCTTACTTTTTAAAATACTTTCGAGAGTGTCATCATGTGCATTTTTAACAGTTCAAAATACATTTTCAATTAGACACAACAGCAAAAATATCAGCTAATCTGTTTTCTAAAGAAGGAGAAAATCTTTTTCCATTAATTATTTATCAATGATTGAAACACTTAAATGACCATGCTTGTTGAGGATTCATTTTCTGTTTAATTGATGACTGAAGCATTTAGCTCCACACACTCCATATGTCCTCTTAAACATAACATCTTGGACATACAGAGTAAAACAAACTCTTGAATATCCCTATTCTTCTCACGCTGACTCCCATTGCAATGTGCTTTGTTCCCACAGCTGCTCACCATGCTTAGCCTGTTGCACAACTTGTCTGATACTTTACCTGATTAGTCAGTCTGCTTCTATTTATACGATGTCAACCATCTCATGGTAATTATGGTCGTAAAAAATCATGAATTAACAGGAAACCTTTGTGTAAGAATTCTGAGGGAAATAGAAGAGAAACACTGAGACACTCTTAGGGATCTTTTTAGAATCCTTCTGGGGGTGTTTCTTGTCAGTCCACTTTATAAAGCAACATTGGATGAAAACCAGATGCCAAATTCAAACTGTGTGAGGAGAACTTGCATCCAAAAAGTGTGAGAGAATATCCAAAGCCAACATTTGTATCCAGGATTGTGCAACATGAGCAAAAAATCCTTCCCGTCAGACCGAAACATCAGTCACTATTATTTCAAAGGCCACACACACACACACACACACACACACACACACACACACACACACACACACACACACACACACACACACACACACACACACACACACACACACACACACACACACACACAGACCAGATGTAGTTGAAAACATGGATAACTTAATCAAAAAATGAGAACTCTGTGGAAACAAATTCAATTCCCAATTAAAGACTCCCATAAACGTTCATTCATTTTTCCTTTAAAACTTGTAAAGACTGTATAAATCTGTGTGTATCTACACGTTTAGCCGAGCGTTTCCAGCAAACTCTTGCTGAGGACAGAAATATTTAGGCAGAGCAAATGAAGGTCAGATAAAATTCCAGTTCCCCCAAAAAATCCAGCTACTTCTTGCCAGCACATGCCCTGTCAACCATACTCTGTGCTACCAAACATGACCACTAGATGGAGCATGTGTGCTTTCAAACACATAGACATGTAATATAGTAAGTGAAAGAAAAACTCTAATTTTTGCTCTGAGAATCCTATTACAGAGCCATTTTTGGTTAAGAGTGGGTACTTTTACTCTTAATACTTTAATTTAGTGTATAATATCTCTATGTGGGCTTCCTAAACATTTGGATATTGTTGCATTTAGGCTTACTCTAATACTATTTTGAAAATGTTGGAGTCCCAGGGACCATTTTACAAGAGTAATTACTATTATCTTTCATACTAAATACATTTATTTTTTACTTTGTAATTTGTACTTTTACCTTCAATATTTGAAGTACATGAGTTGAAATACTTTTCTGTAAAATGATTGGATATAGGACTTGTACTTGTGATGGAGTATCTCCATTTTGGTTTTGGTATATAACTGCAATAAATACTATGAAATCTTGTAAGCCATTTATTCAAGAAATCGGCTTTTTACCTTTTATACATCAAGTACAGTTAGTTGATCATACTTCCTTAAGTGTCCTTAAGAGGGTTTGGATGATGGACCTTGTTCTTCTACGTGTTATGAACTTCTTAGAATTGGTAAATTTGCTTTAATAAATACTATTAAAATTTATGAATTCCAATTACCGCTTTTCTTTTTTGCTGTGTTGATATTACTGGTTTGCACCTTAGTGGGATTAGAATGCAATAGGGTTATTTCACTTTTTGTTACCCGTTAAATAAAATTTGAAAATATATAAATCCTAGTGGCCATTTTTGAAGAACGAGTACTTTTACTTTAAATCTGTTATGCATATTTAGTTAATAATACTGCTGCTTGTTTGAATAAGTAGGATTTGGAAGCAGAACTTGCTACTTTTAATGAAGCATTTAAACTGTTTAGTATTGTCACATTTTCAGGAAGCATACTTAACTTTAGGAGCTTTAAGTATAACATATAGGACTTTATGTTGACCTAAGAAGGAGTAGAGTTTGAAAAAGAAAGAGTCAATCTATCTGTTCCCCGAAAGGAAGCTGTTGTGACAGAGTTTGTACCAGGGTCAAACCACAGGAAGTAAGAAACCGAGGGGAAGATTAACAAAATCCTTTGCTCTGCCTCCTACATCAGTGCAGTACAGTGTGTTCTAACCTTCGACATCTTACCGCTCACAGTTTCTGAGTTTGACCTGGTCAGAGAGTATTGACTTGACCTAAGTGTGAGTTCTGCAAACAAGAAGTGAGATCTTTTTGAGAAATCTGTGTAAGCATTGTAAGATGATGAAGCCTTCCTACTGCATAAAGCAAACAATCTCACCACAGCTTGTATCCATACGTTAAGTTTTGCTGTGGTGTAAACATCACTCCCACTTCCTCCCTTGGGCTTGAGGGTCACATGTGCGTGCACCTCTCCTGCCTACATTCATAACTGTTTTAAAGAGAGAGAGAGTCCAGACCAAGGACATTAAGGACTGGACAAGGAGTCTGTGCTCTGTCTGTAGGAGTGTTTTGACTTCAGTGACTGGGATGTGTTTAAAGAGGTATGTGGTGATGATCTGGATGAGCTTGTGGGTCACATGTTCTGATTCTGCCTTCTGCAGATATATAAAATATATAAAACTACCCCGTAACAAGCCATGGGTCACACAGTCTGTTAAATCTAACAGCATGGTCAAGCATAAAAGCCATTGTAGATCTCAGGTAGTCAAAAAGCTAGCAGCATTGTCCCTTTAGACGGCTTTGACTTTTGAACTAGCAAAATGTTTTTAATCTTGTTTTGATACACTTTAGCAAAAAATAAATATAGGAAGTTAGTCACTAACTTGAAGACCATCAGCAGTCTAATATTGACCAAAATGACACTTGAAAGGTCTTCTTTTCCCTTGAAACAAATAGGAGTCATGGCCCTGAAAACATCTGACAACACTTAACTGTGATCAATATTACACCATATTTTTAATAGGTTCTTACTGTTTTAAAAAATGTCAGTAAGAAAGGGCTGTTCTAGTACACTTACAAACTCATAAGCTAGGTGAAAACCTTTGAAACTGACAGCTCAATGTACACGTGTAGGCTTTTCTAAATTGGTCTATTCGTTTTTTTTTACTTACGAATGCTGCAGATGAGACGTTGTTTATGTCTGATAAACAGCAGAGACACAGATGTTAGACCACATAAGGTTTGCAGGGTGTTGCAATGTTGGCTACAAATCACAACAGGCTCCTCTGCTATCTGACACTCCTCGATGACTCTAAGAGAGAAGAAAAGGAATTGAAGATGGATGGCCTCAGGCTCCCCTTTTGTGAACATGAAAATGCCTGGCTTGCAGTGCAGCTAGAAGTCAGCAGGATGTTGATATTATTCTTTTCCTAACATGTCCAAACAGAGCACCGGTCTCAATGCTCACGCACTGTATTAAATGCTGACATGGAAACCAGTGGCTGCAAAAACCCCAGAGTCATCACTTTATCTAATATGTCTGTGAGGTACTTAAATAACTTTCAGCACTACGTACTGTATCTTGCACAATCTGTGTGTAAAAAAGATACGGATATGAAGCGTAAAAGCATCTCCGTTAATATGAAATGCAATATGACATCATGAAGTTCTTAGTAGTTCTGAATGATAAACATGCATCAACAAGCTGTGATAAAACTAATTCATGTACAGGACAGGGAAAAAGAAGGGAATACAACTACAATCCAAGCAAGGAGGATTTCAGGATCCAAAACTAATGAATCTTACAGCAAGCATAACAATCTAAAAAATGAACAATAGTCATTCCAATCATGTTGGCTTCATTTTTGAATGCCGCGTTTATCCAAAGTGTTTTAATTAAAGGTACAAAAATGTAGTCTGCATTAGAATGTTTACACTAAAATATCTAAAAATGGACTATACCTATGTTATACAGCAGGCTATATATTATTTTGTTGTGCACTTACATTATCTCCAATATTTCCCAAAGTTTTAAAATCCAGAGAAATCCTTAATATTGAAGTTGTAACGGGATAAGCCTTGTCACCATGACAGAAATGACATGTTCAAGTTGGCATAGAAACACCGTATGTAACATTGCTACAAAAAGCTGCTGTACTGTTGCTGTATGTGCTGCTATGAAAAAAAAGAAGTAAATTACACTTGGATACATTAATGGTAAACATATTCTTTTCCTCAGGTTTATTTTGCCCGTTCATGGTAAACTCAGAGTTCGTTTTATTCAGGGATGGTGGGTGGAGTAGCAGAGATAATCAGGCCTGCCCGATTGATTGAGAGCTTCCTATCAATGGAGTTTACATACTGAACCTTTCAGTATCAAATCTGTGTTTTCTGCTTCTTGACTGCTCGACAACAAACTCAAGTTAGTGATTAGCTTCAGGCCAAAGCAGCAGAAGATTTCCTTAAGGACTGGGTAGAGAACAAATACAAAGCTAAACAGTTGGACGTTTATCATGTTGTCAGAAATATGATAGGCTACAATGGCAGTGTGCATAAGCATCTTTTTGCCATCATCAGCTTTGAAGGTTTTGTCAGTAGTTTATTTGCCACTTGTTGCATCCAAGTGGCAAAAAACAAAACAAAGAAGGGATGTTTAACATTATCAAAAGTTCACATTTTGTAATACAATATTTTCATAAATATGAGTTTTGAGAAAACTTGGCCTTCCTTCTGATTTAGTCTTTCATCAACTCTGTTTAAAGTCTTAAAATAGAATAAATCCTAATAGGGCCTTTTATTAATAAATATGTCTCTCTCAGCTGCTTGCAGACGTATCACTTTCAAGTAGTGTTTTCACATTTCTAGCAAATTCATAAATGTGTTCAACCAACAACAAAAACTCCACAAAAGGCAAGTTTTTTTCAAATCATGTTTATATTGGAAGCAACACCAGGCACATACACTTTTACTTTAAGGGAAGGATGTTGATTTAATGAGGCAAAGTCAAATTCAAGGAAATGTACAAATGTGTTGATCCTGACAGTGATTTGTACAAAAGTTGATGGTTGATCTATGAAATCAAACAGTTCAGCTAAAACATTTTCACAGAGAGAAGTTTTTTTTCTGTCAACAGCGACCCATAAAACAACAGCTTCCACAGTCAGCGAGGAAGTCGTCCTTAAAGTGCAAATAAGTAAACATTTAATTTCTACAATCAAAGGTAGAAATTTACTCTTCATGTCCACAACACTCTCATGCACACAGACACACACTGTAAGTATGCACCCATACACACATACACACACACACACACACACACACAAACAAACGGACACACACACACACACACACACAAACAAACTGACACACACAGACAAGCATCCTGTTAATTAACATCCCTGTAGACATAAACAGACTATCCTGAAAAATAGCATGGAAATCACATTAACATCTGTAAGCAGGATGAAATGTTGCGTTCACATGCGGCAAGTTTTATCAAATACCCCCCAGAATATTCTTATATAAGTAGTCATAATAAACCACATGTAATCATGCTCTCTTACGGCGGGATCTGATGTTATTTCTTCAATTAACAGTCATGCCCATTTAATTATTTTTTTTTTTTTTACAAAAACAATAACTTCACATTTAAGAAGAGACAAAAATAAACTGCTGCATGATTTCCATGCCACAACACAGATGTATGTGCACACAGAGCTGGTTTTAGATTTGTTGTCAATTCTGTGTTTGCCTTAAAAACATTTTGAGCATCTTTCACATTGCGTGTGGTCTGATTCATTATTATCACTCATAAACCCAGACTGGACAAATTATCTGGGGCTAGTCCTATTTACTGAGAAATAAAAAGATCCTCTCCGCTCAGCATCTGAGCCTGAAGGGACCTAACGAGGCCTGATAGCAGCAGGAATCAGTTCATCGCCAGCTCACACCCCAACTGTGTGTGTCATTTTTGATTCTGTGTGAAGAACCAAAAAATAATGGATTCAATATGCTTTATTACATATCACCACTCAGCAATTATTTCAGAATGGGGGTTAATAAATCCTGTGTAATGACAGAAATATGTTGGAAGCAGAATTTATGACTCAAAAAATATATTATGGCCAAAATATTGGACTAGTTAAAATAAATCTTAATTTGAAGTAGGATATGAAGCTTCTTGGACTTATTCCTACTTTTCATAGAAATGTTGCAGCAGGGCTGAAGTTGTCAGAGAGACAGATTCAGTTGGGTAAATATGCTAGGGGAATCAGCAACTCGCCCCCTTTTCTCATGCACTACTATTGAGATGCCCTTTTGCAAGGCACTTAACCCCTGGCACCTCCAGTGGACATTGGAAAAATCTAGAAGTTTGAACCTGCAAGAGCACAATGTTTTAGAAACTCGATACTCTGAAAACAGCATAAATGTTTGGTTCAACAGCTCCTGGAACAATGAAATGTTGAATCATGTAAATGAGGTCTTAGTGCCTGCCTCACACTGTAGAGCATCCAGGCAGACACATTATTTACACAAACATGTGGGTCACTGTTAGCTTCTGCCACAATAACATCTGCCAACAGAGGAGGTCCGACTCAGGGTTGAGGTGATTCTGAGGGATATAAGGGGCACTCAGTCTAAAAAAAAAAAAAAAGCAGCACTGACGCAATCACCTCCCACAGAAGTGCAATGATACACTTTTTGATATGTTTTCTTCTCTGAAGCCCCAGGATCGAAGCTCCAGTCTGTCCTCCTCCTCTCGATCATCCTCATCTCCATCGCCTTCCTCACAGAGACTGGGCTCCTCCACAGAGGTCTCCATGTTTGGTGTGGAGCCACTCATTGCCTGAGCCTCTCTGTACTCATAAATGGTTGGGAGGCTGCTGCGTAAACCGAAACGACGTCGCAGGGCCACAAGCAGCGGCTGCGGCACAGTAAAGATATCCACATTGTTACCCAGGTCAACCCAGGCCAGTTTTGGGAACCTCTTAGGATCCTTCACAGCATCTGTCAGGTCTTTCAGGATGGCCATGGTCAGACGGTTTCCATTGAGGGCCAGTATGGACAGTTTGGGCAGGCAGCCGAGCGAAGGCAGCAGCAGCCTTAAGCTTTCGTCCTGCAGCTCGGTGAAGCTCAGGTCAACAGCCGACACTGCGTCACTGCTGCTCTGCAGGTAGAAAGCCACGCGATGGACGTCTCGGCCAGACAGCGGTATGCCTGAGAGGTTCACCACATCACCGGACAGTTTCTTCTTCAGGGTGGTCTTCAGACTATTTGAAAAAGATCAAAAACAAAACACACAAGCGTTGTTAACAAGATGAATCTTGCCAAAAAAAGGCATTAGTAGCAGACAGTTTGAAATATTTGGTCTTTCTTCAGCAGTGGCGTGTCGTTTTCAAACAGGTTGTTAAGACAAACGATCTTTACTTACTGATGCTGAGGTTATTGATTAAAAAGCCTCTGTTATGGGACTCCACACAGTACCACTTATACAGGAGAACTGCAAAGTATGCAACAAAAAGAAACAGCATCCACCAATGGAGTGTGTAGTAATCAATAATGTAAAGTAGAACATTTGCATTTAAATGTGACTCAGTCTCAGTCCCTCAAGTAACAAATTCGCTCAGCCACTGTCAAACACTAAAAAGCACCAGCTGTTTGCAGGTTTGGGGCGTCACGTCCAACTGCCTCAGTACAGACAACCTTCAAAGAAATTAAACAAATATATTAATGACTTAATCAGACAGGAGAAGGTAAAAAAGTAAATTCACCTTCTGTTTTTTTGCCAGATATGTCACCTTTCAACAGGCTGGGGTGTCATTCATATGTCATTATGAAAGCAGGGATTGAGAAGAGACATACATCTTTTTACTGGGTTTAAAAAAAGGTCACTGTGTCTGAAGTTTTGTGAGTGACATATGAATAGTTCACTATTGAAATTTGCAATCTCAAGGGCCAAACATTTAATCAGAAAGCTCCCTAAAAGCTTTATATAGCTGTTGTCCCCTTACATTGTGGACGTTTTATCTGAGACCTACAGCACATTTTAGTTAAATATTTCTGTTGGAGCTCCCCTTAAAGTATGAAGCTACCACCAGTAGCCAGCTAACTTAATTTAGCCAACTGGGTCAAAGTCCAACAACTAGCTTAAAAGCTTCACTTTATGGGGGTGACTTTGTGTTCGGAAAAATGATTTCACAGCTGATAGGGTTATTGAAACCTCTATCATGTCAGTACAATAAAACTACCCCCAGCTGTAAATGAGCTTAGCTTACCAAAAAGTAAAAAAAACAAGGCGAAACAGCGAGCATTTTCAAAATCAAGAACCTCCACAGGTGACAAATTACAATATTTCAAATTAGCAAATTCTAGCAGTGCTGGTAGCTGAATTCTTTTGTACTTCTAATAGTGTGGTTAGTTGTTTTCACTGCTATCATTACTAATGGTAAGCTAGGTTAGCATTTTGCTGGCTGTAGCTTTAAATGTTTTGTAAACACAAGAGTTATAATGTATGCCAACCACAGTAGAAGTAAATAGGTTATGTTAAAAATGATCAAACTTTCCTTTATATTTTTTCAGAGCTCTGTATATGAATTTATTTGAAATCATTTTGAAAAGGCAGGGGGACAAAAGCACAGTTGATGCATGGACAATCACACAGTGGGACAAAACTGAGCTAAGACCAAGAGTGATAGAGGCTAGTGGTCGTTTCTTTCAGCCCAAATGACTTCAGACAAGGTGTGAGAGGAGTCCATTTCAAGGAAAAATACTACTGTTGCTTTCACAGGTGTCAGATTGGATCATTGTATCCCTAGCTGCCTGGGATCGCACTGAGCACTCTGAAACAAAATGTTCCCTTCGTACCAGCTTTGTTAAATATGCATTGGAGAGCTTTAAGTAAGCTCCATGTATGTGATGGCAGCAATGGTGAATAAGAAGAAGCCTGCTGCAGTGCATTAGAAATCCTTTCTTTGTAGCAACATTCAGACTTGGAGAAAGTCATCGGGAGGAATCTGCCAAACAAATGACAATGAGGTGGAAGAGTGGGAGACTTTGTTTAAAAAATCCGACAAACAGTAGAAAAATGTTATGGTTAAGTGGCCTTAAGTTTATCCTCTCTTTGTCTTAGTCCTGTTTGCCTTTGCTCGTCCCTCTGCTTCCTCAGGCACAATGAGGATTATCCATGCCTCGCTCTCTGCTCGGTCTCGGAGCTTTATAAATCGGCAGGCTGCACGTTTTACATCTATCAACCTTTCTGCCTGTTAGGGGAAAGAAAAAGATCTGTCGCACCACAGAGATGTGATTCGAAATATTATTGATTCCTGGAACAGCTCTCTTTGTTCTTTGCCTTTTCTCCCGATTCTGCTCTCTTTATTTCCTGGCCTCTTAATTTTTTTATTATGACTGTTATCCTCTCTCTTGTTCTGAATTTGATCTGCAGAAGCACCTGCACCAAATTTTCCACATATTACTTTGCTTTTTGACCCTGAAACACATAAAAATATCCAAACAAAGGCTGTTAGAAGAAAAGAAACAATGATTGGTTTAAATGCAACCTGTAAAAATGAGCTGCAAATAGCCTTGGAATAATTATTTCATTGCCTTATTATTGTATTATTTTTGCCTTTTACCAGTAGCTTCTAAAAATGCCATTGAAGTCTGTCTGCTTCTGCATTGTTTTTGCACACTCCACCACTCGGCTTCAGAAGGTTTACTGGTCCTCTGAGCAGCTTCTGCACTTAACTATAATGAAACTGATTATGAGCATCGACTTTGGTTCTCTTGGACTTATTTATAGGAGGACTTTCCTTCTCGTGTGTTGTGGTTGTTTTAGTTGGAAGAGCTATTCTATATAATGCAGCTAAGCGCAGCATAAGGGTGGGCTTTAATTTGCCTTTAATGAGACAGAGTCGATGACAACTTCTTTCTTCCTTCTCTGCTGCCTCCTGGCACCGTGGGAGCAGTTCCACCCACAGGTTGCATGGCTGGGGGCACAGCTAACATTACTGAAGCCTCAGTGTTCACTATAGTCCATCAAATGATAACATTAAAAATAACACAAAATGTCTCATCTGGTCTCTCTTGATGTGGCTGCCATGCTCGTAGGCAGTGGTGCATATCCTCTTGGACCATCTCAGACACAAACAACTTCAAAGGACAGTCTACCCGCATAAACATGAGAGCAAGAGAAACAACAGCATGCCCTGCATTGGGACTCATTTAAGAGCAAAGAACTGAGGGAAATCCATTTATTGACATCCTCAGGAGCAACTGATACAACAGTGCAGGAATCTAATAAGAGCTGACTCTCTTGTGTCAAACTATTGGCTGCTAAATGTGGGTTGAGGCAGACTGTCTAATTGCTTTTCATAGCCTGTCTTTCCTCAGGGATGTTGTTAACTTTTACACACTGTACAAGGGTCCTTGCTGTTCTATAGTTATGTAAACCCCAGAGGTGGGAACCAAACATCTGGGGTGTGTGATGTGTAAATGGAGTGCAGGTAGAGAGACCCAGCTTGCAGAAAAGGTCACAACAAAACCAGCGATTGTGTCTTTTAATCATAAGTTGCAGAATCTGTGTTTAGAGATGTACACTGCTGAATAACCAGTGATTGAAGCGCTGTTCACTGCAAACTGTAAGGGACAGAGGTGAGACTGAAGAACAAACATACAGTTTCCTGATGTATCTTGCAGGCTGCCAGTGTTGATGCAGAGGCTTATTCCGAGCATCAGCTGACCAGAACCTACCATAATAATGCACCCCCGACAAATCTGGTACAGCCTTCTCTTTCCACAGCAGAGCGAAAATATACACTATACATTTTAAATTTCAGATAATAACTGACATTTTATTTCCCCCCAATATTTAACCTATGGCAACTAGTGTACTATGGGACGATGTAAAGATCAATCCAAAACTTTAAGATTTGTTAAAAATCTTAGACAAGGTTATTAACTATATTCTAACTGCACACGTGATCTTTGTAGCTCATACTTGCAGGTCTGTTGGTCTGGGCTGAAATGGTTTTTCTGAGGCTGAGCTATATATCATGATAACTTAATTTGTTGTCTAAGAGACTTTACAAAACTTAAAGACTCTCCTCACAAGTAGTTTGTTTCCAACTTTTTAAACAGCTTGTTTACCACTTGGCTTTTTTCTAGGTCCCTTTCCATTTCCTGGCTATCTGCTTCTGTATGTATGTTGTGAAATGATAACTATCCAGTTTGCTGATGACATGCAACTCTATTTATCTGTATATTTATCAAGAATTGCAATCAGCTTGATGTTCTTGAAGAACTTTCTCACTAATATTCTCTGATTCAAATAGGAAATGGAAACTGGAACATTTCCCTTGAGCCCCGTACCAGAGATTTATGATTTCTCTTTGATTCTTATTGTGCCAGCTGATAACTATGTAAAAGATCCTACTTCAATTATTTCTTTGACATCATTTTCTCTATTCTGATTTTCTTGGTAACTAGCGGTTCACCTACATATATGTCCAAAGGCATCAAACTCTAACCAACAGCACCTCTGGCCCTTACTTTTTATCCTGTGACATTGCGTTTGTTTGGTTCATACAAAACTATTTAATGGTATTTAAAAGAAGACTCATTGTGGCTTTATAGGGGATTAATATGTGCTTTGGAGCAGTGACTTTTCCCCCTTTGAATAAAGTCAAGCAAACAGTTTTACCTGTTTCAGTGTTTATGCTTTGATAACCAAAATAACTGCTGTCGCTAGATTAATCTTTTCCAAATAGACATGAGAATTGGAAGTAGTAAATCTTCATTTAAACTTGTGAGTGCAAATAAAAAACGATTAGACAGATTATCAAACATTCAATACTCTTTATAAATCTGTGATTCATACATTTAAATATTGACTTTAGTTACAATAAGCCAACTATATATGAAGTGTGTCTCAACTGCACCCAAGTAGCTCCAGTAAAGTCTCTGAAACCATAGAACAGTGCTTAAAGAAGGAATGTGCAGGCAAAAAGAGAGGTCAAACAGTTAAGTATATTTACTTAACCAACTCTGATAATACTGACCACCATCCATTATTAAATACAACATTAAATAATGTGAGGGGGAAGAATAACCCAAACACTCCCTCTGTCTCTTGATGAATTACTGATTCATGAGAGTAAATGAAGGGGAACATGTAATCTGTGTGGGTGGACAGATTACAAGTTTCTTCTGCAATTTGCTTTTAACTCTCACCCTGGTGGCAGAATATAGAAGAGTTGTGCCATTCTCTCTTTGAAAATGCCAGTATGTTTTAATGTATGACAATGAACATGTTGGCTTGACCCTTTCAACTCTTTTGAAAACGTTTACCACTCCAGCCTTCCATCTCTCTTCAGATTAAGTGTTGAGGGAGTGTTTGGTGTCATTGAAGGGGAAACCGATTAGCTAAGCAGGGAAATTGAGAAACTGCAGACTAATTCTAATGATAAGCACTTAACTTGTGTAACATTAAGAGAAACCAGATTCACTGGAGACTTTCCTGACACTGAGTAGTCCCAGACATGTTTCAGAAAACGAGTGATTACAGAAATCAATGGATCGTCCTTGACCTCAAATAGAGAGGCTGTAATCTTTTCTGGGGATGTACTGTATAGAATCATTGAGATGGAAACAGTAATCAAAGGTTTACCCTTTATTTGTATATAAACCTTTAAAAGAAGAAAAAAAGAAACTTAACAAAAAGAACAGAAACAACAAAAAATGTCAAATAAGTAGAACTGTAAAAAGAAAAAAAAAAGTTTAATGCGTGATGAAAAAAGAGCATACAAGTTCCTAAAATGGTTATTTTAAGACAGACACTAAAGTGTACACAAAGGCATGTTTAATGCCCAACAGCAAAAGCAGACTTCTCTTTTTTTTCCAAAGATTAATTTTTTGGGCTTTTTCGTGCCTTTAATACAGAGATAGCACAGTGGATAGAGTCGGAAACGAGGGAGAGAGAGGGGGGAATGACATGTGGAGGGGGGTCACGGGTGGAAGTGAACCCGGGCGTGCTGCTTGAGATGAGAGTCTCAACACATGGGACGCGCGCCCTAACCATTGCGCCACCAGTGCGCCCCAGCCTTCTCTTTTTTTGTTGTAGATTTGGAGACCTTTGTTTGCTGGACTTTAGGGAGGTGCGGGTATTGAGCCAGATCCTGAACTGCTTTAAAAGTAATGAGTAAAGCCTTAAAATTTTTTTATAATGGACTTGAAGATGCAAATAGGCTTAAACTGAGGTGGTGTGACATCTTTGTTTCTAAGATGTTGTTTAAGAAGCTTTTCTTAAAGGAAGCTTGTTAGCTCGATAATTTATCCAATTTTTTTTGTACAAATAATGTATGCTTTGTATTCATTACCTAAGATCTGATATAAATCAAATAGCATCTCCCTTGGGAGAATAAAATCTGTAACACAAATTCCAATTTACTTCCTGCTGAGCATGCAGAGACAGAGAGACATTCCACTCCTTGCAGGGGAATGAAATAAAAGCACTTGAGAAACATTGGATGTGGAAGCTGCTCCACAGACTCTTGAGATTGGTCAGATTAATGTCTGCTTCATCAACACTTTGGTCCTGACCTGTTTATTCCTTGGGTCGATCTGAAATAGCTTGCCTGTAGGCATGTGTATAAAACATGAGCAGTCGTCTTGCTCAGCCGTGGGAGAGCCTATGAGGGTCTCCTGTACAAATTCATCCTTGAGAAGTAAGCAGCTTGTAAAGAACTGCTACTCTCTTTATTTCTGCGTTTTTCTCTTTTATCTGAGTGTGCCTTCAGGCCTGTGACTGCAGGCTACACTACTGAACATTTCCCAAAACAGTTTGTTTAACTCAGTTTTAGTATCAAAAATGTGACTCAAGAGCCTTGGGACATTTTGGCCTGTGTAAATGAGAATCATTTACAGTCACTCTAAGCTGAAAATGTAGTTAAATTAGCCTCATCTATGCAGCTGTCACAATAATACTACGGTTAAGTAGGATATGTACTGGCAAATCTGAAAGTGGGGATTTCATACACCATCCGGTGTCCTCCAGTTTCTCGAGGATAATAGCACTTTTTCTGGGAAGGAAAAAATAGCCTTGAAGCTAATTTGGATTAAATTTCAGTGAAGCATTTAGCAGCAGGGCTGATTAAGGTTTCCTTCGTTATATGTTGGAAATGGAGCTGCTTCAGGCTGTGCTATGTTCTGACATTGCAGATCTGTCACTTGGTTCTAAGAGACTTTGATTTTCAAGTTTTGGGGAAAGTAGTAATGATGTCAACACAGAGTGAAACAGAAGCTATTAACAACACATTTGCCCTTCGAAAAGAAAAAAGTTATTTTTCAGAAAAAAAGTGAAAATATTAAAAGGATGTTTTAATTTACTAACAGCTAATTCCTTGAAGGTGTCACACACGTTTTGTCATTTGTCTGGAGTGGCTACAGATGTGAAGGTGGAGTTTTAATGAGCTCTGAGTAGGACAGAAAAGGACTCAAGTGAGTGTAATAAATCTTTTTTTAGCTGTAAGCTACTCCATCAAAAAATTCTCATGGGTTATTAAGACATGAATGTTGAGAAAAGATGTCAAGGAAATTACACTTTTTCCTCAACACAAAAAAAACAACATTACAAATGTGTAAAAGTGTACTAAGAGAAATATAAAAGACGGAAAATATGATCTACTTTCTCCTGAGAATAAGATGATCTCACTTTACTACTCTGCTTATCTCTGTTTACATAAACATAACACAAACAGCCCACTATAGATGTGACATAATAATACATGGCTTGTGACAAAAGATAAAAGCATATTTGTTGCCGTTGTGCCAATGGTTATGAAACCTCTCAGTACAGAATGTTCTATAATGCAACTATGCAGCGTGTAAAATGCAAAATGTACTCCTCGGGTGAGCTATAAATTCACCCACCATTTGATTCGATGTGACAAACTAGACGCTTATAGGAGAATTCCGCGACAGAACACATAGAAAACAGTTTGCATTATATAACTGTGTATATCATGGAGGAGTGAGCCTGAGTGTGCCACACTGTGTCAAGGCACAGTTATGAAATCAGCATTAAAATGCAGGGCTTCATACACACACCGAGGGGCTTGATTGTGGGGAGTGATCTGTATCAGGCTCAAAGCAACAAGACCCACAGATTATCAAAAGCACAACAATTCTTGTTTCTGTTATTACCCCGGAGCAGCAGCAGCCTTATCTCAGATTTACAGTTAAAATCCAATCAGTGAGAGGTTAACAGTGGTTTAATCCCTGGAGAAGACACAAGGAAGCCCTGAAATGCAGTAATTTAAAGCAGCGTAACACAAGTTTTAAATTGCTGTTAATAATTAACATGTGTCGCTTTGATCAACAAGTTTAATGGTTGTGATTATTTCATTAAAGCTAGGTCCCGTAAGGTTGAAATGATGGACACTGAGCATCTCTTCCTTCTCTACTTCATCCACCAGCATCTCGGTCTGTACTGTGGGAAGTCCTCAATTATTCATAGACCAGGATGGTGTCTAGATCTTTAAGTCTCTATTAAAAGTGGAGGTCAAATAGAAGTAGATTGAGTGCACGGTGCAGTCAAGTGGAATACTCCATGTCTGAATGGAGTAATGACCAGAGAAAGAAAAACCTTTTCAAAAACCAGACATCTGTGTTTGTATGTGTTTGTCTACGACACAAATGTATACTTTTCTCATATTCTTTTCCATTTTTGTCTGTTTTTTAACCTCTCTTCAGTAGTCAACCTTGTGAGTTACCTAGAGGTCAACCCTGCTGAGTCAGAGCCTGATTGGCCTTCAAGTGCACACCTCAGGGGGTGACTGGGCTGCAGAAATGGGTCATACACTTTAAGTCAGATGACACATGGGTCAGTGTACACGAGCTACAAATGCAGTAAATGTAGTAAAGAAGAACTCTGTCGTTCATTTTTCCAGCTATGTGACAAAGAGTAGGTCTGATTGGAGAAGAGGTGAGATCGTATTATTATTTTTATTATTATTATTATCCTGAGCTGCAGGGAAAAACATAAGCTTTTACTACATGGTAAAAAACCCTGGATCCAGTATGAGACCATGAATGGAAATAAAAATATCACTCAAAGTTTGTCAAACAAACAATTGGTAAATTTTCAATATATGAATGTTTTGTAGCCTGAGTACTCAGGTGGACCCTCACATGTACTCAGAGAACATGCAAACTCCACACAGAAAGGGTCCTGTCAGACACAGACTTGAACCAGGAAACTTATTGCTGCGAGGCGACAGCACTAACCGCAGCACCACTGCGCAGGCCTTATCAGTGCAAAATGTCATGGTTTGCCATTTTAATATCATTGAGTCATTTAACATATACTGTAACCATACATTTTAACCTTAAGGTAGAGAAAATGTCAAGGACAACAAAGATACTAGCCATGAATATCAGTACAAAGTTTCTCAGAAATGCATCATTAAATTGTTTTGCGATATTTCAGACCATGCACCAGAAAGGCAGACCCTGCCGTCTACAGAGCTAAAGACACAAACAAAACTCTTCCACATAAAAGCATATTCTTTGTCTCTTGTTCATACAGTATGTAGGCCACTTGAGACAACAGCTTCATCATTTATTTCTTGTTGCTCACGGCTATTTATATGAAATGTTGCTGGTTTGTTGTGCAAGTTCAGAATCCTAAAAACCTCAGGATTTTTTCAGTTTTACTTTTTTTTTTAACTTGACTTTCGATGAAAAAACCTCTCCCAAAAAGGTGCAACGCTTTCATTTGCTCCCATTAAAAACCTGCATTTCGTTTTAGAATGATTTTGTAGTCATCTATTCCTCCTCCTAGAAAAAGCAAAAGAATATAAATATAGTCACAATTACATGCCAAAAGGGCTTGCAGCTTGTTGTAGAAAAATGGCCATTCAATTATATGAAAAGTGATTTTAAGATTAATTTTAGATTAATTATTTTAGATATGCCCAGGTGTGATTGGACAGTAGAATATTCTTTAATTAGGTCACAGACACACTCAATAGTTCGGACTGCAAAGGTTGAATATGTAGAGCTTTGACAATATTGCTGTGGCCCTGAAAGGATCAAGTCAAAGAGAAGGGCTCAAAATAACAGTGAGGAGGAGAGCTAGGAGGGATTTCTTTAAAAAATGAGAGCAAATGAGTCTGAGCAGAGCAGGAGAGAAAACGCAGAGAGATTTCAAGTGAGCAATTCTTTGGTGATTAGCCGGTGAAAAGCCGCAAAGGAGTCTGGACTAGAAATGTCATCGTTGAAGAGGAGAAAATGGTCATAAGCATCCCCCACTTCACAGATGTCCAAAAAAACTTTCACTCCATGAAGAAATATAGTCAAAGCCAGGATTTCCAGATGGCTTTTAGCTGGCTAATACTTCACAAGGTATGATTCAGAAGTGAGAGGATGATGCCACTAGAGGAAATTTGTTTTTTTCTTGAAGTTTATAAGCAAAGACAGGTCCTTATCCTGCTGATGTTGGAGAGACTTTTTCTAAGCAGACACACTGAGTATAAAAAAGCAGGTCACAAGTGGGTGTTTCTCTGCTTCCTCCAGGATTTCTGTGGCAGCAGAGAATGAATCAACGTTGGAGAATATTTGAGGATGAGGACTCATTGGGGTTGATATGATAACTCTGAGAACTCAGCGGGAAATAGGTTTTAATTTGTTAAATAAGCAATCTAAACAGATTCCTTTAAAATAATGAGGAAGGATGAAAACCTCGATGAAAATAGATGTTCTGGCATCTTTGAGTTGAAAGTAAATTTGGCAACCATGTCTGTAAAGTAGAGCTAATAAGAAAAGCATTGGCAAACATTTCCCCATGTATGGTCCAATTTAAGTAAAGTAAGTCAAATTAATTTTCCAGCACCTTTTAAAAACAGATTTCCACAATAAAAGTTTAAAAGGCAAATCAGAGACACATCAAAAATAGAGAATTACATTAAAGCAGACATTTAACAAATAGGTCTTGAAATGCTTTTTAAAAATGTCAACAGTGTCCACAGTACTCAGTTCTAGTGCAGGACCGATCCGAAGTTTAGGACATACAACCTCAAAAGCACAGTCTCTTTCAACAAAAGTGAAGATGATAAAACATCCAATGCTTTCAAGTGAGGCTGACTCAAGATTTGAAAGACACTTCTACTGAGACCTCTCAATCAGGATTAAGGTATTACAACCCCTATCTTCCTCAAGTCCAAATGTGGTCTTGTATGGCTCCTAAAAACAAGATTGCAACAGCTGAAATGCCAAACTAGAAGCTTTAAAACGGTAGTCAGTAACTGAAGTCATGTAAGCTATACTGTACATCCACTTCTTTTATGTAGTCTAAGGTTGAAAGGGGTAACTCTTCAGAGAAAAGGTGAAGACGCATACAAAGAAAGGTAGGTTTTAATTAAAGCTCAAAGTAGTCTGAGGATCTGGCTGCAGACACTTCAACGTGACGCTTTCTAGCTTACAGAGAGACGGTAGGTCATCTGATGCTGTTTGTGGCTGGGGACGAGCACATTTGAAATGTATGAATGTCTAGCAATCTGAGGAGGGGTCATGCTGATTAAAAGGAGATCAGCATATTAGTAATGTTGAGACAGGCTTTTAGGAGACATGTGATGGAAATACAAGTTGGAGTTAATCAGAATCAGTGAAAATTTTGAAAAAAAAAGGATTCTGAAGGTTGGTCCCTAATTGGGGCTTTGAAGCTTAAATGAAATCTTCCTGTCGTATCCTTGTTTGCATATTGAAGAGGATGAGGCATGTCGAAATTCTTGTTGAAATATCGAGCAGGGTTTATTTTTCATCAAGTTTGACCTTTGCTATATCAAATATGATGTTTGTGGCTTTTTCAACATGTTCATGATGTTAAAAGGAGCAAAATGTAACCCTGACACGTCGTGTTTAAAACGGGTACTGAAGTCCAAATTTTTAAACATTGAAAAGAGCAGTCTCCCTCCTCCCCCTCCTCCGTGGAGTCGATGTGCATGAAGGTTATTATGTGGCCGACACTGACGCTGCATTCTTACTTCTCTCCGTTTTCAAAAGCAATCTCCAATATTTTATCATAGTTTTACTTTTACCACTTTTCTGCTTGTGGATCCTATTAGAAATATGCTGAGCTTTTTAGGTCGGGTAAGATCAGTTATATCTGAGCCAGTTCACCTGCTTGCTTCCATCTCTGTAGCACCGGTTCGTTTGACGTTTGCATGGCAAAACCGAGAGGCGTCCACCACAGCCACGTGGGGTTGCCTGAAAGCTGACTACCCTCTCAAAACGAAAACAAAACCATTCCACACCGGAATCGAAACTTAGGAGGAGGACATACTGGCTGCTGCATTGTCGTCAGAGAAGCCAGCAAATACATAGCATGATATAGTGAGGTCATTTTATGATATCTTACATATTGGTACTTTAAATGTCACCAGATATGTTATTGTGTGTTGCTAAGTTACATATGAAGATCAATTAAAGTGAAATAACTTTTGGAATTCCTGTAGTTTGAGCTGTAGGAATAAAGTCACTTCTGCATGAGGTCTGGGTCAAATATGAAGACTCACACAGACTTTTAAAGCTCACCCACCGCTGATTACACCTGCCCAAACAGCTGTCATACCCACAATTTCTTTCACCCCCGTCCTCAGTCTGCACGACCTGCACGACTGAACATTAACACTTAATCCTGTCAGTGGTTCTGCTGAACGCTGTGTTCTATGCTGAGTCAAATACAACGAAAATTGCCAGATGCACAGATTTTCTTCTATACTTGGAGTGATTTTACTCTCCAAAGCTTAACACGAGAATTCTGTCGTCTTCTTGAACCAAATTCATTTCTTGAAATGCACTGAGGACGTCTGTGATATCTGTTGTAAAAGCCAAGTATCAATAATTTCACTGCAGTAATGACAGGTAATAAAATAGCACTCGCAATTGGAATACAATCTCTTCAAAATGTGCTGCAAGGGCAATTTAATGTGTAATAAAAAATATGAGCTTAATCAATCTGAAATTCAATACCAATTACAATAAAATTAAAACCTCCACTGGGGCAAAACAGTACTTCTCTGAAAGCTGGCACAAGCAGCTGCAGAGACCTAAATGATATTGTTTTGACAGAATATTCACAACAACACAGTCACTTCGATGTTGCAGTGTTATAAAAGCAGAGCAGGCTTGAGTAATAAAAACTTAAATCATGACTTATGTGTTTTTGCAGAATGATTTGCAACCAGTTGCATATATTTCATTCAAATAATTCAATCAGACATGATTGGAGAGCAGACTGCAATACACTCCTCGAATGATCAAATTATCTTTTCACTATTACTTGGAGAAAATGGAAATCCAAGAATGCAATATAGGATGCAGTATTTATATACTGTACACACACACACATACATACACATATATATATATATATATATATATATGCATTTTTCTTTCCTAAACATGAAGAGATCAAATTCACGATCGATACAAAGCAAGGCAGGATGAAAAAGAGGGAAACACATGGTTCTTATCGGCAACCTTGCAGTGATTCCGCCTCCCCCGGTTTTTATTTCTCTCCGTCTGACAGAGTGTTTCCCCAAGAGCCTCGGCTCAAACTGCAAAGCCGCTCTGTGTGGCAACTGTTGAACAAAATGGACTCTCACAAGACGGAGAGAGAAAAAAATCCCACAGGAAACGAAGGGGAGGAAGAAAATCAATGCATCGAAGAGAATTTAAAACAGGAGAAATGGAGGAGTTGGGAGAAAAAAAAAAGGATTAGCAAAGCAGAAAGGTGAGGGAGGAGGAGACAGACTGAGAGAGTTGAGCTAAAAGGAAAAGATCGATAACAGAAAAGCGTTTGATACCATGTAAACTGTGTTTGAATGCATCAAAAACATCCATTTCTGCTCGTTTTAGTAAGCTTTATATTCACAGGGAAAAGAAACAGTAGGGGCTGGTGTCTGGATGCTTGCAGCAGAGGCTGTGGGAGAGACTGAAGCTTGCTAATGAGCACACTGGGAGATTCTGCCTTGTTGTTCTGTTGAGTGTTGTTTCAAAAATATTGCAACCAGGAGACTGGGGCGGGACGTTCACTCCAGCTGTCAAAAAAATCTTTCAATCTGGGTTAATTGCTTGGGGAGAGGGAGCCTCATCATCATGATTAGAGAGGTTTTTTTTTTCTTTCATTACATCTCCACAAATGCACCTGTTACTTTCATTGAGTTTAAATCTTTTTAATTTTTTAAACTGCAGCAGCAATCAATGTCTGTCTGGCTGACCTCTGGTGGCCTGCAGTTTGATGATAGTTGTCCAAGTTCAACTCAACCCAACTTTATTTGTCCCTAAAGGGCAATTGGCTTTGCAGCAAGGCATTAAAAGGATGGACAAATACAAAAGACGGCTCCAGTTTAAATTGTGCAACCATGACCCGTATCTAAGTTTCTTGTTTGTCTCCTAATCATCCTCTGAGACAGTTCAGTAGTAAACATGAAAGCTGTGCTGTAGTGTTAAAAAAGTCTGGGCTGTTAAAGTCTCAGCAAACACATCTTTTTTTGCTCCCTCAGTTGGTGTTAAAGCTGGTGTGAGGCGGGTTTTGCCACCATAGTATCAGGTGGGAATCAGTTTCTGCAGCTGAGAGGCAGGTGTGAAATTAGAGGCACGATGCCATTGGTTAATAAATTTGACATCCCTCGATTACAGTAATACATGACTTCAGACTGCATCTAGGGTTTAGAGGAACACCTTGACGTACCAAGAAACAACTAAAGGTAGAATTTAAGTAAAGACAGAGATTTTTTTCACAGTAATTCATTCACACAGTGAGGGATATATAGCTGTGTGGTGCTTGTCAAATAAGCTTACAGTCATTATAGAAAGTATAATATAAGAAAAAAGGAATAAAACTTATCTTGTGTTTAAACAACCATCTGTCATTATGGTAAGAAATCCTGCAACAAGCGAAAAGAGTGATCTTTACATGAAAAACACCCTCAACCTTACTAATGTAAGGTGCCATTTTTGTAAATCTTCCCCTGGAAAAAAACACCTTTTCTGTTCAGGGGATCAACATGTGGAACGCTATACCTGCAGAGGTCAAACTGGATCCAGACTGGGGTCATTTTAAACTCAAACTGAGTCACTTCTTAAAGAGGACTTGTAGTCTTGTATGATCTTCAGTTTTGTAGTCATTGCTCTTCCTGTTTGACTTTGTTTTATTGTATGATAGTTTATATCCTGTACTGTTTTGTCTGTTTATGGTTGTGCTTGTTTGCGTCTGTTTTATTTGTGTCTATAGTTGAATTTAATGTGTTTTAAGGGCCCGTCTACTGACAGGCAAATTAGCTAATGCTATAAATGCTATAGTGTGTGGCAGTGGTTTACTTGCTCCAAACTTGTCTCTATACAAATAAACATGAAGAAGAAAAAAAGTACAAACCACCAATGTTCACCTTGATAAAGTGAAAAAGTCTTTGTCAGAATTTGTAGAGAGGCTCTTTATAGTTTTATGAATTGATACCTTAAATTACTTTTTGTGTTAACTATGGCGGAGGCTGAGTGTCAGGCAGCTGAGAGGACTCACTTACCAGGCCTGAGACTTCCTCCTGGGCACACTCTGCCTCGTCCACTTAGAGTGAGGGGTCAGGTGGTAGATAAGCTGGCGGCAGATCTTGCTGGTGGACTTGAGGGACTCAGTCTCCTACACAACACACAGGAAGGAAAGGCGTAAGATGAGAAATGAATCTAGTTCATACAACAAAGTGAAACCATACAGCTGTTTTTTTGCATACATTTAGCTAACCCTTTTTTGTGGAGTCATAAAACAAACCACATGAACTGTATATATTATATGTTGGATGTATAAATACTGGATGCCTGATCTCACTTTCTTATTTCCTGCGAACTTGTACTGATTTTCCCACAGTCACAAAGTCTTTCTTTTCCTTTGAATACAGCAGCTTCAAACATTTCCTCCGCAGAAACATTAATTTACTTTCCCTTCTGCCTGCCTCTTTGCTCCATGTCTCGCCTCCCCCTCCTCTCTTTGCTCTCTTCCTCCTCCGTCAAAGCCTTTAAACGGAATGGGTTGTGCTGAGCAGGACAAATCTAATTAATGGTACAACACGACAACAAGACAGAGGCAATGTGGCGAGAGAGGGGGAAAAAAAAAAAAGAAAGACAGGGGCAATTTACCTTAAGGCAATTAAGCATTCCTGCTGTCGCTTCTTTTCTCGGGCGCCCAAGCGAACATGCCTCATAGTTTCCAACATTCAGTGCTGCTGTTTCAACCGTTTGGATGAGTGAGCATCGTGTTGCAGCGGCGCATACTGATTTGCGATGAAGAAAATGTGACTTTGTGGCCTGGAAGTAAATGTACACTACTGTAGCTCTATGAGCATTAATCATGGGTCTGTAAACCTGAGTGCATCAAACTAAATATACAATAGATGAGCTGTCAGAAAGTGATGACCACATGTCATCTCTCAGCCCTCAATATGTCCTTGAATATATAATATAAATAAATGTCAGTCTGGTGGAAAGTAGTGGACACTGAAGCAGCTGCCAGGCCTTAAATTCAGCACATTGCTTCTCTACATCCCCATCACGTCTGACACGGTCTCTGCCACGGGTCGCCAGCCAGTCAGGAGAACATGCCTGCCTCTTTTCTCCCGTCCTCCTGGGCTTTCCTCGCCAAAGCAAACAGCGATAAGATTAGAGTTTCTTACAGGTGATTATCAGCTGGACTCGGCGAAAGAAAACTAGAACACTTTATCTTGAGGCAGTTCATCTTTTCCTTAAAGAGATAACTGCAGACTGAAGATAAGTGCAATGGCTGTCGGCTCTGTGTTTTACAGCCACTCTGAGACACACTCTGGTGTCCTTACCCTCCTGATATCTGAGTTTGCAATGTAATTTGAATTCTAATATCTGATTTGTATGCCACAATACAAGTGGATGAGCTGACTCTTGATAAATCGTGATCTAAATCTCGAAGGAATAGTGCTTTGTTACATTGACATTATGAAGCCAAACAGAAATCATATACTATGCATAAATGAAAAGGTTTTCTTATTGATTCACTAAAAATGTAGGGCTGTAATTTCTGCGTTCACAAATAATAATAGCATGAAGGAACATTTGAAAGCATCAAAAATCTTTAATTATTTACACCTCTTTGTGTAAAATGAGTCTCCAGTCGATCTTTATATCTCTGGACTGTACTTTGATGGACTAAGTATTGGGGTGGTGACATGGGCCCAGTAAAAAATGGACATAGGCACCATAATGTCAATCAATTCTTTGTAAACTGCCTTTTTGAATCTTTGAGTTTGGCATTTGTTTTCACCACCAAGTTTGTTTTCTGTAGTCAGAAGTGATCATATTTGGATGACGTGGTAGCACCGGATAGGAGCCATGGTCCTCTGTAAAGGTCATCTATCCAAAGCATATTAGTCTTCACTCATGGCTAATTCATTAGCTGAAAAATAAGCCTGTTCATTTTACTTCCTGTGGTGGTTGTTTAATCGAGTAGTTAGTGGACTAAAGAAACTAACTTTGTGAAATAGAGCATCTTAAAAAAAAAAAAAGAAAAAAAAAAGACAAAAGGCAATGGAGAAGTGTATGCCTAACCTGCTTCACCTTGTAAGTGTGAAGTTGCTACAACGGTGAATGGAACAAATTATCTTCAACTCACCTTCTCTACATTTCATTTGTGGGTTTGCTAGCTCATATGTGCATTCCAAACAATCTCACTGTCACTTTTCATTAAAAGAAGGAGATAGCGCTACCTGGTGACATAGCTATGGCTTATAAATTAGCATTTTCTTACCACTCGTTCCTCCCCAGCTCCTCTCTCTCAGCCATAGTGCAGGGTAAAGTTTTAAATTCATGCCTTCAAATGAAAATAGTACACTACCACGACAAAAACAACAACAACACACCCGCCCTGCTAAGATTACCCTCCTCACACCTCACACTCGCAGCACCAACTGGACTCCAGCTTCACCAGTTAGATCCCATTTGCAACCTGTACGATTCCTCAAAGATCTCTAAATGATGGCGTCAACCCCATGATGCCCCATAATCCTCTGTGCACCGGAGTCTGTGGCCCTGACCCTGTTGACCTCAGACTGATCCCTGCTGGTAACTTGCCCACACTTTTCAGCATGAAGCAGCCATGACAGATAATCTCATACACCTGCGGGTCTTGAGCACAGATGCTGCCTGTTGGCCACTGAGCTAAAAGGGCAGAAGGGAGAACAGACCACAGGGTGCCACTGCAGAGCCAAATCCTGACCCAAAGTCTCCCTCAAGCCTTTTAACTCACCCCTCACCTATCCGGAGTATGTAGGTATCCACTTTATAGCTGGATCAAAACATCAAATTGATCTATTTTAGGTCAAGTTGTTGGAAGTTTGTCACTTTGTTTCTGCTGTTGTTTTTGATGAATGATAGAAAAATGGTTAATCTAATTCTGAATCATTTTTTAAAAAAGGAAAAGTTTTCTTAAGTACACTTTGATGAGTAAATATCATTGGCCGTGCAATAAACCCCTTTAACTACAAACATGTTTTTTATGCTTTGGTTTATGTATGGGTTAAATTAAGGGGGTCGTGTATAAATCAATAAACTTCATACATGATCACAGGAGTGTTTGTTAACATACAAAGAGCAATGCCAGCTGGAACGTCTCTAATTTTCTGCTAGGGTTATATTTCCTATAGTACAAACATAAAAGAGGTTTCAAAAAAGGGTTTCTACAAGATCAATGTTCAAATAATTTGCTGAGTCAATAACCTTTCCCCTTTTAAACCTGGTACAGATGGTGAATCTGGCAATAGTTTACAGGATCCTCTCGCATTCAAAGTTAATATGTCATCGAATGCTAAGCACATTACACAGAACCAAAAATGCGTAGTGATCTAATATGCTAATGGTCAAAAGAACTGAATTATCTTTTCCCATTCTTCTTAGTGCTTGTTGCTGTGTTTGAAGAAGGCAACCTGACACTTCAATGCTGCTACAACAGCATGCCAACAATGTGACACATGCACTTCAGCAGGGCTAATAAATGCGGACGCTCTGCAGCTCGTCTCTCTGGTTCATGTGCTGTTAATTAACGTGAGGTGTTTTGTGTTCGAAACAAAGAGCGGCTGTTTCATAATTCATGAATGTAACAGTTAAAAACCGACATGAAAAAGCTGGATTTTTACCCTTTTTGGACACTGAAGGTCCCGTGCAAGACTGAGCAGCAGCTCATGGGAAATGGGGTCCACCAAGTTGAGAAAAGCAGCATTCTTGTACAAAATGTCATTGAGGGACGTTCCCTGGAGTCCCAAATCCTGAAAGAAAAGATAAGAAAGGAAAGTGACTCAGTTTACCTCTCACCAGAACTTAAATGTAGTTACAATTCATTAATTATTTGCCGAAAAAACACTCATCTTGATGTTGCTTGATTTAAAATTCATGAGGCATTTCATGGCTATTTAGATGAAATAGATTATCATTTTCTAATAGCTGTGATCATGACCCTCTTTCATCCTGCCCTCTTATCACACTGCAGCTGATTGGGGGTTTGCCATTAAGACTTGGCTGCTAACATCAAATGGTTTCATTTATATCTGTGCATATACTGTATGTGTGTTTTCAGATATATCTGTGGGCGTTGGGATTAAGGTTGAAGCAATCTAAAAATGAAGTTGTCTTTTTTAAATTTTATTTAACGTTAATAAAGAGAATAAGGTTTCATTTGCAGGTTTTGGATGTGTTTTGTCACGCAGGAGTTTCTATCACAAGAAGGGAAAAAAACAACTCTTACTCTGAGAAAAAACTTTTTGATTCCAGTTTAATGCGTTTATGCCTTCCATCTTCAATTTTCAGGATTGCAGAGCAGGACACAACATGTAATCTACATCATCTTTTACTCATGAACAAAGATGTACACAGTAGAAAGCTACATCCTCAGGTAATGCTTCAAGTGCTGACGTGTCATTACACAGTTTGAGAACTAACATTTTCAGACACATCAAATAGTCTCAGCGGCATGCAGCATCCCCCGCATTTTAAAGGGAAGATACTAGCACTCACACAAACACACGACAGAAGAAAAAAACCAAGAAACAGCAGGGAAGACAAGAAACGGCGTACATGAAACAAAATGATGAGAAGATGAAAGGTTAAGAAGAAGAGGGAAGATCTTCAAAGAAAATTGCCTTTTTAGACATAAAGCTGCAATTCTCACTTAATCCAAAACAACTGTAAGAAGATGATTTCCCCCACTCAAACATCATGGTATACCAGCAACTGAAATACTGCAACTTAATCAAAAAAACAAACAAACACAGCAAACATGTTTCACTGGACCTTAATCGTCTTGCTTTCAGCAATGCTCACTTTATGACATGTAAAAGTGAACAACCAGAAGCTGTGGGGCTGAAGAGTAAATACTGTCAGCTTTATTTGAACTGAAAAGCTTTTCAAACAGCCGGCTGGAGGTTGAGACTGTGTAAAACATGCTCTATACGGCTTGACAGCTCTAATACTTCGGGGCACAGTGGAAGCAAAGAGGAAAACTCCCATCAGCATTTTCTCCTCCTCCAGCTTTTGGGTTGATTTATTACAGCTGAGCTCTGTGGGATTCCCTGACGCTGGACTATCCTCCAGACCAGCTCCCTCTTCAGTAAAACCTCATTTAGTCAAGCTGAAGGCACCACATGTGTCCATAAATGAAAGCACAAAGTAATCTGAAGATGATTTCATTATGATGATGTGTCTTAAGCAGCTGCTTTTTGGAGCAGCTCTAAGAGGGATTCAGAGCTAAAATGTGTTTTAAAGATCTGATACAGGGGATTAGTTTGACTGATCTTGATCAGAAAAGCATGAAATGTCTTCCTATTTGTGCCTTCAGATCTTGCTACAAATGTCCTCTTGAAAGCTGCATATCTAATCTGACATACGCCTTGTCACAAAGAGTCTGAATAAACGGATGTGCACCGAAACGCAGGATGTCATCCCACACATGCAGTTCATTAGAATCCAATTAAACATATTTCACAGTGTGACAAATCCAGTCCCACAGTTTCCTGCTTCAGTGTACGAAACATGTTGGGACTGTCAGGTAACAAACCCTCCAACTCCTTTTTATTTTATTTTACTTTTACTTGACTTGTTGTGACCTTTAGAGCAATCACCCAATGCTGTTCATGGTTGTCACATGAAAAAGTACTGAAAATCTGTTTCATCTCTGAGAGGCGAATGCTTTGCCAGCAGCAACAAATGTTTGGTAAGGATATCTGACAAATAGGACGAGGTCAACATGTCATCTTAGTCAAATGTGAAATTGCATATGAATGATGGTCTTGTCTTTCACACTAAACATGCACTTAAAAGAGCAATTTGTTCATACTGGTGCATCAGCAGACTGCCGAACATATTACGATAACTGTCTTAAAATGTTCATTTGGACTAAGTTAAGTTTTATTAAGAGTCATTGACTATCAACAAATTCTCCAAAGTTCAGTCTTTGAATTAAATATTACGCTCTGTCACTCCAGCACATACATTTTTATATTTTATTAATGTTGCAGCTACATGCCCGAAACAATGACTAAAAAAACTTGACAAATCTCAGTTTATAAGGAGTATACCAGAAACTCATTTTATTTAAAATAGTAAGATATCAAGGAGAATATGCCCATTACATGTTCCTAATACGTTAGTAGAGAAAATAATATTGCTCTCATGTCTGTATGGTAAACAGACATGAGAGTAGGCATTGGCAGGTTAGCTTAGTCTAGCATAAAAACTGGCATTTCGTTGGTTAGCATCCTTTGAAAGACCCAGCCTTCCTAGCCTGTGTAGACCGCTCAAGCCGAACTGAAATAAGACGGCATGGTCTACGGAGAATTTCCTGTTTGTGTCACCAACTGTCCCCGCCCTTACCCTGTTGCCTAGCAACCTCAAACTGCACCAGAACTAACTCATTTATGAAGACCATGAGACCACTGCTCTTAATCTTTATGAATGAATGAACAAACGTCAAGCAAACATTGAAATGCGTTCAAACTAGACAAGACTCAGTGATTTACTAAGCTATACATATATTGATTCCTGTTTGATTTCTGACATTTTTTGGCTTTGTATTTATTTTAATTTATAGTTTATCTTCATTGTGTTTGGTTCTTATCAACTAATCTTTAGATGTAATTGTGAGATTTATGCCAATTCATAATTGTAATGTCAGATGTTGAGTATAAATAAAGGTTTAGAAAAAGGAAAAGAAAGAGCTGGCACACAATGAATCTGTTGTATTCAGCTAATATGTTTGGCCAAGAAGAATGCGATAGATCCTTCGTTGGCCAAGGAAATAAGGACACATTTGAATGCCACATTGAAAGGAGCCTTCAAAATGGGACATCCTTCACCACATTGAAGTGATGTAATTGGCCTTCTAATGCTGAAGGATGCAGCCCTTAAATAGGGACATACTGTAGCCTCCATGCTAAGCTAAGCTCAGCTAACTAGCAGCCGAATGCTGCTTTTTACCAGACACAAGATTAACATCAATGTATTTTGAAACTCTACCACAACAAACGAAGGCAAATGTGAAACTAAAGTTGCCACATTTATTTTAGCCATGAAGGCACTGGTGTTACATACATCTTGGTCTACTTTACTAATATGATCTATTCATTTTCTTTACTGCTCATCCTGTACGGGGTCTCAGGGGACTGGAGCTGATCCCAGCTGTCATTGGGCAAGAGGCAGGTTATATAAAGCCAATAAATGTCAAATAAGCATGTCTTTGAACTGTAGGAGGAAGTTGGAGTCCCTAAAGAGAACACAGGCAAGGGGAAAGCATGCCGACTCCATGAGAAAGGTCCCTGTCTGGCCAGAAATTCAAACCAGGAACTTTTCCTGTGGGGCAACAGCGGTAATCATTAGATTTATCACCGTGTTGCCCTTGTCTACTATTATTCCCCATATTTAGCATGTATAAATATGTTTACATTAAAGAATCAGGATGCATTCTTGACAAGAATCTTAAACCTTAACCCCATTCGTATTTCTTATTTTACTATTTAACACTGGATGCCCGGTACTATGAGTCAGAAGGCACAGAATTCTGACTAGAAGTTATACAAGGTAAATTAATTAAGCAAATAACACGTGTGCTGAGGAAACTGACCTCAGACTTCAGAAAGGTAGTTCATTCACTACAGAGACCACCTTAATTAGTGCCTTTTCCACGGCTGCACATTGGTTACTTAGTGTTCGGGTTGGGGAGCATAATTGATACGAGCAGTTGCTGATTCTTTGTTTACTAATGAATATCTAGAAGATCCCAAACTAATTAACTTAATGGCCCAGAAGGCAGATATGGGGTGGAGATACAGTGTGGGGGCGCTGGTGTTATTGGTTTCCCGTCGTAATGACTCCCTCTAAACAGACATGTTCCCGCATCTATCATCTCAAGGTGATTATCTCCAAATCCATCCGTCTCTGAGAGGAGAAGGCTGCTTCACTGCTTAAGAGCAACAATAAGAAATCTCCTGCCAGGTTTTTTTTTTGTTTAAAGTGCTGAAGTATTGTTAGTCAGACACTTGGCTCAAACCCCAACAACATACAACAGAAGCAGTGCTCTGGCTTCACCTCAGCAAGAGATGGAGAGTGTATTCATGCTTCGTGAGCAGTTCAAATGCTGAGCTTCGAGGAAAGCTGCCCCTGCTCACGACCAACAAATGCACAAGTTGATCTTTAAAATATTCGTTCTTATGAGATATCACAGACTGCAGGAGGACTTTAATCAACCTGGACAGACATATTGAGGTCTTAAAGGAAGCTATGCATGAGTCATATCCCTCCTGCTTCATACAAATATGAATATGAATGTTTACAATGAAGTATAAAGCTTTCTGCAGAGAAATATAGAGGTATAGAGGTAAATCCGTCTTAAATGCAGACACCCACAGCTTTTCCTCAGCGTCGTTTTTCTGCTTTAATCTCCACACACCTGTATAATTTATTCTATGGTAGTATACAGATGGGCAGGGAGTTTTCGTGACAGGGATGCCCTCTTGATCAGAACTGCTTTTGTCTGAACTTCGAAACTGTGCTCCTTTGATCCGTGCACATACCAGAAGGCAGAGGAAAGCTCAAGCTGAGCTCTAAAGTCTGTTATTTTCCCCTCCTCTCTCTAGTTAGGATACATTTTAAGAAAGTGAGGATTAAGCTGAGCAAGGTGCTACACAGGAAAATGTAACGGATGTAAAATGAAAAAGAAAAAACCTCACTAACTTCTAGTTGAGAGCTCTGAAGCTGATGACAATGAAGTGTTTGCATAATGCTGTGAAATGGGGCCATATTTGATCTGTTTAACAGCAGAACTGAGTTTTTATGAATGGCTTCTTCTTCTTTTGTATTTGCAAAATTCACATTCTCTTTTATCGTTTATCAAACCCTCCTTTGAAAAGGAACGATTGAACAACAGCAGAAGAAGAAGAAGAACAGACATGACTTGCGGTGCAGTTATACAATTTATAAACCTGAATAAAATAACCTGTTTCCAGGAGTCTGTAGGTTTGTAAGCTGTGAGAAACAAATATTAAGGCATTTAATCAAGATTTTCACAACTTTTCATTTACAAAGCAATATCCATCTGAGCAAGTCTTCCTTTATTTGTTTTTTTATTTCGTTTTTTGAAAAAGGCCAACACATAATACACTCAGTGTTCTGTGTTTATTGGAGCTGATTGAATATTCAGATCATGAACTTGCTGGCTTCTTTCCCTCTCAGACAAAACAGGTGGTTGATTCAGACCAGACTCTCACCCACTGAGGCTAAAACCTCATTATAAACTCTCCTTTTCCCCCTCCGAATTATAAGCAGACGGCGACAGAGTAGGCTCAGTATTTGCTCTTTATGACAGTAAGGCTTCCTTTAATGGTAACATTTATTTAAAAAAAAAATGGTAAAGGATTAAATGCCTTTAACTTTTAAAAATTGACTTACACACTGACACCTGCTGACACATAAAAAGTGGAATATCATTTGTTTAGCTGTGCTTAGCTTTATGATGCAGACAACACTCCTAGGCTAGCTCATACAAGTGGAAATAAAAACTCAGCAACATCATGTTAAGCACAAGTTGAGCTAGACAAACTTGTTATTGTTTCATAACTTGCAGATAAACGATAATATGCCTTTTAAAGGTGGATTTAAACTAACTCGTATGCAACCCACTCAGTGCGTCAATTAAATTAGTTCCGTCCTTTATTGACCACATTTAAGGTAAGAGCAAACACTTTTAAATCAACTCGGTGCATTATAGAAATGTAAGTTATCACCTTTCTCAGGAGTTTTAGCACTTCGGCCGCCTGCTCCGTCTTCTGCTCCCGGAGAAGCCGCTGGATGTCCCGGATCCAGGCCACCCGGCGGACGTACGGGCTGTGGTTGGTTTTCCGCAGCATCCCCGGGAGCTTGTCGGACCTGAGCATCAGGGAGGTAAACAAGAAGTCTCTTCTGTCGCCACTTCTCTCGCTTTCCACCGGGGTTTCATTCCTCTGGCGTCTTCTCTTTGACAATTTGCTTTCCAAATCGAGACTTCTCTGCCTGGTCAACTTAGAACCCATCACTCCTGAGAGGATGTGTCGAAGCAGGTAGTGGAGAGAGGGATTTCACAACATGCAGCCAAAACATCACACTTTCCTTGTAGCGAGATAAAGAAACACTCATGTAACCTCAGCAAAAGCAGTGTATGAAAGTTTTAAAGCTACTCCTGAGTGTAAAGCAGCACCGTAAACAATGTGTACGCGGTTTCGCCGTCGTCCCCCTGCGTTCATCCGTCCATGCACTGCCTAAGCACTCTGGCATCCTTTGCTTTACTCAGAGCTCGTGCGCTCCTCAGCCAATCAGATCGTGTTTCTCCGCACAGCCTGAGACTGAGAGGCATGGAGGAAACTGTTGGCAGCTTACATTTCTTATTGACCCCACAGCATAACGCACAGGTGGTTTACTTGACGCGTAGTCAATAAGAGAAAGTAGACTTATCTACTGATCGAGTGTTTTCATAAGGTCTTATGTAACAGTTGCGTAATGTAATAATAGGTAGATAGATAAATAGATAGATAGATAGATAGATAGATAGGTGCAACACTTAAATGTATTAAATGTGTTGCTTTGGATTGCATTACATATTAAAGGTATTCATATTGATTTGTCACTCCTGGGGATCATAGGTATAAGGCTCTGATATAATTTGAGCGCACACAGTGCAAGTCACAAAATCTTGGTGCTGATTCAGATTTTCAAAAACTTTCAAAAAGTTTGCAAGCCTATACTTATTTCATAACTTATTCACAGAATACATCTGGACTCCAATCCTCTTGAAGTTTTTAAGAAATGAATATTACACTACGGGTAGTTGATGAAGCAGGAGCAGTCTGCTGATTCTGACTAATAACTAAAACGGCCTTGTTTAAATTGCAAAACAGTCTCTAACTAAAGTACATCCATCAGCTATGCAGACTGCACACTCTCAAGTTATGGGAGTCCATTAAATCAGCAATAGTATTGATTTAGTCCAGACAGATGGGCTCGTAGACAGATTTAATCACATAAGAAAAACATGACTTGTAAGAGGCTTTAACAATTTACGACAAAGAGAAGAGTTTGTCAATCTAATGAACAACAACACAGCACCTGAACTCTGTGGATTAATTGTTTTTAAACCTTTATATACACTACCTCGCTTCAGTAACTAAACTCCTGTGTGTCAGTGGAGAGTGACATCACTGTTGGGTGAGGATATATCTGCAACAGACTGTTTTTGACAATCCATCCCGAAAAGTTATTTTAATAAAGGAAGATTTGAATGGGGGGTAATTAAATTGTCAATGAGGAGCTTGTTTTATCCATCAGTCCGTCCATCCATCCATCCATTGATTATCAATCGATTCATATTCATATATTGACAAATAACAACAAAATGTATTAAAACATGTATATCTAGTGGGTCTAGACAATACTCTGTAATATTATATAAAAACACCTAATTTTAACAGTGAGCAAACACTTTGTAACAGTGGCAATGAAAGACTTCAACAGGCAGAAACCTTGAGCAGAACCAGACTAGTTAGACAACAGAGACTAAAAAGGCCCCTTTCACATCAGCACCGCACTGAATTATTTTAACTTTCTTCCAGGAGGTGTGCATGTGTGTATGCAAAATACTGAATCTGTTCACCCCGACTTTAGGCAGAGTATTTCCTGCAAGCCTCCAAGTAGCTGATAGCTTATGAGGTAATAGTCTGGAACATTCACAGAGACCTTGTGGGCAGAGAGATGATGTTGTTTTGTCATATTATGTTTTCTACTAAGCGTTTGTAGTGCTGAAGCGTTTTCATACATGTTGCAGTGATATCAACCCAGAAACAATCACTATTATAAAGACTCCTCCTACTGCATGCTATAGCCCCCCCCCCCCACTAAATCCCATGGAGTATTTTGTGCTGTGAGAGCACATCTGACTTGCAAGAAGACAGAGCACAAAAACTCAGGTTAAGGCACTCATGAAATCATTAAATATAAATATGATTTTTAAAAAAACTGGAATGCACTGCAGTGGAATAATGATAACAAGGGGCTTAAGCAAGAGCGATGACACAGTGAGATGACATGCCTACTTTGCTACCTTCTTAAAGCCTTTAACTTTACTCACCGTTTCTAATACAGTGACATCTTGTTAAGTATGTAAAGCTCCTGGTAAATCTTTATGTGGTAAGGTTGACAGATTTCTTGGGACAGAGTTTTCCAATCCTAATCTACCGTCAGCCCTGTGGAATATCTGTGGGCATGAATCCTTACATCACAAAAGAAAATGCCACACGAGTGTGATAAATTGTATCACCTCAAAAACTACATGCAAAGCCATGGGAACATCAGCAACCTTATGCTAGAGAAAAGAGTAAGACTATATTTGTCCCCATGTGCCCATTGCATTTCCATCCATCAAACTCTTTTTCCCAGGGTCCATAATGCGTGTAAGTTTTTTTTTTTTTTTTTGTCCCTGTTTTTTGGGCAAGTTAAGGTTAGTTCATGTAACGTCACCTAACATTATTTTACCTCACCGGTCTAATGGCATTGTTTTGTAAAGTAACTTCACATCACGGTACTCTACAAAACAATACGATAAGACTAGGTAAGGTTAGGTAATGATATAAAGTTGCATTACTTTATAGAGTTTTACTTTGATACAGTTCAGTCAGTGCAGTACAATTCCTTATAATATGATACAAAATTGCATGATATTGTATATTATGGTATGGTACAACCAAATACAAAATGGTGATATATGGTTTGGTACAATACGATGTGTACAGTATAATACAAAACACTATCTGTAAGGTAGTATCACAGCAAGGTCTATATTGAGTCATTCTAGCTTCTCTTGTGGATTTGAGCTACTGTTAAACATTTAAGGCATTCTTTAGAGATATTGAGTATTGGAGGACAATGGTCAAGGTTTTTTTTTACCAGAGATTGAATTATTTAAATTATTTAAAGATTCTTGCCTAATAGTGTTGTGGACTGGTTCATGTGAAAGCTGCTTTGTATTGCTGACTTGCTGTAGAAGCACTTAACAGTCCAGACTGGTCTTTCTCAGAGGGATGCTTCAGATCACACCATCACACCAGGAAAAAGAGGTTTTCCTGAAGATGTTTGAGGGATTTTAAACTACTCTCTGACCTTTTCCCAGATACATGTAAGGGACTCTGGGATGATTCTGTGCACAAGGTGTCGGGGCTGACAGCCAGGAGTACACATCACATGGGTTTTTCAGTGACCTTGCGTAAATGCCGACAAATGAAATGATTTACAGACTGACACAGACAGTAAGTTGTTGTCGCTCCACCACAGTGCAGTTGCGTCGTATATCTTCAGGCTCTGCCATGCATTGAAAGTAATTGTGTTTACAAAAGAAGTAACGGACAAAATGATGTAAATGAATAGTAAAACAAGACGGGACATATTAAAAAGCCACAAGAAGAAAAAGAAGAAAACTTGAAAACTGTGGATGGTTTTGTTTTCCTTCGGTGGACAAAAGAAGAAATCAGCAGAAAACAGCGGTTGGTTTAACAGATGTAGTTGCCTGCAGACAACTTAATATTCAGCTTGAGGTGTCACTTTATATTAAAGTGAGTGCTACAATATATCATCCACACTGATAGACACTTGTTTTGTATCCAAAACTTTATTTAAATCAACTTCTTTTATTTTAATATTTGAAGTCCAGGCTGAGTTTGAGGCTTTTGTTGGCCTCCTGTGAATAAATGTAATTCTATTGAAGCACTGCATAAGTTTGTGAATCAAACAAACGCACAATCTGTTTCTTATCTATTTTTTTTTCTTTTGAAGGGGTTAACCATATTTTGTCAGGTTGAAGATGAGTGCAATATTTTCGGACATGCCATGGCAGTTTCTGATGAAATGGATGGAGCTACATACAACTAACAAACTTTGGGTATTTTGTACAGCTGTGGAAACACAAACATTAAGTGTTGGTGTTAACACAGCTGCCACTAGATGTTTGGCACAAAGGCCCAATGAATGAAAATACACACTGTGTTTACAGAGACTCCTTGCACGGAGCATTCACATTCCACTACACAGGTCACGTTTTTTTTTTTTTGCACATTTAAAGCTAAAAACCATACACATTTATTGCTTTATTTTGGAAGTGAAACTCTGTTAGCCTGAATTAACTTTAACCAAAACACATTCCTCACATTTTAGGAGGAATCAAATTCAAGGCTGCCTCTGATTGCCTTAACATACCTGTCATGCTTGATTTCCTCAAGGTTATCTGAAACCTAAACAAATGCTAATTCTCTTTGAACCATTTTATTGCCCGAGCAGCGTTACCTGAGATAACAAGCCTGGGGCCGCCATGTCAAAGTTGAGAAAGTCATCTGTCTCGTGCCTGGCAGCTTATTTAACTGGACTATTTCACACTGTCCCCCTGCGGTTTGTTCTTAGTGTTCTCCGTCCCCTCGTGGCAGATGTGACCGTCTCCCTCGCAGCCCCGAAGGCCTTCATCGTCTTGGTGAGGAGGCACTTTATTTTAACACTTCGATATAAAAGGTTTTAATCCATCATGCAAAAAGAACAACTTTAAAGTGTTGCATCATAGCTGTAAGAAATGACCCCGCTCAGGCCTACTGTACAGTTTTATGTGAATGTTGACTACCTGGTGTCAAATTTCACATCCTTAAAATGAACCAGCAGCACACTGAGGCTACTGCTTTATAATCTTTGTCTCAGATAAGTTTTAGTACCACTTTAGATAAAGAAGTCTTCATTGTATTATGAACTGTTGTTGCCTTACATTTTCAGGGTCACACATTTGCTCTGTGGTGTTTTAGAAAGTGATGTGTAGATTGTGTACGGATGATTCATTATTTCCCTGCATAACTTGAACGCTGTCATGAGTCTTTTCTTCTGTCTCTGTCTGCATTTTTTTTCTCTGCTCTTGGTTGCTCAAGATAGGTGATTTATGATATGTTGGGTTAAAGTTTAATGACTTTTGTCTGAGTTACGTATCGAGAATCACAAGTAAGCCTTTACCTGGTGCTGTGGTTCGTGGTAAACACTGAGCTGCCTGCTGCTAAGACCCCTGGAGAAATCAAGGTTAGAGAAAATTATTTTTTTGAAGGTTCATTTAATTCATGCAGGTGGTTCAATACTGAAACTTAATCATCAGCGTTTGTATTCAATTTGTATCCAAGTATTGGTTTAAACAAACAAAAAGACCTTTTAATTTGTAATCCTTTAAGTAACTTTGTCCTTTGAGATGTGAACGTGGTGACTTTTTACAGAAAATGGTCTGTGGAATATAATGTTTAATGTTTATAGCTGTGAAACTGCTTCATATCACTTGCATGTTATATAATCTGGACCCAGTGCTTTGACAGACCAAAGAATCTGCATGACAGTAGTTATTAATGTACAGTATGGAGACCATGGGAAGTACTACCCCCTTAAATACTCTGTTTTTTCCTTTTTTTTCTTTGTCTTACTGGGAGCTAAAGCACAGGCCAGGGATTACAACACAGAAAAGAAAATCAAGTAGAAAAACAAAGCTGTGTTGTATGATTTAACTTAACTTAACTATCATGACAATGTAGATATTTATTGGCCGTAAGAGTCCACAATGCACATAAAAAAACCTGTTATTTGTTGGGAGCAAAATGTTTTAAATGAGCATTGCAGCAAAGGTATTTTTCAACTAAAGACTTGAGTTATGTAACTTTTAAATGAGTAGAGCCCTCCATTCAACTAACCTTTGGTTTAAGATTCACAACATTGTAAACATAACCTCAGTACCATGTTTTATTAAATACATTTAAAAGTCTTGGCCTTATTGGTAAGCAATATTTAACAAAACAAATCTTATTGTGTCTTCTCTTTAGCTTAGTCTTTAAGATCAAACATATTTTCCTTCTGTTGGTCAGTATAGTTACTAACAAATGTATTACTGAAGGCCTGAGCTGAAACTGTAAATGCACATTTATTTTAACTGACAAAGGCCTCAGCCCTTCCAGGAATCAGACTGAATGAAACCAAAAGGTTGTTTCCTCTTGTTGCATAATGTTTATCAGGGATCAAGAGTGCCTTGTAAATATGCACTGTGTTCTGACGACTGAAGCTACTGATTTAAAGGTCACATATTATAACATTTTTCAACAAGTTTAAATAAGTCTCAGAGGTCCTCAAAACATGTCTGTGAAGTTTCTTGTCAAAAATCCACGTTGATCCTATATTTTATCATCCCTATAAACCTCTCTATATCAGCCCTGCTCAGAACAGGCTGTTTCTGTGACTGTAGCTTTAAATGGAACTGAGCTGTCTGACCACACCCCTTTTGGGAAGGAATTGGGGGGCTTGGGGTTTCTCACTCCATGCCCAGTTGTTTACTGTGGAAAGGCAGATTCAAAGGGAAATGCAAACACATAGCTGTGGGAGTGTCACCCACATAGGGGGAGTGGGTTACTGCCCTTTGTGATGTCACAGTGGGAAAACAGCCTGTTTGAGCACACATTTTCTGAAAAGTGGAGCAGGGAAAATACAGAGAGGATGGACTTTGCTCATAATTGGGAGGTTTGTAGACAGGCTTGGGGCACATATTAGTGTTAGAAAACCATGGTAAAGTGTGTATTATACATTTAAGAGGAATATGTCACCTCAAGGAACTAATAATTGTTCAATGTATTAGATTGTACTTCAATCAATCAATAAATATTCAAATACGATCCTCCCAGACAGTTAGTTCTGACAGTCATCTTAAAGGTGTGATCAAACCTAGCAGTCATACATTTAAATTTCTCCATAAATGTTATGTAATCATAGAAAAAAAAGTGTGCTGTGTTTAAATACTTTGCTTTTTTTTCCTAAATTGCAGAAAACTGCATTCTGGACAACTTTTCTGAAAATGTATTGGCTTTAAAGATTCAATCTTTGCAACCTATTTAATGAACTGGTAGTTCTATATGTTCACTTCAATTTTGGGTCATTTTTTTTCTTTGTTTTGAATTTTTATTTATTTATGTATGAGGTATATTCAGGATTTGGGTGTACAGTGATTTTGCTTGTTTCTTATTATACAAAGTGCAGTTCTTTGCAGTTTCATTTTGATTAATATTATTTATAACCATTGTTGTTTTTCTTGACAGGCAGTAAATCAAGGCCTTACCTGAGCTGTCAAAATGGCGAAGAAAACAATAGTCGTGGCCCTGGGGGTGCTAGTGTTGGCTTGTGTTGCCACTTTTGTGGGAGTTTTCTTCGGTGTTGGGGAAAGGAAGAAACCGAGTGATCACGTGTACTTGAAGGCAGCTGTGGCAGCAGATGCTGGGCCATGCTCAGAGATTGGCAGGTGAGAGGTACTACACCCGTAAACATCCCCCATGACAGGAACAGCGCTGTAAACACCTACACAATCATGCAACCATATCTAAATACTGTATACACACACATGTAAAGCATACATGCAAATCCCTGTGTGAACCATCTGTACTTAATTTATTTACGTCTATGCCAACACAGGGTCTTAAGATCTCAAGTGTGCTAATAATCTAATCCTCCTCCACTCCTTCCCTGTGTGTGTTTTAATTAATTTTACCACAGAGACATGCTGCAGAAAGGGGGGTCTGCAGTGGATGCCTCTATAGCTGCTTTACTGTGTGTCGGACTTATGAACGCACACAGTATGGGCATCGGAGGAGGACTTTTCTTCACCATCTACGATTCAAAAACTGGTACACCAATCCTCTAATATACATCCACAACACAAACTGTTCAATTTTTTACTTTCCAACTGACAAAATGGACCCTTACAAGTAATGCAATTCCCTGATTTGTGACTTACACACAGGGAAGGTTGAGACGATTGATGCCAGAGAGACGGCACCACACAACGCAACAGAGAACATGTTTGGCAACAGTACAGATTTATCCCAGAAAGGTAATGTTTAACTAGCTCTGTCAGACGTAGAAATGAGCCCAGGCAAGCTGTAGTTAAATGTATTATGAACAAGGGTGACCTTGTAAAAGTGACAAAAGAAGGACAGACTCTAAACCCAGGTATAAAAGGAAAATTATTCTGTCTACGATTTCACTTAAAGGGTAATAATAGTATGTAATATTGTCTGAATAACTTTTTTTCTTACTTGGTTTGCATGGTTGGTAGGAGGCTTGTCTATCGCAGTGCCAGGGGAGATTCGAGGATATGAGTTGGCACATCGGCGACATGGCAAAATACCATGGAAAGACTTGTTCCAGCCAAGCATTGAACTTGCAGAAAAAGGATTTCCTCTTGGAAGGGCACTTGCCTCTGCCATTAACAGTCACAAGAAAACAATCGTAAATGACTCTGCCTTATGGTGAGTCAGAGTCATTATTCTGAAGTACGTCAAATCATGTTTCATGGGTATAAGAAGTAGATTTGGCCTCTTGGTTTTAGAAAATGTGGCCATTGCAGTAAACCTACAGTGCTTCTAATGGCCAGCAGGGGGAGACTAAACTGGTGGCGAAAATAAGTCGGATTGTATTAAACTAGATGAGAAAATAAACCTGATTCTTATTTTGATTTATTACCTCTGTTTACATTTTCATAAAAAGTGTGTGGTTTGAATCTTCTTCAAAACCCAACTGTGTTTTAAAAAAAAATGATACTCTTGTTAAGATGAAGACCATTATGCAGGGAATGGTTTAATGCATGACTGTTTGACAAGTCTTTACAAACCAGGATGAACAAACTAATACGTTGCCATCCTCTTTCCTAAATATGGCAATTTATAGTTTAAAAAATAAGATGGACTACTTCCACTAAGGTTATTTTTCATTAAATATACATTTTTCTCTTTAAATCAGTGAAGTGTTTTGTGGGCAAAATGGCGAAGTCCTTAAGGAAAACGATCACATCAAATTTACCAAGCTAGCAGCAACCTACAGGAAGATAGCCGAGGAGGGTCCCGATGCTTTCTACCAGGGAGAACTGGCTCAGAACCTTGTGACAGATATTCAAGCAGCAGGTAGGATATATATTTTTTAAATTTGATCTTGATGAGAAAAGATGATGGGCAAAGAAAGTTTGCCTTTCTATCTTTCTGTTTCTATCCATCTCTCTGCCTCTCCACTAATCTGACTTTCTCAGCCCTTACAGTCAGGATAGAAGTGGATTAAAGTTGAGTCTCTCCAAATAATATAACAAAGTATTTATTTTCATGGTAGGCCACAGTATTGACCTTCTCTTTTTGTCAAGTATCCTGAGAGTTTGGCTGTGATTTGGCACTATACACATTAAGATACATGTTTTATTGGCTTAATGATCTAAAGCCTAGGGTCACATGTCAGATGATTTCAGGAGTTTTACCTAAAATAATTGTTGGCTTTATCATGTTTCCAATTTTGTCGCATAAAGAACTAATTGTTGGCTATGAAACCATGTTTCTTCACACTTCAAGTACATTAATGTCACACATACTGTAAGGACATCATCATTATCATCATTGCCACTGCCATTCTCTCTAAGAGCTATTTGCTTAAAAGACTCCGGGATACGTTTAAAAAAAAAACACACTCTGCACATCTAATTTACATGGTAAGCAGGATTGAAATTTCCAATTTTGTCCAAGTGCACATTGCCAGTGTGTTTCAATCTGTGTTTAGGCGGTATCATCACAATGGAGGATCTGAAGGATTATGTGCCTGTCTTGGATGAGAACCCTCTAAGGGTGAATGTGGGGGAGTACACCATGGCTGTTCCCAATGCCCCCGCTAGCGGCCCTGTGCTCTCGCTGATATTAAACATCTTGAATGGTAAGCCTTGATGCTTTGTCCAAAAACACCCTGAGTGGGAGAGGATGTGCTTTAATGTGAGCTGCTTTCACTTCTCCAGTCAGTCTGTTTAAAAAGGACTCCGCTGTGAGCAGCATGTTGATCTATTGTGCACTAAATCTGTTCCTATAAAAAGATTGGTTGACTTCAAGTTACCTAAGAGTATCCTGAACTACTTTGTAAAACAAGAGACATTTATCCAAGTAGTTTAAGCAGGACTATAAAATCCTATTTAATATAACATGACACATTACTGTAGCACACTTTCTGTGCACAGCAGTTAATTTCTGGAAACCTGTCCATGTGCAGCACGCATCCGTTGTAATGCAATCCCAGAAAACATTGGCCATTGTCTGACAATGTTAAGCTTTTTATTAATGGCTATAAATAGTCTATTACACCCGGCTCTCCCGGTCCCTGTCACCCACAACATCCTTTTTGTAATTGATGCCAGGAATGTGAGCTGTCCTGATGGTTCCCTATTATATTTTTTATAGAGTCCTGTAGTGATTTGTCTACATTGATCTGTTGGGGCAGAAAGGTTTGGACCTGATTCAAACAGCCTCTCCAGCCTGAACAAAATAAATATCAAATCCAGCTTTCAAGCAGTTGCAACACTTAGCTCAATGACTTTGTCACCAGCGATGACTCAGTGCTTTCAGTGTAGTTATATAGATGTCTTATTAACTACAGTATATGACCGTTTTGAGTGATTTATATAGTGAGTATAAAGGCCTCAATCAATTTTTATGATTTCTAATGAACAATAAGCACAATCCAACAGCCTTGGGAAGATTCAGTCGGGCAACAAAACTCAAGATAGTGAACCTCAACCTAAACCCTAACCTTAGCTGTAAAGGAAAAAATACAATATTTTCCAAGAATCACATAAAAAGATAGATAAGACTAGTTCGTATACAAAGTATAATGCTACTGCTAAAATATGTCGCAAAAGCCATAGGCATAAAGATAACATGCAGATATAACTCATAAAGCAACTACTAGAATGTTACATTTTTTTAAGTGTGACTGACTCACTGGTTAACATGACGTTTTTATGAACATTTTGCAAGAAAGGGAATACATTAATTTGAATTCTTCTAGGTTTTTCAAATAGTAGAAAAAGTAATTTCACCTGAGATGTGACAAATACAAAAAAAAAAAGAAGAAATTCTTTATTAACAATGATTAAGACATTAAGACTTGGATTTTTGATACAGCCACATTAACAGATGATACTTCCTACTGAAATTAAAATATGAGCTTCAATAAAAAACTTTCATTTCACTCCTTCTTATTAAGAGATTGAAGTTGAAACCACTGAGGAAATAACTGTGCAACCCTTAGAGTAGAGCTTCTTTTGGATTGAAGTAATTAAGATACAGATATCTGTGCAGTCTGTCTTCCAAGCACAGATTCAGAGTCGTGGCAGGACAGATAACGAACATGCTGCTCCTCAGACCTTCTTGGTCTATCATCATTTCCATCATTTAATCATATATCTTTTGTGTACAACACAACGTGTTTAAATTGACGTTCTCCTAATTGCCATTGCAGGACATATAAACTGTCTCTGTTGCAGACACTATCTCTCTGCTGCTTTTCAGTATACTAACTGTGTCTCCCTCCAAGGATTTGACGGAAACTTCCCTCCAAAGTAATTAATCTCTCCAAACCTTTCCTTTCCTCTGACTGGCCACCACTCACTACATCCCCCGCCTCACACACTAACACTAATCTCACCAATTTACCTCCTAATTGGACACAGTCGAGTGGCGGAGGTTTCGCGCACACATTTCACAGGCTGCCCGAAACTTTCATCCTGCTGATTTACCGTGACTCCTGTCTCTGTCCGACAGCTGAAAACCATCAAACCGAAACTCTCTGCTTCCCTCAGCCTTCTTCCTCCTCCTCTCTTCTACTGGCTGTCAGCTCAGACTAATACAGAAAGTCTGGTAACAGCTTTCAGACTAAATAGACACAAATGCTGGGTCAAGTCTATTTTAGCAGTCTCCTTCTCTACATGAGTCTATGTTTTAAAAACATTTATTTGTTAAATTTTCTACAGGGTACAACTTAACCCCAGATAGTGTGTCAAGCACTGGGAATAAGATCCTGACCAACCATCGCATCGTGGAGGCTTTTCGTTTCGCTTATGCAAAGAGGACCTTACTTGGAGATCCAGACTTCCTCAACATCACAGGCGTAAGAAAATTACCTTCCAATATGTATTTCTAATACCAAATTTTAAGAGTCGATTTTTTGTGGAATCATACAATTTACCCCGAGGCGGCAGCACCTCCCTTTTAGAAAAGGCAACGTATTAAAAGCTGAAGGCCTTATCGTTCGTACTTGTGAGCATTCTCGTTACATGTTTAATAGCAGTGTGCTGCAAGGAGAGTGCCAAAGTCCAACATTCTCAGTTTTGTACATATTATCTGATGTTTTTCACAAATATTGACAATGCCCAACTGTTAAAGAGTAATGTAAAGAACGGGTATTTGTTTTTAGCTGCAGCCTCATTAAAGTGCTCTGTATGTAACAACAGTTTACATCACAGTGCCTTGATAATACATAAAAATAAACTATTCGATCAGAGGTGCGTTTTTTCAGTATCCATTAAATACTGAAAAACGTAACATGTTAAGAGTATTTTTGCATTACCAAACATTAAAACCTTTTGTGACTCATTACATTGGCTATATTGTCCATACAGCACTTAGCCTACTATGAATGTTTAGTTATTTTTTTCCACTTCAATAATTTTTGGTGTTGGAAGCTCATTGTACATTTATCTTTGGTCTTACCTGGAACATGAATTAACCTACAGTATGAAATAACTAATTGCTGTGCGATTTAATTTTGAGTTCTGCTCTCTCTTCCAAAGCTCATCAAGAATATGACTTCAACTTTTTATGCCAATGACCTTCGTAAGAAGATCACAGACAATACCACTCATCACATGAACTACTATGAGCCAGAGTTCTACCTGCCCGAAAACCACGGGACCGCACATCTGTCTGTAGTGGCCGAAGACGGAAGCGCTGTGGCTGCCACCAGCACCATCAACCAATTGTAAGGCCTCTTAATGGACCAAAACAAATGTCTGAATGATGAAAGTGAATCAGTTTTGGGTCTGTAACTTCTTTTGTGTAATGGCTGTTGTTTCTTGTAGTCTGGGCTCCAAAGTCATGTCGAATTCAACAGGGATCATTCTCAACAACGAAATGGACGACTTCAGCTCCCCACTCATCACAAACGGCTTTGGAGTGCCTCCTTCACCCAACAACTTCATCAGGCCAGGTTAGATAAAGACCAACACACACACACACACACACACACACACACACACACACACACACACACACACACACACTGAAACATCCATAAGGTTTCTGAAAACTAGTACAATTGTAAAAAATTGGCTGCTTCAGAAGTCAAGCTGTCCTCTTTCAGACTGTATAAAATGTTTTTTGTGCTTTAACACTAAATCTTCAGAGTGGATCAAATGTCCTCACTCCTTTTTTACCTTTAATTGAATTAAATCTTGTTAATAGGAAAAAGGCCATTGTCCTCCATGTGTCCAGTCATCCTTTTTGACAAAAACAAAACAGTGAAGATGGTCGTGGGAGGATCAGGAGGAACAAAAATTACTACTTCGATTGCTCAGGTGAGTCATAAATGCTACAGAAAATGCTATAAAAAAAAAGGGGCTGTTACTCATTAAGCATGTTGTTTTGTCTTCAAAAATAACACCTAGCTTGTTATTTTATGTCTGTAAAATGATCAGTGGCTGAATAAGTGTTGTTTTTTAGGTGATACTGAGGGCACTGTTCTTCGACTACGATCTGAAGAAAGCTGTGTCAGATCCAAGGCTCCACAACCAGCTGAGTCCCAACACCACTGTAGCAGAGCCGGGCTTTGACAAAGTGAGTGTCACAAACAGTAAACAACACTGATATGTGTGACAAATAGACGGGTGGTGTGGGGGTGTCAGGAGACGATCCTTCAACCAAAAGACCAACTAACCCCGAGCTCTTATACCCCAGCCATGTCCAACACCAGGAACACTGTTTATTGAGTTTACCTTCAGGGGTGTTTACGTGACGCGACTAGAAAATCATTTCCGCACACATTTGTCAGAATGAGAAAAAATTGGCCGAACAATCTTGTTTGCCTCCTAAAGGTTTGAGGGTAATAAATGGGAAAACAAACCTGATGGTTTAATATAAACATCAATCTCTACAACTGGCCCTGGTCACAGACATGCAAAAGGCCTCTAACCCTCCTAGAAAAGACATAGACATGTCTTTTTAGTTGTTTTGTCTGTTTGTGGTGATTGCATTACTTGTCTCTATGTTTGGGTACATTTGTTATTCTTTAAAGACTTTCAAAAATGAAATATTAAGAGACTTAAAAAAAGGCTCTATCCATGCAAAGATCTTACTGTTTAATAATTTAACCATTATTTGTTGAGTACATAAACCTGCTTTGAAGTTAAAGGTCCAATATGTAAGATATCAACTGAATGGAATCATTAAATCACATTACTATATCATCAGACATTAAGGAAACATGCTATGTTGAAGTGCTGGTTTCTCTGACAACAATGCAGCAGCCAGGATGTCCTTCTAAGTTTTTTTATTCTGGTGCGGAGTGGTTTCTTTTTGTTTTGAAAAGAAAAGGTGGCGACACCCGTTTTGCCCCTCGCCCCTCAGTTTGCCAGGCAAACAACAAACCAAGAGGTGTTGCAGTGATGGAAGTGGGCAGGCGAACTGGTTCAGATAGAAGTGATTTTACCTGACCTAAAAAGACTCTGCATTTTTCAAATAAGTTTCACGACCAGAAACGTGGTAAAACTAGAATAAATATTGGAGATTTCGAAAAATGGAGAGAGGTTCGAACGAAGGAAAGGTTTCAAGATCGATGCAGGGCTATTTTCTCAGAGTTTTGGTCATTTTAAGAAAGTTTCCACAGACTTCATTAAAAATAAATCGAGCAAAATGGCTATAGTTGCCTTTGCTCAAATTATTGAAGTGCCAAGAGTAGATAGAGTAATAGAAAATATTCAACACAAACAGATTGACACATCTATTCAGCTGTCTCTCTTGGCTTGCATAGAGTCTGTATGTCTTCATATATGTTCCTGTTCACAGAATGTTCTGGATGGTTTGGCAGAAAAAAACCACGAGACAGAATTCCTCAAGTCAACCGGGGCTGTGGTGCAGGCGGTGGTTCGCCATGTTGATGGACTCCATGCTCAGTCAGATCCTCGCAAGGGTGGGTATGCCGCGGGCTACTGAAGTCGAAATAGAATTGCTGATCACACAGAAAGACCGGAGCTGTGTGAACTTTGACACCCTGGGTAAGAGCTGTGAGATAAGAGGCTAAAGAACCAGGTACCATTGTCAGCCCACTGGTGACCTATTGTTCTCTCATTAAGTTTGCAAAAACATTCATGTACTCCACATGACTCAGCTCTGTCTTATTGATTTGATCTTCCAAACAAAAGTGCCTCACTGTTGTTCAGTTTTGTCTGAAATAAGTTTTGAATATATACTCTTAAATCATTACAAATATATTTCACACCATTGTACTAAAATGACGCATAAGATATGAGATTTTACAGGTTTCCATCATTCAGTCTTGGAATTTTAAATTGAGGCAAAACAACATGAATTTCAAATTGTAAATCGTGTTACTGTCAATGAGGAAACACTGTACTCACAATTCTTGGATGTTATAAGAAGTGTGTTTGGTAAATCATCAGCAATGTAGAGCCACTTCCTTTTGTTGTCCATTAACGATCCGACACGCAGCATCTACAGTTACTCCTAATGTAGAAATATCAACTGTATGTAAAAACAACTCAAGCAAAGAAACCCCATAGATCAAATGACTTTCATTTAGAAGTTAAAAATATTATACAAGGATCATATATGGTGACAGTACACAGAGAGAAGAGAGGGAGCAGACAGGAGCTGTTGTCCAAATAAAGGTCTATAACACCTCAGGGAACAGCACTCCCACATAATGACTTACAGTAATTTCCCACAACTCACAGTGCAATGGCCTATAATGACCCCATAACAACATTACAGCTGTTGCTGCTCACTGTCACTGCTGGGATTCAGGGCTCATCTTCTCTCAGCTGGAATGTAAATGTGTTACATAATTCACGAAATGTAAATCTGTGTCAAATAATGATGCTTTTATAACTCGTTTGCTATGGATGAATGGTTCCCAAGTGATTGAAATGTTGAGAGACAACTGGTTTAACATTCACACTATAGATATATTTATTTTAAACACACTAAAAATCTCTGAGTGAATGCATCCATTTTTTGAATTACCAGCATTAATGTTCTGACTGCTTTTATAAAATTACAGTTGCTATTGTAGATATTATTGATGTATTTTTTAAAGAAACACTTGAAATGATCATACTGTGAAAATTAAACACACATGCAAAAAGTCTTTAAGGAGATTTATTACTAAAAAAAAGGAGGATTTTTACAAAGTAGCTTGCAAAAGCTTGTTATTTACTAATGCTAATGATAGCATGCTAACATGCTCACAAAGAAAATGTTAACAGGCTTAAGCAGCTATATTGTATGCTTTTTTTAAAGTTATGTGCAAAGCTTATTGTTTATGTATCTTGGGTATAAATATTTCTGTTAACCTTGGTATGCTAACATGTATTAGTTAGCTATGGACATAGTGTACAACTATGGGAGTATCAAAGTTTTGTAGGTATTATGTCATTAACCAAAGTATTAGACAAATAAACAAATGCAACCTGATGTTGGTCTAGATAAAAGGTCAAAGATTCACTAAAGAGCGATTGTAGAATATTTGCCAAAAAGTGTCTTATTATATCAACTAGCTTATTATCAAAAAGTTTCCTTAGTATTCTAGTCCGGACCAAAGTGGTGGACTGACCTGTTTGGTCATCTCAACTGACATAGAGCTTTCCATGGGTAAAATATCTTCATGAAAATAATATGTTGCAAATAGAAAGAACATTAAGTTGTGTCAACATGTTTCATTATAACTGACTCATTAATAAGGCTGCTAGCTAACTGGTTACATCTAGGTTTATTCAGGTGTATCGCACGACAATTATCCTAACACCTAATATAATTTCTCCGCGGTTAAGCTCATGCAAGCAGCAACCTCTGGGGTAAAAAGTAAAGCAAGCACTGAAGTGCCAAAAAGTGCAGTTCCTATAATGGCCACTTGATACTGGCTCCAAATTGAGGCAATCCCCATATAGGCCTGTGTTTAATTTAACAGCAGATTTTACAGCCATGTGATATTTAAAAAAAAAAGGTGCACAAATTATCTATATAAAAATATTTTTGTCAACAGCATGTTATGTTAAAATTAATTTTGGCCCCTTTTGGAGTAACTCCCAATTCCTGTATTTTATTTAGTGAGAGGAATGGGCTTTACATGTCAGAATTGAAACCTCCTCAACTGTTCAAGGATTCATCAGAGCTGTATAAAAAAAATTTAGTCTGAATAATACAATCAATGCTTTCCAAGCCAACCGTAAACATTCAAACAGCTGCAGCTAATGTTAGCTAGCACAAACAAATCCCTTCTACAATCCTTCCCAGAGAGTAGGAGCCTTTGCTCATTGTGTTTCCCAAAACATTTTGTTATTCATATTTTGCTAAGGATTCTGCTTTTGAAGTTTTACTTCTCACTGCTGAAGGTTTCTAGAGAAAGTTGTGGTCAGTCTCTGCTTTATTTCTTTACATCTACCTTACTATGAGATCAAATGAGGTCATTTGAGGTGGTATGTTGCTCCCTACGGAACACGCAATAGTCTTAATGATAATCTGTGGGGGTCTTATGTTTGAGATTAGAGAGAAAAATACCCAATATGTTTTTTTTATGTGTATGATGCAACCAGATTTTTTAATCAGTCTGATTTTGTTTTTCGTCTACTGAAGTCTGAGTACAGCCTTGGTCGCCTGGGAATCTCTGCAAAAAATATCGCCACCTTGTGTGATGCAATTATTTTCATGGAGTCGGAGAAAGCAAAAATGAGCAAGTCACACCGGAATTTTGCTTTAAGGCCCAATTAAGCGCGGCCTCACTTTCACATAATGAGTGTTGGTATTATGTAACTTCGAGGCCAATTCACACACCCTTTGGGCATATGCAAAAGCTCAAGTTGTAATTCAACCGGCTTCCTTGCATGGCATTATGAATGTTACAAAAAATAAAACGTGTAGACTACCATTACGTAAGTACAGTGTAGGTTGTTTGCTTCATCATGGGAATATGTGACTGAGAACAAGAGTCATCAGAGGATTATTGAACCGCTTCTTCTTTAAATCAGACGTTTTCTTCACAGTGTAAAATGATCCTTATTTTGAAAGGCCGTTAATGCCACGACACCCGATATGAAGTTACAACTTATCCAGATTAACTCATTTGTCATACAGAAAAAGACAGTGGTGCTTCACACAGACACAAATTTACATGTTCTCATAACTCAGATCCTGTGCCTCAAAGGAAAACGCAGCAGAATCCACTTAAGAAATCATTACTAATTCATAAGTCCTTCTTCTGAAATGTATCTCATTACTGCTTCCTTTGTTGTAGAGCACAAGTGCTGCTTTGAACCAGGGCAAACGGGAAAACATGATGCAGATTATTGCTTATCATATGCTAACAATAAAGGATAAATGTTTAAACAAGTGTTGTTGTACAATGAAAAGTGTATTGGAGGTGTTTTGTTTAAAGAGTCAGGCAGCTCGTCTTTGTTCGAACTCTTTGTTTTATTACGACAACACAGATATTCACAGTTAATTGTTGTAACAAAAATTAATGAATTCACAAAACACAACGTCTTATCAAAATACAAATATATATATGTAAATGGTAATAAAAAAATCTTCTTTCTATATAACTGTTAAATGTAAATAAAGTTTTTCTGTCAATTTAAACATACACACATTTGAACCAAACTAATATCTTAAAGGTCAGCGTAAAAGTTCCCTGTTTTCCATTCACATGTCAGTCAGGGTGTCATGTTGTAAAGGCACATGGCTCAATCACATTAAAAAAAAGTTCATACAAAGAATCAAATTCAGTCGTACATGAAAACATGCTTTTTTTTTTTTTTTTTAACATCAGTAGATTTTCTTTCATGGCTCATTCTGCCGAAACATTAAACTTTGGATTAAAGTTTGAAACTCTACAGCACATATAAGCAGACCTCATGGCGCTTCATGGTGCGTTGACTGTGCGTCTTCACGATTCACAGGATATAACATTATTATAGTATATGTGTGCATACCAACTGGCTGGACTTAAAGTGTGTTTATATAAAGTGGTCATAACAGCTAAATGGACATAATTTCTACTATCACATTAACAGGGCAAGAAACCTGAATGTTAGAGAATAAAAAAGCTTTTCAAAGGTCTAAAAACTGCTCAAACTTATTTTGCTTACAATGGGGGCGAATGTTAGGAATTATCCCAATTCTGGAAAAAAGAATGAAAGCAAAGCCACAAGCCTATCCAGATGTTGACAATGATGACAAGTGAGCAAACTCAGACTAGGAAATGCAGTTGAACACTTTGCAAAAAGTTACATTTAAGTACTACGCTCATTAATCAAAATCTCTGTTGGGATTAAAACTATTGACTTCTTTAATAGTTAGTTTGCAAAGTTTTTCTTTGTAAATAATGATTATTTGGTAACACTTTACAATGTTGTACACAGATTTCACGTAGTTACTGGGGAACAAATGAGGAACTAACTACTAGTTAACAATTAGTTAACAGGTAAATATGGTACACAAAATGTTTCACAGTAGTTCCTTATTCGTTCCCTAGTAAGCATGCAAAGTTTTGTGTATACCTTATCTAGCATTCGATCTCTGTTCAGTAATTATAAGCTACTCTATAATGTGATGAGGAGTTACTTACTATCAACTATTAGCTAAACGTTGGAGGCGGCAGTAGCTAAGTCTGCAGGGACTTGGGTTGGGAGCTGGAAGGTCGCCGATTCAAGTCCCGGGGCGGACAAAGTCGGGATATTGGTCTGGTAGCTGGAGAGGTGCCAGTTCACTTCCTGAGCACTGCCAGTGTGCTCTTAAGCAAGGCAACCCTCTCACCAGCTCACAAGTGCTCGCTGTGGGCATACCCCTCACTCTGACATCTCTCCATTAGTGCATGTCCATGCTTGTGCTTGTGCATGTGTGTGTGTGTGTGTGTGTGTGTGTGTGTGTGTGTGTGTGTTTCAGCCAATGTGTGTAGCATGTTCAACAACAGAGTGTAAAATTGAATTTCCCCTTGCGGGATTAATAAAGTGTATCTTCTTCTACTTCCTCATTTGTGCCCTAGTAACTCTGCAAAATGTGTGTGCCTTATTGTAATGTGTCTATTATTTATTTTTTCTTAATTCTTTTTAAAAAATGTGCATTTAGTATTGGGTGTAGAGAAAAGTCCTTATAAAGTATCACCTTGTAAATAACTTTTATCCAACCGTTTTCCTCGGGCTGCTCACAATTAAATCTGTAGACTTAGAAGATAGAACACCATTGTTTCCCCAACTTGTCTCGGGGTTGGAAAAAATATGTGCGCTTAATTTTTATGAACAATTTCATAAACTTGTGGCTCCCTCAAAGATTTTAAAGGGTAAATGGTGACTACAGTTGTTTGTTCTTGATAGAAATGGTGTCAAAATCTATGAAAACTAGACTTTTATTATAATAAATCAAAATGATACTTTAAGCTTGAAGCTACCTGGACTACCAACGAGCACCAAAATGCCAACATTTGGTGGTTGGATTTTTACACATTCAGTATTTCCATTAAGGCTAACGGTTCAGTCAGTCTTTAGGGGGCGGGGGGTTGAAGTGGAGGGTGGTGCTTCCTCACCAATATTTGGTCAATAACCATCTGACATTCCCATCTTCCTGCTGTCAGACACGGCCACAATGCATCCGTTCTCCTTTTCCACAGCATTTACCACATTGACGAAAAATTGGGAGCTCCCTAGATTGTGTCCGAGAGCCATGAGTCCAGCCTTCACAGACTGAGGACACACAAAAACAGTGAACATTACCACTTCTCCTTTCACACTTAGATTGCAAAATGGCAAATTAAATGGGATTTTTTAGGATTATGTCTCGTTAATCTCCATCAAAACTCATTAACATAATGTTACTCATTAGAGTGTAATACATTTCAATGTCACTGATTGGCAGTAAGGATGAAAAAAGCAGCAACTCACCTCATTAAACCTCTCAAAATTTAATTCATTCTTAGAGTCAATAAAGACTATAGGTTCAGAAATGGCATCTTCGAGATTCATCCCCAACCACAGGTGATTCATAATAGACTGTAAGAATAAAAGAGAACCATGTAAGGAAAATAAATAAGAATCAGTCATTAAAGTTACAAACAGAGTTTAGTTTAGTTACCAAGGCGACTGCTGAGGTAATCATACTCCCGCCTGATCCACCAATCACAAGGAGACCTCCGGACTTTGACTCCAGTATTACGGGAGTCATCGAGGAAGGAGGCTGCTCACCTGTGACAACAATTACAGACTATAACACGCTGAAAGATTTCAACATTAATACATGAGCGCATGTCTTTGAATCTGTTGTCTTATGATGAAATGTTGGGGTAATTTTAATGACTTCACCTGCCGTCACTTTGTCTGCTCTCCCACAAAAGTCAGACAGCTCATTGTTGAGGATGATACCTGTACGTGGAGAGTAAACGGCCCCTCCAAACCTTCAAAACACAACACAGAAGTCTGAGCAATAACCATCACAACAAAGTTTAAATGGTTTGATATAAAAACTATTTTCCTGAAAAGGCGTCCTGCTTACAGATGGTTTATCGTGCTGGTGGCAGAGACAGCCAGTCCATCTTCATCCAGCACCGACACATGAGTGGTCCCAAAGTGATCGGGTGAGGGTTTGACGTTGGAGTAGTACGAGTTGTCATGGGTGCGGTTTGAAAAAATCATGTCCAGGATGCGACTAATGAAGGCGGGATCAATCAAATGATCGGCACTCTGAAAGAAAAATCAACATGAGAATGGAAAACAGCGTAGACATTTCTCGGAAACATGAAAAGTGTTAATGGGGATTTTTAAAGGTAGCAGGAGTTTGAATTTGTGGCATTCAAACAGAGCCTCGATAGTCATTTCCCTCTCTTCATATTTGCTGTAATCTTAGTTAGTCAGCAGCTAGAGACGCTTCAAATTTAACAGAGGCAAGAAGGTAGAAGCAACTCTTTTTTGGCATATTTCCAAAAATGTACTTTTCCTTAAACCCCCGGGGTACCTGATGTTGTTTTTGGTTATAAAACAATCTGCAGTGATTGATTGATTATTTGGTTGCAAGTCCAATATTTATCTGGTTCTCTGGAGCTAAGTAGTCTAAAATAAGTTTTTCCACGTACAGTCGTTTTTAACAGAGCTTTAAGTTTAGGACATCAAACCAATACAAGGAGCTTGAAGGATGCTTAAAATCAGCAATACACAGAAAACTTGGGAAAAATGGATGAATTAAAAATGTAAAATCATAACCTTTCTGTCATGAAAGGCAGGATCTTGAATGCTTCTCTTTTGTCCATTTGCAAATTTGGCTGCCTCTATAAAACGATGATATGTCTGAACCTTCTGGTCCCCAAGAAAAGAGTTTGGAGTCAAAGAGAACCCTGAAAAACAGAAAAATAAAACAACATCTGAAAAGGTATTTCACTGTACAATTTTGTTGTTTTTGCTCATTGAGAATTTAGGGGGAAAAAATTGCTACAATTTACGGGATCTTCTAACCTTCCAGAACTTTGAGAATGAAGGCCAGCAGGGCGCCTCCAGCAGGTGGTGGAGGAATGTGAAGCTTAGCATCCCCCAGAGGAACTGTCCAAGCATCCTCCACCCGCACCTGGAAGGACTCCAGATCCTCAAGTTCCATCGTTCCACCTGATTGTAACATGTAATCATTTAAAAACAGCAGGTCTATCTCTCGAATAAAGTATTTTTGTCTTTTTTCAGTCTATTTAAGCATACACCCCCATCTTACCCAATCGTTGATAACATTGCACTAACCTGCAGCTTTTATGTCTTGGATTAAGTCATGTCCTATCTTGCCTGTGTAGAAGGCATTAGCTCCTTGTGCAGCAATCATTTGCATGCTTTCGGAAAGTTTGGGAAACTTAAGCATGTCTCCGTTCCTCAAAACAGTTTTGTTCTTGTTGCAGAAAACTTCACTGGGAAAACACATGCAAGTGAAATAACATTTGAAACATATTGAAACACAGGATCACATTCAGTAATACTCAAACTATTTATGAACTCCTGAACTCATTTGTAAACCTCAGAGTGACATTAACTTCATGTAAATCTTTACGTTTGTCACATTCATCCCATGTGATCAATCAAATGTATCAATGCAAATGTACTCTTTCAGAATGTTAATGTAAGGAAAATCCAAATTTTCAAAAATATTTGAACGAAAGGTTTGCATTTCTGTTGTGTCTGGGTCAGCACCTTCTGTACCCGAAATTGTATGATAACAACCACAGTATGCCATCCATTGCTTTTAGAAAACAGATGAGCACTTCATCACGGTGAGACTATTATGCAATCTAAATTCTTGAAAGTCAAACACTTAGATTCTCAGTGGTTTCATAAAACAACCATTAAATGAGTTAAAATGCATTTTTATAGGAGAGCCCTTTACTCCTGAGTCTCTCCCCTGACACACAGGTCCGAAAAGGCACATACCATCAAACATGTTTCAATTGTCAGTAAGATGCTTTACCAGATGGAGGAACCTTCCACATGTTTTTTTGCAATGGGGATAGTTAGGAGCTTTCCCAGGAATGGAGGCAGAGGGATGCCCTCTCTAGCCAGTTTTATAGTTGGCTCAAACAGCTTAGCCCAGGGCAGCTTCCCATACTGCTTGTGGACAGCTTCATATCCCCGCAGCTCGCCGGGAACACCGATCCACTGTGTGCCTATACATCGTACAGGGAGGGGAGGAGTGCAGCAATCAAGAAATGACAGAAACAACAATCAGAAATTGGTCTGGAACAAAAAGAATAGCAAAGAATGAGTTCTTAAAAATGATTAGTGAGTGGATTTAAGGCTATGAAACAGATTGAGAATATTGCTGATGTGTTCTTATGACCCACAAAGACAGAAGAGATCATCAGTATGAAGATTGAATATTTGTAATGGTTCATTTTCATGTTGGAAAATGCTGTTAGAGAGATGTATTTTATTTTACAGAGACTGTGTAGAAAGATGGACAGCACACCTCAGCCTGCACCAGAGTCTGCCCGGTAGGGATCGGCTTGATTAATCACGGTATTGATATAAACACACAGTTAACTTACCAATAAACAGCACAAAATCTCTCTGTTAGGTAGAGGCCACAGTGGAGCAGATTCATGTGTCAATTTGAAGCAGAAACCTACGATTATGGAAACTCAACCGCTCTTGTGTTGGTGTTAGTCACGTTTTCTCTCACTGTTTTCCGCGTATACTCTGCTAATCCCATGCACTCAGTGTTATCAAAAGAGCTGTCAATTATGGCATCAAACACCATTTTATAGCATCCATAACTAAGAAAAACTTTTTCCCCAAAAAAATGGCATGACAATAACTATCATGAGGAAACTGGGTTTGAGTAAAATGAAGCAATTTTAATTTTATAGTTTGACCCATGTCCTATTTGTTAACATAGAGGAGGCAGGGTTTACGTTCTATATCTATATCTATCTATGCTCTATCAGGGGAGCTCTAAATCTTCTGGCTTCACTTACAGACGGCTGTTTCTCTGTCCATCTTAATATGCAGTCTATGCTTTTTTTCCATTTTCTACTGCAAGATTCTTGATGATTGATACATGTGACTGTTGAAATAAACCATGTGGAGATTTTCTAAAGAAAAAAAAAGAAAACACTACTAGTGTACCTACTTATGTACAGATTCAATCCAATTAAAAAAAAAACTTTATTTGACCCAGAGGGGCAATTCAAATCAGATCAAAATCCACAAAGAAATAAATTGTTCTTATAGTGTCCTTTTATGTGCTCAGTTGTTTTTTGTCTTTAAATTGTGTAAAACATATTGAGTATGAAATGTGCTATGCTAACAAACCTGTCTTTCCTAGCCTTGACTGTTAATGGGAACTTTGAATGCAATATTGATGTTGACAAAACATTGCACAAATAAGAAACCTGTGATACAGGAATATGTACATGTTATGGACAATTCTGCCTACCTGTGGTCAGTCTGAATGTGGTTGGACAATCATCTAACAGGTTACGATCAAAAGACTTTGGGACCGTCTCTCTGAAGTTGTAGACTTTCACTTTGCCTGTAAAAAGATACATAATCGTAATTATTTTCAGAGTTAATAATAAATAAACTTGATTTATATGGCACCTTTCTAAACCCAGATGAGGTTACCAAGTGCTTTAATACAACAAGAATGTAAAAACGGCTTTGATTGATAGTTATAAATACTTACAAAATAAAAAATAAAAAAGGTTTGTTTCTACAGAAATATATAATATTCATATAACATTTAGGGGGAGATTTTTTTTAACAAAAAAGCAATCCAATACTGTACATATCAAAACAGCACACAGAGACCCGCTGAAATAATACAGAGATCAAAGACTTAAGATTATGGATTTAAATAAATGTCATCATAATCGTCATCAAATAAATGAGAGGACCCACCTGTTTTATCTCTAATAGTGAATATAGACCCCCCTCCAATCCCCATGCTCTGAGGATTGATTACAGACGTGCACAGAAGTGCTGCAATGGCGCCATCTACTGCTGACCCTCCCTGCTGCAGCATGTTCCTGTAAAGACATAGTCATTAAATTTATGGGAACACACATTTAAACTATTTACCAACCTCAGATACACATGTGCACATTGATTTTGTAGCTGTGTGGGGTAGTCTTTGAAGAGTATCAGCCTGCCAAGAAGCAAGTTTACCCCACATGCTGATGCTTCAGACTTCAGGAAATCATACCAGGAAGTCGCTGGCCATGGTATACAGAGCCTTTTTAAGGCATGATTCTCAAGGACAACTTGGAAATTTACAACTCATAAGCTTTAATTAGGCGTTTCCAATGTAATTACATAATAGGTATATTATAACAGATCCCGTAAGCTTGACTCTGAACAGTCTCCAGGGAGCTTCTGAATAGCTCTTTTCAACTAAGAGGCTGGCATGAATTCAGATGCAATAAGAGGGGGAAAAGGAGTGGGAATGTTTTGGTTCAGTTAAGGTCAGGTCTACTCGAGGCTTTTGTCGTTTGATGGGTTGAACAGAGGAAAAGATCGACTGATCCAAATTGAATCAGATGAAATAAATTAGGAGTCTCATGTAGACTGATTAAAAAGAACAACAAATGCAATAGTTGATATCAGTTTAATGTCATTATGAAGACGTAGTAAATGTATTAATCTGTGAAAGGTGGATTGTGTACAGAGGTAACAGGCAAGACTTCAGACTGACAGCAAGCTTTCAATACAGTAATGAAGATAATGGTTTGTATAAATTCATGAGAAAATAATATTAGATTTGATTCTATCTTTTCTTTAACAATAAGAGGGATTATAACTGAATACTTCTGCTTAAACACAGTGTTCATATACTGTCTATTTATCTGACCAGAGTATATTTTATTTTTCTATAACTCCTGTTACATGTGAAGGTGTTCTATAACACTTAATCATGTTGTTCCTCTTCAGATATCAGCATCGATTTAAACAAGGTCCTAGTGTGTTCTTTAAAGGCCCTTTCAGATGAGCATGTTGCCTGATGCTTCATGAAGCTCATTGTCTTGTGAGGAAATTAACCCCTGACAAATCTTGGCAGTGCAAAGGAAAAGAAAGACACCCTGTCTGCACCTGAATACAAAAGCCGGAAGAGCTATAGTACACGCACATTCTTGTAAAGAGAAATCACCTTTCTCCTAAATTTAGAGTCCCTCTGATGAAAGATTTATGGAGTCTGCTGTGACTTGCACTGAACAATGACTGCATCATAGATAGAGAGAGGCAAGTCTATTCACTCCACATTAAAGATAAACATCAGTGAATGGGTTGGGAAATCTTACAATCATGTCAAACAAATGAGAGTGGCTATACATAAACAAGGGGTGAGTAGAATCACAGCCTGTATAACACACTTCTGCAGGTATTATCTTCATTCTTCAAACACAGCCTATCAAATCTCTTAAACGGCTTATCCCATTCAGTTCAGCTTTTTATCTCTGCCACATGAACAGATAGCCTGAAGAGTCCCGAACAACTTAAGTATAATGTTGAAAGTGTTGAGGGAAATCTTTCGTCAGAGTCAGCACTAACTTCTCCCAATTATAACGAACTTTTTTCAACGTAAGAAAGTGTTCAACAAGGTGACTTACCTGCCGATCTGTGAGCACCGCAGAGAGTCTGCAGCCACAGCCGCGTGCTTGAAACTGCCGTTGGGACATCCTCCGTCCACAAACCAGAAGATGCAGAAAAAGACGAGAGAAACGGTACTAATTAATCCAGCCAAGATAAAGCAGCTCACCCGGCAGAAATTGTATTTAGCCATTAAACTTTCTGAGGAGGAAACTGTGTGCGCAAGAAAACTGAAGCAGCCACTGAGTGCGTACACGCACTACTCAATGATTAATAACGCACTGCTCATTCAGGAGTGTGCAAATCCCAAACTTTCCCCTCCCTCTTCTCTACCAGGCGCCTGCATACTTGCCCAAAGTGAAAGTGGCTCTATGACAGATTTACTAGAATCACTGAAAAAAGTCAACTCAAAACAAATGTCTCTCAAATGTGTAGTTATTTTATCCCTCATCAGCCTGGTTTAAGACCCATGCACAGTACCACCTCTGTTGTCACATTAGTGTTACTGATATTGTTTCGGACATGGACAAGAAGAGACATTGTGATGCAGTTTTGATTGATTTGTCAAAATCTTTTAATAGGGTTGATCATGGCCTTCTCATCGGGAAGCTCTCTAACATTGGGTTTGACTCCACTGCTTGTAAATGGCTCCTACCTTTTGGATGAGTGTGTAAAGGCTGGAAAAAAATATCCAAGTTTCGACCAATAACAAAAGGTGTTCCACAGGGGTTAGTTCCGGGCCCTGTCTTGTTTACCAATTATATCAATAATATTGTCTACCATATAACCGACAGTAGTATCAACCTGTACGCAGATGGCAATATTTTGTATTGTTTTGATGATTCTGTATAGCTAATATAATTATAATTTCACAATGCACTTGTTCATAATAGCAACAAAACAAAATGCACGATTTTTTCCGGGCCAGGTATCTTTTGACAGTCTACAATTATTCACACTGGATGGATTTAATATTGAACGAGTAAAAGTGTACAAATATCTTTGAATGAAATATTATCATTTAAATATCATACTGACGTCTTCATCAGCAAGCTTAGTCAGAAACTTGTTTTCTGACCGCTTTTTGCGTCTTTGCGCAGAACATGTGGGATGTTTTACAATGTAGCCATACTCTTAAGATCGACACACTAATCAATTATCTATGTGTTAATAACACCTCAGTGTGTAATTGTTTTCTATAAATATTTTTGTTGTTTTTGTATGTTTCTTTGGAGTTTCAGTCGATGTAGGCTAATAGTACGTTTTTGTGCCTCGACATTATAAATGAAAGAAACCTCCATGATTTTCGAGGCTTCAATAAAGGTTGCTGATTATGACTAATGATGATGATTTTAATGACCCTGCCATCAGGAATTGCCAGTTTTTTGTGGTTTGTTGTGACGTACTCATACAACGTGGGGGAGCGCTGATTTGGGAGCTGAACCGGATGTGAGTTACACTCTTACTGTCATTAATAAATGATGTTGCGTTTACCCTCCTTTGTTTATCCCCAACGTTTAAACTTTCTGACCCAGAAACATCTGGAAAAACAGGCTAAGAAATATTGCAGTTACTGGAAGTGACGCCTCTGACGGTGACACAGCAGAAGTTTGTAAGATATCTCAGGAGCACAAAGTTGCTGTTTGAATATTCCGGTTTATAAAAATATATATCTTTGTAGGCTATATGTTTTTATTTCCCATGTTTAATGCCCTGAGCTTAAGTTGTCTGATGAAATGCCTGATTAAATGGGTTTTTTTTTATTTCACAATGATTTAATTGAGAAAGCCGATAAGGACAGTAATGAAGGTTAAGTAATAGGAAATGGTAAATTGAAAGGTCAAGAATGGAACTGTTCATGTCTTTGCACCTCCAATGGAGGCGTAAGTGTTTGTTTTTTCATGAAAATTGAAATATTTACAGTTTTGTGTTTTAGTAGGCTAAGTTTTGAGAAAATGAATGAAAGAGAAAACCTTAACTGCCAATTTAGCTGAGGAAACAATCAAGCAATAACACTTTTTTATTTATGCATTTATTTGGAGATTGGACGGTGGATAGAGTCAGAAATCGGGTACAGAGTGGGGAATTACATAAGAGAAAGGGAATAGCACACCACTACCTGTGCCCCATATTTTCTATTTTTGTGTGGAGGCCTGTTTTGATGCTTTCACCTTGATTTAGGCAATTTCAAAAAGCATGACTCTTAAAATAACCAGACAGTGACAGACAGTCGCAGTTTGGGAATACTACACCATGTATAAAAGTGTGCCAATAAAGTTCTGTGCGACTATTTGAATGTTGTCCACTTCTGTGGCTGTTGATTTTTGATCAAAGTAACGTTCAACACAAAACATGTTACAGAACATGTTGATGAGGCTAAATCCCCAAATGTGGCCATTCACCTTGCTGTGTATAGGAACTTCTGCCAATGCCTCCGACTACCTCCAGTTGGACTCATTCAACTTTCGCTATTAGTTCGTCAAAAGACAACTGTCTCAGTGACGTAAGAGACAAGAACAAACATGTGTGCTGATAGATTACAAGGTCTGTCAGCAAGGAAAGTGGCAAGCCAATCTGATAACCCATCCACAAATTGCACAATGCCCACACAAATAGCCTTTTTGGGAAATGTGAGAAATCTGTATGTGAGAAATCTGGAAAAGATCTGATTTTGATCAACAATGTGTCTTGATGTGTTAATGTTTCTACTGGAAAGCCTCATTGTTTCAGGTTTGAAAGACAGGTTCCTGAATGTTTTTCTATGTATGGCTGTAACCCAAACCCATTGTCTGCTCTGACTCCTCCTTTGTATGTTTGCATTTTGTATTTTCCTATTGGACTGTAACTACAAAAGCTTTGAGAGTATGACACACATAGGAATATGCACACAGTTGAGCTGGGGAATCAGATAATCACACTAATTTAAAGCAAAAGGTATTTCTTATGAGTAGATCTGTCATTGTGTTGAGTCACCAAGTGTAAATGAGGATAGTTACTACTCATGCAGCTTTACGTGACATGTCCTGATGGTCCAGGGTGAAGGATCATTGATTCAGATGTTTGTGCTTTTGCAAAGTTAGTATTTGCGACCTCTGTCCAAGGTGCTGACCCTCGTGAGTGTCGCAACCCGGGGGAATTATACGTTTCCATGACAATGAAAGTGAGCTGCATTTTTTCATTGCTGTCTTTGTGCTCTTGTTATTTTAAATCGCAAGTAAGTGGTTTTGATTTATATTTAAATAGATAATTAATCATGCCTCTTTATCCATGAGGGGTTTTCATTTTAAATGTTTCTTAGTTGTTTCTTACTCTCCAATTTTGGGGATTTTCCTGATCTAAATCAAGGTTATAGAGATAAAGCTTTTTAAATGTGACATAGCTTGCTGAGCCCTCTGACGCAAACTAATTAATCATTTGGTGCTGTGCAAATAAAATTGCTTTAAATTTACTTGATTTAGTGCAGACAAAACAAGTTTGTGTAATTCAAATCTGACTAGAGCATAGTTTTTTATGTAAATGAACTTTATTTGATGCAAATCAGTGATATGTATCTTCAAAGGATGTTTCAATGCTTAGGAAGAACACCTTGAAATAAATGAATTGCATTATGTCTATGGATTCCAAAGGTCAAAAAACATTTCACCACCAGAGGGAGACAATGTGTATATTTTCAGTTTTAAATCTCTTGACTCCAAAGCAAACTGTAATCACCTTAATATCTTGTAGTTTTAAGGACCGTTTAATATTCTGTCATTTAGACTGAAGCAAATTAGAGAAAAGTCTGTTAATCTGTTAAATAGGAAGAGGATGCAGGTGATGCAACATATCAATTCAGTTTTTCAATTGAAAGGGGTTTTCATTAAGAAGTTCCTATATAAATGAGGTGGTAATTTAAACTTTGTCGGAAAAGCAAATTAAACGTTAAGGGAATGATGCAGCTCTTAGTAATAGTGAAGCAGATCCAGCTATTGAGACAGCAGGTAATGGCCTGTCTCTATGATTGTTGTGGCCTCACAGTAGTGCATTATATTAAAGGAGCAATAGGCCTATAAAATATATCTACTGAATGAAATCATAAAATGACCTTGCCATATCTTCATACATTAAGGAAACATGCGATGTTGAAGTGCTCGCTTCTCTGACAGCAATGCAGCAGTCAGTATGTCCTCCCTCTAAGTTTCAATTCCAGGCCTGAATGGTCTTCATTTGTTTTGACTGGGGATAAAGTAGGCTGTTTTAAGGCACCCGCACCCCTCGTTTTGGTTGGATATAAGACCAGTTATCACAGCAAACCAACACATGTGCAGCCAT